>NC_071512.1:78861394-79187644 GCF_027887155.1 Malaclemys terrapin pileata
CCATACAGCAAAATCTCATAATTTGATGCACACCAATGATATACATATTTTGACAGAACAATGGGTTTCAACAGATCATGACCTTTCATATGATATCTTACATGGCATGCTTTGTATGAAATATATCCTAATTATACGATGGGGTGAATACGGGGGTTCCAGGATGCTGTTTTGAGGTACAGAGTGCCACAGCAAGTTATTCTTGGTGTAAAACTTTATTCAGGGCCTTTCAAAGTGTTGTCCTACACCAAACACATCATATTGTCATCTGGGGTAAACGATCTTGCAAATGGAGGGAGAGGACAAATACTCTTTAGCTATCACCAAGTTCTTATTATTCATTTTCATATTGTTAAAATGGTGCAAAAGGTTACTATGACTTGCACAAGCAAAAACAAAAAGTAATAAGTAGTAGATATTCTCTGTGACATTACTAACGAGATACTAAAAGTTAATTTACACTATATAAAAGTATAAACTCTCCCTGCAGCAGAAGGCTGATATATGCAAAGCAACATATAGTTATTTTTCAGTTACTGCCACAAAACTAGAACTAAACTTTGTTTTCCAAACCACTTGTTTGTTGCTTCAACAAAACTACCACCAAAAAGATATGGTCCTTAACAATTCTTTTGTCTAGTTAACCACGTCTATTTAACTTGATTCCTTATCTCACTGGCAGAGGTGAAAGTAAGCCTGTACCATCCGGTACAGCGTATTGGCAAGAGCCAGTACGCCATGCCGGACTGCACCGGCTTCCACAGCGGGGATTTAAAGAGCCCAGTGCTCCGGCTACTGCAGGGAGCCCCAAGCCCTTTAATTTGCCCCTGACCCCTGGGGGCTCCCAGCCACCTCTGCAGCTGGGAGCCTCAGGGTGATTTAAAGGCCCTGGGGCTCCCAGCCACAGCTGGTGCCCCAGGGCCGTTAAATCTTGAGAGGCCCCGCCTCTTCCAGTTGAGGCTATGCCCCCGCTCAGGACTCCGGCCATACCAGTAAGTCCTGTAAGTTACTTTCACCCCTGCTCGCTGGAGAATAAGGCCTTGTCTACACTGCCACTTACACCGCTGAAACTTTCTTCGGTCAGGGGTGTGAAAAAACACAATGCAGTGCAATGCAATGCAATGCAAGTTTCAGCTCTTTAAAATGGCAGTTTAGATAGTGCTACAGCGCTGGTAGCTGCACTCCCAGCACTGGTAGCTATTCCCCTAGTGGAGGAGGTTTTATTACAGCGCTGGGAGAGCTCTGTTAATATCAGCTGTGTAGACATACCCTAAGAATGAAATACATTATACTGAAGATCTTGTTTGTTTTCTCATAGTGGGAATGTGTTCAAATTAGGAGAAAAATTACAAAGAAAAAATTGAGTGGTTTTATTATGACAAGTAGATACCAGGAACAGAGCTTCCTCAGTATTAGATTTCTAAAGTTATTTTATACTGGCTCAGACCAGTAAACCATCTGTTCCTATATCATCTCTTTAACATTAGCCTGTACCAGATGTTTCAGAGGAATATGCAAGAAGCTCTGTAGTAGACAATTATGGAAAAACCTTCTGAACAGAGTCAGTTTCTTCCTACCCCTACAAATGATTTTAAGCCCTGAAGCACAAAGGTTTAATATCCTTTTTTATGCTAACAGAACTCGAACTACTCATCCATTCAAATGTCTAATCCTTTTCTGAATCCTACTAAGCTCTTGACCTCAATGTTATCTCGTGGCAGTGAATTCCCAAGGTCAATTTTGCATTATATAAAATATATATTTTTTTCAATTTTACATTGGTTGCTTTTCAGGGTATGTCTATACTGCATAGCAAACCCAGGCTCAGACTCAGGCTTAACCCAAAGTACCTCTACATCAACACACAAATCTGAGTTGGACCCACAGACCCACCCAGGAGTGTGGGTCCAAGCCCAAGTCCTGCTATGCTGCAGGTTCAAGCCCAGGCATTTGCAGTATGGATGAAGCTCAAGCCTGGGTCACCAGACTCATGTCTGAACAGTCCACTATTGCAAACCAACAATCCTTTGAGCCTGTGTTTCCCAGCCCATCCATCATAAAGCTTCCCACTCAATTCCCAGCAACCTGTTTCAAACACAGCTGCTCAGCATTTAACCCTTCATTTCCACAGACTGATCAACACAGTTAATACTCATGTGTGTTAGCTATGGCCAGCACTAATAAGAAATCCTACATCAAGAGTGCTACTGGCTGGCTAGAGGAACAGATTCTGGTTAATCTCTGGTGCGTGCCAAGGGCAAGACATTTGACTTCAGCAAGAGCACAAGAAATGATCACGTCTACAAAGCTATATCGAGCAGCTGGTGGCATCAAGAATCAACCACACTGGAGATCAATGCAAAGAGTGAATCAAACGGCTCAAGACCGATTACAACAAAGTCAAAGATGCTAACAGCACTTCTGAGAGCTCCCCATCCATCTGTCTCTTTCGCAAGGAATTCAAAGGTGCTAAGGACTTCAGCAAGCACTGAGCCCACCATGGCATAGGACAATCTGCAGAGCAGGGATGGTAGGTACTCTGATAACCCCACAGTCACAGGCACCACTGGAGAAGAGCCAGCAATTGCTGGATGAAGATAATGAAGTGCCTCTGGTGCTAATGCCAGTCCCTGAAAAGGCTATCCTGCCAGAGCAGCTAAAACACATCCCGGGTCCATATTCAGAGGAGGACCTGTTTGGGAACAGCCCTAGGGAGCAGCCCATAGCACAACCCAGAGCATAAGAAATCTGGAGCCGTAGCCTGGTATGTTTCTGCCACCATGTTTGTTATTAATATATGAATGGGAGGGGTTTCTAGCTTCTGGCCCTCAGAAATGATTAATACAAGCCAGGAGTTGTAGTGTACTTCCATTCAGGGCAGAACCCATGCCAGTTCCCTAGCACTTCCATTTCCCCGAAACCACATGGGATACAAAATGAACACTGGGAACTGAGGGGGAAAACAAGCAGTTATGTAATTTTTACTAGATACACCTCTACCCCGATATAACACGATCCGACAGAACACGAATTCAGATATAACGCGGTAAAGTAGCGCTCCCGGGGGGGTGGGGTTGAGTGTTCCAGCGGATCAAAGCAAGTTCGATATAATGCGGTTTCACCTATAACGTGGTAAGATTTTTTGGCTCCCAAGGACAGCGTTATATCGGGGTAGAGGTGTACTCACTGATTGTTAGAAAGGTGGGTTGGGGCACTAAAATTATGAGCCGCACATACCCAACCTTGCTAATACAGTGTATCTGATAAGTCAGACACATTGCTCTGTCCCAGTGTTGGTGTATTTGGTCCATAGCACAGTAATATGAGCCCAAATTACAGCAGAGGGTGGCTGTCTGTGTGTGTCAAGGGTCCCAATGGCTGGCAGTCAGGCCTGTGCACAAACACAAGGTGCTTGTAAGGAGGCTGTAGTACATCTCCATGGTAACTGAGCCTCTTGTTGACTGTGCCACGACTTTCAACCCATTCCTGGCTGATGATGAAAGTGACCTCACAGAGCAGGAACTCCAGACAGTCGTTTACGTTCTGGGACAGAACTGCCTCTGTAGCTCATGAGCCTCATCCATTTGTAGATGTGCTGGACAGTCCCTAGAAGCCTAAAAATCTCCTCTGCATACCCAGATGGGTGTACTCCGCTGGCCTGGAACAGAAGTTCATGCTCCATTCAGGGAGCTCCAGGAAAAACAAAAATGTCCTTCAGAGTTTGATCTTCCTGAAAGGACTGTAAAACCATAGCTAATAACAGGCCCCCTCATCTGAACCCCCCTTCCCTCTCCACTCTGAGAAAAATGATGGGAATATATAAATAATTTTAATTGAATTTGTATATGTATCGTCCCATGATGTGTGATGGCTCTCAGTACTACTCCAAAGGATGTCTGAACTGGCCAGTGGTTTTTGTATGAATATAATAAGACCCAGTGATTAGAAGCATCTTTTGATCTTGCATTGACGCAGGCCCTTTGAAAGAGTAGAAATGTAATTTTTTATCATGGCCAGATAATAACGTGCTCTTTCATGTTCCTTTCCAGGCTCTTCCACCTCTACATGGCACACACAAGGGTCCAGGAGCCTGGGGGAAAGAGACTCTCCAACTACAGGCAAGGGAAAAGAAGAAGAAGAAAAAAAGTCAGAGAAGTCCATGGGGGATACTTCTGAGAAAACCAATGAGCAGATGAAGTACCAGAGTGATCAGGATGCAAGAAAGGTGGAGAGACAGGGCCGGCTTTAGGGCGATTCAGCCGATTCCCCGGAATCGGGCCCCGAGCCCTTAAGAGGGTCCCGCAAAGTCCTGAAGGAGCTGCTGCCGAAGTCCTGCCACTGTCTTCGGCAGCAGCTTAATCACTGCCGCAGAGGAAGGTCCCACTGCCGAAGTGCCGCCGAAGGTCCCACTGCCGAAGTCCCGGCACCGGTGGCAGCGGCAGCTCAATCGTTGCCGCTGTCTTCGGTGACATTTTGGCGGAGGATCCTTCCTCCGCGGCAGCGATTGAGCTGCTGCCAAAGACAGCAGTGGGACTTTGGCGGCAGCGCCTTCGAATCGGGCCCCGCGGTGCCTAAAGCTAGCCCTGGAAAGAGAAAAAGTGCACAGAGATTGGCAGCCCCATTCTTGCAGAGCATGGCCGCAAGTCGAGAAAGAAAGATAGTTGCTTCTGTAGCAGCCTGTTTGAGCGGTTGATTATGCTTATGGTCATCAGACTGCAGGCTCTAGCCCCACTTCCACAGACCCCTTCAGCTCCTGCTCCATCCCCATTCCCTAAGGCCTCCATCCACCACCCTATAATGTACTGCATACTACACAGCCTTTGGACAATTCAGGGATAAGCTGGATCACGTCACAGGCAATGAACACTAGTACATGGAATGGTCAAATGTACCCTATGCATTTCTCCACTCCAGTCCAGCTGCAAAATGCACTAGACAGGCCATTACAAACAAAGGGAAACTGGACATCCAGAAATAGATAAACTGCTTCAGTGGCAATATATATAGTTGGAGTGATTTGCACTGTTGCAGAGACCCGCATCTCTCTCCCTTCTGACCAGGGTATTTCCAGGCTGCACAGCACCCTGCCTTCACCGTGTATTTCCCAGCACTGACAGGCAGGAGCGCCGCTAGCTAGCCCTAGGCAGCAGAAGGTCCAGTCCCGAAATGCCGCCCCCCCCACAGAGGCGGCGGAAGGTCCCGCCGCTGAAATACCGCCTTGGTCACCGCCCCCCAAATTGTAGTGCCCTAGGTGACCGCCTAGGTCGCCTAATGGGTTGCGCCGTCCCTGCTGACAGGTTGCCCCAAGACACCTGCTTGCTTTCTCTTCAGAAACAGTTAACAGGTGTAATTGCTACAATTATGAGGTACCACACACCACTTCCTAGGCAACCTGCTTTATTCTTAAGGTACAAAAGCATTACAGAGAAAATTTACTCAAAGCAATAAAAGAACCTACACACACACTAAAACTTTCCAAAATTAATCCCAGCCCCAACATGGATTCTGGCAGGAGTAGTCCTTTAAACCCACACCCAATGGGATTCTTGTAGTTACCACTTCATCACAGCTTCAGCTCAAAACAAGCACTCACAGTCAGTCCTTTGATCCCTACCCTAAGGACTGGGGTCTTCCATGGACCAGGGGTTTGGTCTGTTTGCTGAATCAGGAAAGGCCCTGAGCCAGTTTAAAACCTAAAACCCTTTCTTTTTCTAGTGTATGTGTATCTGTCCAGTGGGGTGGCTTCAAAGGGTTGGTAATGGAAGAAATACATTTGCATCCCCCCTCCCTATTAAAGAAGATACGTACAGTGCCACAGTAACACATGCACAATTACATTTTTAATACAATGAACCGCAAATATATTAACCCTAATTCAATAAGGTTTTAACTTAGTTCAATAAAGTTTATCTTAATTCCATGAGGTTTGTTCAGGATATTTTTAGTTTGTCACACATGCCTCTACCATATCTAGTCTTAGCTGTCCTGGTTTACACTAAACCATCCCAGTCTTTAAAATTGATCAGATGAGATGTATTGTACCTGTGCTGTAACTGTTCTGTACATAAAAACAGAGTTAGCAGCCTTCAGTGTCTATGAGTGTCTCTTTCAAGGAGTAATAAATTCACTAAACATAATTCTACACAACAGTTAAGAAAAAATGTAACAGCCTCGCAAAAGTGGGGGGGCCCTGTCGTAATTTAATGTCAAGTGTAAGCAAACAAGGTAAGTATTAACATGTAATAGCCATTAACTGTGATCTATATGAACTCAGTTAGAGATACAAACGTGTACACACAACACACACACACACCCTGCTACTGAATCTACACAGGTGGATCCTTCCACTTCCACCTATGCACAGCCTTAAGTCAATGGCACCTCAGAAGGTACCCAGTTGCAGGATCAGGGCCAGAAGTATGTTGTACAAGTTAGTCCCTTTTGTTGAACTTCAGTGAACTAAAAAAAATGTTTTGGCTCAAGTCAACACAGTCTGGCACTTGCTGTTCATCAGGAACTCTTCAACTTTTTTTGGAGTGGTGTGGGGGAGCACAGTCTTAGATGATTAAGGGAAATGAACAAAGAAAATCAATATACAATATTTTAGCCATTCAATTCTCACTTTTAAAAACATTTGTTGGGGATGGGGAACGGGGAGGACAGGCTAGTTCTTTTTTAATAGATTAAGAGTAATTTACAGTCATGTCCCTGTTTTATACAGCGCATTACACCTAAAATATGAGGCAGGGATCCAGAATTATTAATCTCTTTGCCTACGTCTAGTCCAAGCTATACAGTGCTCCTTGCCTAATTTTACATTTATAGTTCAGAGTCAACTCACTGGGACAAACAGATCAGTTCACAATTTTCTCAGAGCTATCGTTTCAAGGCAATCTGATGCTGTAGGCAGATATCAGCACATTGGTTCATAAACACGGACTATTCCAAAAGTTTTTCTTCACAACCATAAAAGGTTAGAAATTTAAAACCTAAGCGATAGCCTAAATTCTGGTAATTGGGCAACTTAATAATGTACAATTAGATGGCAATTTATGTGACCACAAGTTCACATTGTGTACTAATCCCAGTTTACAGCGGCAGCAAAAAAAACTACACCTCTACCCAAATATAACGCTGTCCTCGGGAGCCAAAAAAATCTTACGGCGTTATAGGTGAAACTGCATTATATCGAACTTGCTTTGATCCGCCGGAGTGCGCAGCCCCGCCCCTCCCGGAGCGCTGCTTTACCGCGTTATATCAGAATTTGTGTTATACCGGGTCGCGTTATATTGGGGTTGAGGTGTATTTGAACAGTTGAGATTTTTTAGCAACACCAGGAATGATACAAAAGAGGAGATGGAAACAAGAATTTTATATTGGATTCCACAAAGCAATGGGACTTGATTAAATATTTAATGTCTCCTTGAAATCTAAAGTAGTGATCCACAGAACACGTCCCTGAGGGCAGACGTGAGCAGGCTACTTATATCGGGCGTGCTCCTCCTTGCTGTTTCATTGCAAAGAAAAGCCCTGAGGCTTGTAAAAGCAGCTGGAACCAAGGAGCAGACTGCGTCTCTGCCTCTGCTACAGACCACTGCCATGCAACAAGAGACGCTGTGATTAATGTTTTTCCAGAGAGAATCACAGACTTCTGACTTTAAAGACAGTTGGGAAATGCATGACGTTCCTCTTACTTTTCCTTGTATGCAACTGCCGTAGCATCCACAGGAACACAGACTGACAGAGAATGGGGGTAGGGGGAAGAATTCCATGAGACAATTAAAATGTGGTCTGTATTATGAAGACGTTTGAGGCCTCCTTCACTACAGCAACAAGCTGCCCCAAATTGAAGATGCTCTTTCACTTCCCCTTGCCTCAAGCATATTCTGAACCCGTAAACAACTCCAGGGTAAGTACAAATCAAGTCCAGGCTAATCAGTGAAAGCTGCATCACAAAGATAACTAATACACCAGTTATCTTAATAATTCCTCTGAGAGGGATATTAACTAATCAACTGCAAGTCAATTGATATTAACAGAGAAGCAAGCAGTTTTGAAAAAAGTGAACTCAGAAATGCTGAAGGGAAACAGCTATAAAAATAATATTCTGAACTAATTTTCCATTTGGCTTTACCACCATGATAATGGAAACACTGTGCAACTGCGTTAGTTTTTACAGGAGTGGAAGGGAAGTAAGTATTTGAAAATTAGGTCAGGCTCAATGGAATCTCAGCACTTCTTGGTTCATGGAGCACCACCATGGTAGCAACATGCTCATGCCAACTTCAGGAAACCCATGTGAACTGTTTTCAGTTCCAATTACATTTTTAAGACGTGAGACCTAAGCAGTGTCACCTATTCAGGGATGTGAATGGTGGCCCAGACTCCTCAGAAAGTCTATATATAAACACACTCACTTCCCCTTTACTTCCTACCAACGACACCAGGGGCCAAGTAAATTATCCCACTGAGATCTGCTCACAGAAGGGATATTTGACAGTCAGATCCACTCATTTTATCATGAAAGGGGATCCAGCCACCTCCACAGCAGCATTGTGGGATCCAGAAAGAACTCTCCACAGGACCAGGAATCTATGCATAGGGACAATAAAGGGCTGGTGGAGAGGCAGGGGACAGGAGAAGACATAAATCATCTCTCTCTGTACCCACCAGGAATCCCACAATGATCCCATAGGGCAGAAGATAAATACAGTCTTGAGATGCACTTACTTTTGCTCAGAGCCCTCTGCACGATGGAGCCCCTTTTTAGGGCCGTTCCAGGGGCACAAGGAGGCAAAAGGGAAACCCTGAAATAGCGACTACAGTCGAGGCACACTCAGGCACGAGCAGCCAAGAGCTAGCAAGGCACAGGGCTTCCTGGTGGCATTTCTACCTGCACAGCACACCCACACAGATTTTCACAACTGGGGTGCAATGCAAGCGCATTGAAGCCTTCCCAAAAGTGGGAGACCAGAGGCCAGAAGCCCCCACCCCCGAGGCCCCTCCTCTTCCCCCCAAGGCCCCACCCCGGCCATGCTGGAAGCCGGAGGAGGGCCGGGGAGCCCTGTTCCCCAACTCAGGGTGGGGGTCGGCCCAAAAGCAGCCCCCTGCCTGTGTCCCCGCCCCCGGGCTCACCACCGAGGGCAGGTGGAGGGACCCAGGCTCCCCACAGCTGCCCAGGCAGCTCTGGCCAGGGGATGGGGCCTCAGACCCACAGCCTGGCCATGATAAGGAACCTGGTGGACCCTCCACTTGCTCATGGACCCTCCTCTTCCTTGCCCCACACCCCCCATGGCTGGAGCCAGGTTGGGGAGAGTCACATCGGCAGCTGTGGGGAGCTGCCACAGAGTCATGGACACTCCACCTCCCCTGGGCCGGACAGGGAGCCCAGGGGCTGCTCTCAATTCCCCAGCACAGCGGGAAGGTGGAGGGTCTGCATGGCTCCCACAACTGCCCGGGCTCCCCGCTGGCCTGGCCGGGGGAGAGGAGGGGAAGGCGGCAGGGTCCACCCTGGCAAAAAGTGGCCAAGCCCATCCACTTTCAAGAAATGGGAAGGCCCTGGCCCCCTCCTGTTCTGGCAATGCAGCCCCTTTCTTCTGCCCACACCGACACAGATCAAGAGGAGTGAGGGGAAATCGACATCACGCATCAACCTGATTCACCCCAGCACCCTGCTTTGGCTTATGTGATGTACTCTGATTCACCAGTCTCCCACTGCAGATCCAATTCCCTTTTTCCACCAGGGGAAATCACTGTGCCCGTCATCAACCTGCCTCTCCCAAGCTGACTTCCACAGGTGAATATCCCATGGTCTGATCTTCCACCAAGAAAAGTTTGGTTTCTTGGGGTGGCAGGCTGGCCATCTCTTCTACCAATGAGTTTCTTTCTTTCTCCATCTCCCAACAGGGGCTTTGAGAGAGGTTTCATTCCTTTTCCTGCAGACTCTACTTATTGAGCACCCAGCATGTGTTGTTTCCCTGATGGAGCTGTGACAGAACGGAGCTAAAATGCATGATCCATAAGTGCTGGGTTCAACTAGGAGACTTCCGTTTCCCTACAGCTAAAATTTGCTCGTACAAAAAGTGGGGAAGACATTTGCTGTCCTTAGTTTCATCTCATACAAGTGCCCAAAAAAAAGGGGGGGGGCCCCACAAAATTAAAAAGGACCATTAATTTTATATTTATTAAAGGAGCAATATTTTGGCTTTTACACAGTCATCCTGATTTTGACTGTTGCTTTAGGTTTACAATGATCCTGCATGTTCTCCCCCTTTCTGTTAACACCATTCATAACTGCAGCTCAGCACTACAGCTCAAGAATTCATGCTGCACTGCAGCTACATCTAGAATTGTGATCTAAGATAAATTAAAGGTTAAAGTTGGCCAAAATGCACCTCTGTCTCTGAACCAGAAGATTTAGATAACTCCTTACAAGTTTTGGCCTCAAGGAGCACAAGGCTCTGGTGATGCACCCCTGCACAAACAGCAAAATGGGATGCCATAAATACAAACACCACAAGGTCGTAACTACATAACAGTGCCAAATATTTGAGAGCCACCTCCTTTTATCATGAAACTAGCCCAGCCATAATTTAATTTGTGAGTTAGTGTCTCGGGGACAATTGAAGTAAAAAATGTGAACTTTATGTTTAATTACACAATTTCCCTTTACAATGTCAGGATGACGAGCAACCCCATATTAAAACTGTTACAAGTGTTCACTCACCTTTTACCTCCAGGCTTAAAAGTACAAGAAATGCAAAACACTGGCATTTTCCAGACTGTCAGACAAATGAATGTTTAAGAGAAAAAGTGCTTGAGTGTATGTGTGTGATGTACCCTACCTACCCCCCTCACACACTCTCTCTCATACACACACACACACACACACACACTTAATTGTTTTAAAAGCTTGTCCACATTCCAGCTACTGCCAGAAAGTAATGAGGGGTTAAAGACTGAAGTATAATGAACCATCTAAATCACATGAAAACACCAGTCTCAGACTTTAAGGCCAGAAGGGACCATCGTGATCATCTAGTCTGACCTCCTGCACATTGCAGGCCACAGAACCTCACTCACCCACTCCTGTAATAGCCCACTAACCCTAGGTTGAGTTACTGAAGTCCTCAAATCACAGTTTAAAAATTTCAAGTTACAGAGAATCCACCTTTTACTCTAACCAGCAAGTGACCCATGCCCCAGGCTGGTGAAAAACCCTGCCAATCTGACCTGGGGGGAAATTCCTTCCCAACCCCAAATATGACAATTAAGTTAGACTCTGAGCATGTCAGCGAGACCATCAGGCAGACACCTGGGAAAGAATTCGCTGTAGTAACTCAGAGCCCTCCCTATCTATTGTCCCATCTTTGGCCAGACTGGAGATATTTGCCTGCAAGGACACATGACTGGTAGTAGCAATCTCATCATACCATCTCCTCCATAAACTTATCAAGCTCAGTTTTGAAACCAGTTAAGATTTTTTACCCCCACTGATCCCCTTGGAAGGCTGTTTCAGAAATCCACTCCTCTGATGGTTAGAAACCTTCATCTAATTTCAAGCCTAAAATAATGGCAATACTCAGCTACTTAAGAGTGCTGTAATGTCTTCAAAGCACTGTAAACATTGTACCCAACATTTATGTCTCTATAAATAACACCTAAACAAATGCAGAGAGGAAGCAACATTTACAGTTTAGGGAGAGACATCAAAATAAACATGTCACTGTCACTCAGAGTAAACTATATGTGAGGATCTGAGGATAATTTGAATGCTTAAATTTGGAACAAATCATGGGGAAGGATTTTTTGTTTTACACATTAATTATTAATGAATCTTTTCATCCATCCTACTTCCTGTGATGAGTCACTCACTCTCATTGTTAAAGTTAAAGTTGTATAAAAGGGCTATAGTTCAACTAGCATACTACCATGTAATCTGTAATATTTAACCCAAGGTATGACAAAGGCAGCTTAAATGTTTTTCTTAATAAAATTCTGTCTTACCAGTGAACTGTAAGAGAAATTATAATTAGCTATATATCAAAGCAATACTTGGGATCTATATATTTTTAATAGCAGCAAGAGGAGATAAAATTTCCATCTCTAACAGTCATTTATAATAAAACCACCCATAAGGTAGATGGTTCTGATGATGCTACGGGCCTCGAGCAAAGAATATTTTTTGTTCATGTCACCAGATCTTCTTAATTACAGCCTCAGTTTACATGCAATTAAAAGGCCTGATTCTTTGTTATCCTCACACAGACAATTCCTATTAACTTCAAAGGATTTAACTTTAAGCATGCACTCCTTGTAGGTGTTGGTTTATAGAGCCTGAAAAACTAACAGTCTGATCCTGCAGCCCATATTTACATGACCAGGGCTTTCAGAGTCTACAGGACTATTTGCATGAATTAAGCTACAGAATTGGAGCCTAATTTTGGATTCCGACAAAAGCAGTTTGCTCCTTTCCTGCACTAAAATTATTTCAGAATGATGGAACACATTTGCATATCTCCCACCCACGCTCTTTTCTTATTTTGTCAACAGTGACAGAAAACCATACGAGACACAAGCCAGAGGTAGACACAAAAGAGGAGGATGGAGGGCTTCACCAACAAGCTCCAGAGGAAACACCCAGATTGAAGTCCACCTACCACTGCCAACAGCTGCTAGCAGGGAGCTGCAATTTCTACCAGGACACAGTCATTTTTCCTAGCCTCCAGCTTTTAAGTGTCATAAATATGAAAGTGCCCCCTGGAAATGAAGAGCTATTTCCCCTCTCTATAGCCTCGTGTCTGCTCCAAGAAGGGAAACTCTTCTCTCCCTTCCTCCAGCCTCCTGCTGGTCTGTGGCAGGGAAGAGAAGAGGTAACGTTACTCGACCCAACTTATAGCCTCTCCCACAAAGAGGATGATCGCTACTGTTCTCTCCGTTTCTCCTGCTGTCACGCTGTTTGGAGTGGCTCACAGCTGTGAGCACCAACCTCATGGTAAACTGTCAAAAAGCCGGGCAAGCACCCCAAACTAATTGTACATTGTAGAATTAGATTTCTCCAACTCAGTAACAACTGTGCTCCTAAAGCACCATAAATGTCTTACCAAGGAGTCACAGTCAGCCCCCTTCGGCATTCCAGTCTATCTTGCCACCTAGGCAAGGTGGACTATGTGATAGATGGTAATTTTACACCAAAAATCACAATAATATTCAGGTTACTCCCAGTCCCAAAGGACCAGTCACTTAACCCAAGTCATTTATATGCAGATCTCAAACCAAAGACAACGCCTGTAGCCAATCTTGTAATAAACTAACTACAGATTTATTAACTAAGAAAAGAAATGAGAATTATTTACAAGGTTAAAACAGGAAACACACACACACACAAATGAGGTACAATCTTAAATGTAAAAAGGTAATATAAGCACCTATAATAAGCAGCATGGGGATCTCTTGCTTATGGTTAGACACCTTTTCCCCTCAGAGTCCAGACAGCATAAAGAGAACCTAATTCCTTTGGTCAGAGTTTTTTTAAATCACCCTAGAGTTCAAACTGATGGGACAAGCACTCTGGCACATAATCTCTTCATGGGTGAGTCGGCAGAACCATTGACAAAATCTTTGTTCTGATGGCTCATTTGGATTCAATAGTCCATCTTGATGGGCAGGAGATAACACGTTTTGCAGGAATCCAGCATTTTGCATTAGGTGAAGTTTTTTTTTCCCTGTTTGGTGAGTTAGAGTTTCAGAACAAACATTTTACAGTTACACAGCAAACACTTAAGTATTACCCAATAGCAGCGGTTCTCAACCCACGGCCCAACTACCAAACAGTTGCGGCCCAGGTGTGCGCTAAAGGCTGCCGGGCCCGTGGAGCGAGGTCCGGTTCCTGGCCGCCCAGACGGCAGGGTGAAGGGTCGCCAGCTGGCCCCACACAGCCAGGTCCAGGGTTGGGGCTGCCACCCGGCCCCACACAGCGGGATCCAGAGTTCCTGCCATCCAGCCCCCCACCCAGGGCTCCGCTCCTGGCCCCATTCTGTGGAGGGGTCTCTGGGAGGGAGGTGCTGCACATAAGGGGCCTGGGAGGGGTGTTCGGGGGGGGGGGGGGGGACGGCGGGCGCGCATACTGTGGTTCTCAACCTGTGGTCCAGGTAACACATTGTGGGCTGCATATGTGGCCCGCAATGATAAAAAGGTTGACAACCACTGCCTTATAGTATGGGATACAGATATAAGTAGGATTAATATATGCAGCATCTTACAAACATTCCATAAAGTCTAAACACATTCTTATACCACTAATATTTAACTATACTAACCCACAGGTAAGCCAGACTGGCTTCCAGCTTGCATTTGTCAGTGTTCAGTGATGCCTGGGGTCTTCGGATGAGATGACACCTGGTTCGCCAGTGTCACACGCCTCACCCTCAACTCCTGGTTGCAGTGAACAGGGTGTGGAAAGATGAAAAAAGGTCTCCGCTACACTACTTCTCTGCCAGGGCCTGGTTTATGTGAACAACTCTAGTGCCTGCCTCTGCTTTCTAGGTAGTAGCCACAGTGGGAAATACACCTTATTCTTGTCAGTTTCGCAACTAAGCTAAAGGTTCTCAATAACATCAGTGAAACTAATCAGTCTTACTATTTCTTTTTCGGTTGTTGCCTGGCAAAGCTATGGAAAGCAGCAGACTGGAACGGTCTGAAGACTCATCAGGGAGCCATCACTGCATTATCTTTCACTCTGGTGAAAATTTGGAAAGTTATGTTCACAACCAAACATGCAAGGATTTTTATTGAAATAAAAGCTTAACCTTCCGCCAAAAGTGACTGTGTAGGTCCCCTCCCTCACTCGCCACGACAAACTTCCCACTTGGCCCAAGAAAAAGAGACAGGAAATGGAGTTTTCAAGCTTTGTATTGAAGTTTAAAGACTAAAATTATAGGTTTTGATATCAAAAGGTTACTGCCAATCACTGGTATCTACATTTCACTCAGGGGATCAGGTGTTATCAACCTGTGAAAGTACATGTAAGTGATTTTAAAACCCAGAATTGGAATACTAGTTACATAATTTAAGGTGTGCTATATTAAGAATGGGCACAGGCACAAGGGGGGTAAAAAAAGGATCAAAGCCATACAAAGTCACAGCCCTGCTCTTATTTTTCTTTCCCAGCCCTCCTCCTGAAACTCTCTCCCAACATTCCAAGCTTCAACACCACCCTGCAGCCTCCCCTAAATCACTGCAGCTCAGACATACAGATGCATCTTGATTAGGTCAATTAACCAGTGACTCAAGTGATTATCAAATATTTTGCAATTTGTGCAAGACAAAGCCCAGAAGAGGCTGAAAACAAGCCCAGAAGAGTCAAATTTAAAAAATAAATAAATAAATATGAAAACCATCAATACCAACAAAATAAAACCCCAACATGATATACTTTTCAGAATAAATAGCTGTAAAAAAGTGTTCATGCACTTTGCACCCTGGTTCATGTTATAAACAGTGGCACAATTAGAAAGGAACAAAGCAACCAAAAATTAACATGCTTGAGGATATATCAAATGAATATGAGTATAAAATATACACAAAAGATTAGATACTACCGAAACAAGTCTGTTTTGACACCAAAGCACTATACAACACAAAGAAAATGTAAGTTAACATGGCCAAAGAAAGGAAAAACAGAAGAGAAGGCAAGTCTTACAAAACAGCAGTGAGTCAGCTACTGCAGACTGCCTGACTGCTCTGAAAACAAGATGTACACTTCTTATGTGCCTTACACAATGCTAAAAAATTAAGTAAGACCCTCTGCGTATATTCTGATATAGTAGATAAACAGATCAAAAGAGACACAAACACTGGTAACAAAGGTTATTAAGTCATTCCAATTTTGAGCAACATTTTCAACCAGAATATACGCACGCACACAGTATTTTAACCCTAGGTACATCAATCCAGCTACATTGCTCCCATCTAATAACTGGTCCTCTTGGCAGCAGATCACTGAAAATGACTTATCTGAAGGACACCTCCAACTGAAGAGGGTCATCTAGATTATATCTAATAGGTTCCTTTTTTAAAATGCCATGACCCCATACCCCACCTAAGTTCCATCAATGTATTAGAATACTCAAAAAGCCAAGAATAAGCCCCAAGGCATCTTCCTGTGAAGAATCATGTTAAATTCAACTATTCAAAAGTTTTGAGTAAAAATAAATATGATTACTATTAAAAGGAAAGATGGGAGATGTTTTGTTACACAGCACCATCCACATTTATAATATCAGTCTAAAGATTAAAGTTACTGTCAAGTTAGTTTTCATAACCTTTCTTCCCTTAGACCATTTATAACACGTCCTTGGTTACTAGCAGCTCTCTCTCCTTGACCATACCACAGCCTGGGGGTTTGTGGTTTTGTTTTCAATCATTGCTGTAAGTTTGCTAAAAGCAGTGTGGCTGATTTTTGTAATATAACATTGACATCATATATGAAAAACAGACAAAACAATTACTTCAATATTGTTACTATAGAGAAAAAAGTAGGTCAGATGAGACAAACCAACCCTAATATGCCTCTTTTATTTCCTCTAAATAATTAATAGCAGCTGTTAAGTCTTTAGCAATACATATATTACCATAAAATGGTATTTTGCAGACAAGCACATTTTGAATAGGGAACCTCTTGTCTCAAACCCAAAGGGACCCTATCACCTTGAAATCTAGTCAATTTCAAAAGTGAATGAAGTTGTTCAAGCTGCACACTTGCCCACTGAGTCCCTCAGCCAGTTATAGTGGTTTATTATTATTAAACATTCATATTGCAGAAGTACCTAGAGGCTTCAACTAGGTCAGGGCTCCATTGTGCCAGGCACAGAATAAACACATCATAAATGACAGTCCATGCCTCATCATATTTCCCTATTTGAATGGGTTCTTTCTCCTCCTACCCATGCTGTTGAGTGGAAGAGCTACACAACAAGAGAAACTGAACAAGCATGCAGAGACAATTCAAACATACACAAAGTGTTGCCAAATGCATCAGGGAAAGAGGAGTATTCTTTCTCCCATCTCCTTCAGTTGTATAAGATTTAGGTGTTACTTGTAACAAGATTAGGTAAAAAATTTAATGTAGAAGTATGATTTATTTTAAGATGACAGTGTCCCTTTGATAGAAAACAGCAGAAATAACAGCTGAAGACAGCTTTGAAATGTTTAATAATAAGAGCTCTCCTTTCCGTGCCTTTCCACCTCTATGTATTATGCCTGTTTTAACAAAAGTTCCCTTCAGTTTAAGCTACAGGAGACCAACTGAAACAAAGTACTCATCAGAGCAGTAGGCGGGAAGCACACAGAAAAATAGTGTGAAAGGCTATGACTGCACAGAGGACAGAATGCTACATAAATAATGAAGGATGCCCATCAAAAGACGCAGTGCTCATCTAAGCATTTCAATTATTGTTGAGAGATGCACAATCAATCATTCTAAAGCTAGAGTGGATTCTCCCCCTTTAAACAGGTAAATGATTTCTAGGAGTCTAAAAACCCTTATATTAGCAAAGCATTTCAGAAAGCAAACTTTTGTTATAAAATTCTCAACATCATGGGGGTCGGGGGAGGAGTCAGTAAAGAGGTACTGAGCCCCCAGTTCTGCAATGTGGGTGCAGGAAACAGGTTGTACAGAAATCGCTGAAAAGTATTAGCCTTCAGTTGCAGGGCAGCAAGCAATACTTTAAAATAGTATTTATATGCTTTTATAAAAAAAAATATTTCCCATTCATCTTCTCTTCCCTCTTTATTCATACACACATACACAAAGCGCCAAGGATCTGATCCTCCTCATCATTATAGCTGTCATTTACATTGCAATATACATACGAAACAAAATATTACAATCCTGCCCCTGAAAGAAGGGCAACAAAAGTTCTGAGTTTTCTCCATTAACTAATATTTCTGTTTTAAAATAAAATGTATCATATTATTATCATTAGGCAAGGGCACCGGAAATCCATTTCATCATTTACCACCAATTGCTGACGAGGACACTGACTCTAGTTATTCTTTCCATCACTGCCCTATTCTCTGCATAATTCAGATTCTGCACAAAATCTGGAGGCGAAATCCTGGCCCCACTGAAGTCAACTGCAAAACTCCCAGTGAGGTCTATTAGAGTTTTGCCACGGACTTGAATGGGGTCAGGATTTCAGCGAACACCTTTTAGAGGTTGCCTAATTCATGTAAAACAAACAGAATTAATCCCTCATTGCAGCTCAGGGCTGATCTACGCTACAAAGTTAGGTCAGCTTAAGTGTGAAAAATTTCACACCCTGTGAGATGTAGTTAAGCCGACCTAATGCCCAGTTTAGACACTGCTAGGTCAACAGCAGAATTCTTCCATTGAGCTAGCCACAATCTCTTGGGGAGGTGGATTACCTTTGTCAACAGGAGAAGTGCCTCCTAAGCATAAGTAGTATCTACACTGAAGAATGACAGCAGCACAGCTGTGTCACTGTTGCATTTTAAGTGAAGTCAAGCCCCTAGCTAACATCTCTCAGAGTGGTGGATTTACTACAGCAAAGGAAGAAACCCTTCTGCCACTGTAGTAAGCGCCTACACTACAGCAGTGCAGCTGCAGCACTTCCAGTGTAGACATACCCTCAGGAATCACAGATGCCCTTTAAATAAAGTTACTGATCATGTGATGGAGAAAAAACATACCAGCCTCTTGTCTTGTTCGCTGAAAAGGTGTCTGACTAGATGACATGTGCATATATGTATCTGAGCTAGTTTTAACCTCACTGTGTTCAAATATATGCATTGTTGTTTGTGGACTATTTGATAATATTTAAGTGCAATCATAGAGATAACCATTGGCGTTGGGCATTCTCCTTAGCTACCTAAACGGCCAATTTACTTTTACTATATTTCACACAGTGGCCTACTGATTTAATATATATTCTGCCTGAAGGGCCAATTTATTTATCTTCATATATAGGCACTTAAAACCTAAACACCTTCTGCAAAATGAGATTTAGGCTCCTAAATCAATTAGATGCTGCAATGCTGAGTGCAATAATGCTTAAATACATTTAAAATCTGGGCTCAAGTGACTTAACAGATAATTAATACTACAACAATACCCCAGCAGCATTAAAATGATCCTTCAAAAAGAACTCTGCCAGCCTGCCACTTGCCAAAATTTCCTTTTCTACCCCTTCATTGTTTGGGATGCAGTATTACCAGGGCCAGTGCAACCATTTAGGCGACCTAGGCGGTCACCTAGGGCGCTAGGATTTGGGGGGCGCCATTTTCTTCGGCAGCGACCACGGCGGCCAGATCTTCGGCCAACGCGGTCACTGCAAGTATTTAGGCAGAGGGAGCTGGGGCAGTGGAGCCCGAGGGCCGCCTGCAGCAAGGGGGGGGGGGGGGGGGCGGCACGCAGAGGAACTCCCCACCCCAGCTCACCCCTGCCCCGCCTCCTCCCCGAGCACGCCGTCGCTGCTCCACTTCTCCCGCCTCCCAGGCTTGCGGCGCCAATCAGCTTAGGCAGGACACATTTTGATGGGTGATAAAGTGTGCCCTCCTTAGGACCAGGGTGAAAACTGGTGGAAGACCCTACTTTGACAGTCACCGCACACCCATAAAAATGTGTCCCCTCAGGGCCGAGGGTGAAAACTGAGGAGGTGTAGCCCAATTTTGATGGGCTCCCCATGCACATCAAAATATGCAGCCATACATTACACTGTTAGTAATTAAGATGGTGAACTGCCACATTTTGATGCAAGGCACATTTTGACATGACATCACCAGTTTGCTAATGATACTTAGTTTTGCACCAGTCTCATCAATCTCACCCAGATGTTATACCAAACACTTCCCAGTGACTGACCCAAAACTTGGCTTCAAGAGCTAACTGGCTAGCTGAAGCCCAACCCGGATAAAACTGGTTCTGCTGATTGCCTGGGTAAATCACCAGAGGAAGTGGTGGCAGTTACATCTAGCTCCTCTAGGAGGGAGTGTGGCTATCTTTGTTATTAACAACCGATGAACTCTTGGCTATGCAGGGAACAATCAAAACAAAAACAATGAACAGTAGGCAAATAAGGCCATTATCCATCTTCATTACACAAAACCAGCACAGATCAATGAAATCTCTTACTATTACCTAAAAAGTGGCTTGATTGCACTGTAAAAATGGAGTGTTTTTATACTGATAGCTACCTTGATGTAAAATACGAGAGAAGACAAGGCACAGGTAGTTTTTACCTTGACATGGCTTCACGAAGTAAACTCCAGGTGAGGGGTATATGATTGACCTTTACTAGCTACAATGAGGTTAAATCTGCCTGCCTTGTCTCCACTAAGATTTTATATGGAGGCAGCTATCTCAATATAAATATGCACCTTTTTGGCAATTAAAACAAAGCCACATGTTGTTTAAAGCACCGTGTACTTTCTACTAGGGCTGTCAATTAATAGCAATTAACGCATGCAATTAACTAAAAAAAAAAACAACACTTTTTTTTTTTTTTAAACACACACCCACCTCTGAAGACCGGACTTGGAGGCAGCCGGGCGAAGAGGGAGGCACTGGCTGAAGCGATTTGGGAGAGATGGTTAAACACTTTTCACGGGGGAGGGAGGAGCCCAGCTCCCCACCGCCTGCACCATCACCACCTCACTGGATACAGACAGCCTTAGGGGTGAGCGAGGGAGGCCACCACGCAGGGTGCCATGCTCGGGAGGGCGCTGCTGCCTGCCTACAGGGCAGGGGTGCCCCTTCTCCCACTGCCATGCTCCACTGCTACTTCCACAGCCCTCCCACCCTCACCATGGAGCTGACCCTGGCCAAGCTGCTCTGGACTGGGAGCCTGCCAGAGCGTCTGATGTCAGGGTGTCCCTCTCCCCTCGTCTGTCTATACGGTCACCACTGAGCTGGGGTTAGGGAACAGGGGGAGCCTGTCTGCTGCTGTTGGTGATGGCTCAGGAGTGAGTGCTGCTGATAACACCTGCTACTGGCTGAAAAAGTGTTCAGGCTCATGAGTGCTTTGCTTAAAGAGACAATGCTCCCCCAACATGCGCACATATGCGCGCACGCATTCACACACACGCACACTTCCTCCCCAACACATACACACACACACACCAAACCAAAATCTGATATGGTGCCCCTGTTGAGCCAGGAGTGGCCAGAGACCTGAGGGATGGCTGAGGGTTCTGGCAAGATGCAGCCCCCATGCGATATTGTAAATAAGAAACGGGCAGCATTATCTCCTGTAAATGTAAACAAACTTGTTTGTCTGTGTGATTTGCTGAACAAGAAGTATGTCTGAGTGGACCTATAGAATCTAAGTTTTACATTGTTTTGTTTGTGTGTGAAGTTATGTAAAAAAAATAGTAATTCTACATTTGTAAATTGCACTTTCACAATACAGATATTGCACTACTGTACTTGTAATAGGTGAATTGAAAAACACTATGTCTTATTTATCTTTTTTACGGTGCAAATATTGGTAATAAAAAATAATAAGCGAGCACTGTACACTTTGTATTGTGTTGTAATTGAAATCAATATATTTGAAAATGTAAAAAGCATCCAAAAATAATTAAATTGTATTCTATTATTTTTTAACAGTGTGATTAAAACCACAATTAATTGAGACAATTATCTTTATCTTGCGATTAATCAATTATTTTTTTAATTGTTTGACAGCCCTATTAAATACATACAGCGTTACCACTTCCACCACTTTTCCTTCCCCTGGCAGCTGGTGTTAACAGCACTAATGACTATAGCTGTTGTTTTAGCAGACTCGTCTCCTTCCATTCTCACTCTCCCCTGCAGCCAAAGACTCACATGGCTTAGACACATGAAATAAAATAGCCCATCAGTACAGACTAAAATTGGTGTTACATAAACAAATTACAATAGGCTGACTCAGGACACCACAGTTACTTTGAGTTTGTTATTGATAAGTTTTCACAACTGTGGAAGTCACTGATGCATTGACCAACCAACCCATTAGATTTATTTTTCTCTCTCGCTGGAATACTGATATTCTGTAATGTGAAGTTCCAGCTACACAAGGCAACTTGCATCAGGCATGGTGACTGGAGAGATGCAGAAAATCCTCAGACAAGTTACTTTTTATCCACAGGCCTTTTTGTTTGTTTGTTTTTTTGCCTTCCTCAACCCACCTCCACCAAGTTTTCAGCACCACGTACAGATAGAATATGTCTACACAGCAAAGAAAAACCTGGAGCTGACCCATGAAGTTGTAATAGGAACAGTGAAGAAGGTAGGAAATAGATATAAATAATACCTCAGGTGGATTTGATTCCCCCCCCCTCCCCACCACAAATTACATTACAAAAAAAGAGTTGGTCAGTGAAATGTGGTAACTAATTTTTTTATTTACATTTGAAGATAATTGCCAATGCCTACATATTCCACAATTCTGCAGTCACAGAAGCTTTCTATTTTTATAATTTTTAAAATATACATTTCTAGCTATAATATAGTTGCAAAGGAAATCGTCCAAAGCCTCATCTACATAAAAAAAAAGTTCTACTGCTTTAAATATACCAGTATAATCATAACCAGTACAACCTCCTATTGTGGACGCATTTGTACCAGCACAGAAATGCTTATATTGGTACAGCTTATTTTGATACAGGAAGGGAAATATGGTATACTGGTATAACTGCATCTACACTAGGGTTGCACAAGAGTCACACCCCTAACGGATATAGTAATAGTGGTACAAAATTGGTATACAGACCAGACCCAGCAGTGAGCAGAGTATAAACTGACACCGCTTTTTGGTTTCTATTTGGATTCTTCCATCACATTTGGCACTGTGGCTATGGTCACACTTAAGTTGTCTACATTTAAAATGCTACACTAAATTATGCCTTTGTTGTGCTTCAGTGTAGACACCACTTACATCAACAGGAGGGGTTCTCCTGTCAGCGTAGGTAATCCACTTCACTGAGAGATGGTAGCTAGGTTGATGGAAGAATTCTTCCGTCAACCTAGCACTGTCTACACTGGGAGTTAGGTCGGCATAGATACGTCTCTCAGGAGGGTGGATTTTTCACAACCCTGAAAGACGTCGCTATGCTGATGTAAGTTCCCAGTATAGACCGTCCATGTGTAGTCTTCCCATGCCTGCAGATAGCCTGAAAAACCCTCACAAGTATGACTGCTCCATGTATCTCAATGTGGTGTTAATCCTGAAACCCAACAGTGATGATTTAAATATCAGCGTTTATTTCACTGGTGATCATTTTTAGCAAACAAAAGATGCTTATGTAGTTATCCCTCAAACCACCTCTCAAGCCTTATCTGGTGCAAGATGACCAAACCGTGTTCTACCCAGCAGCAAAAATCTCCCACTTCTCCAGTGACGACTTCTGTAACACAGAATTGACTTGTCAATTTTCAATATAGATTGTGTAAGGGCAGAATAACATTAACTTTCATATTAAAATACAAACTCATTCAAGGTATAACACACTAGCTCCATTATTTTCTTATTTAAATAAAAACCTCCAATATTTATCCAGATCTGCTTCAGAATTTCCAGTCTGCCACATCAAACTGATGCAGAAACTAGGGAGCCTAGTTGCAAGATTTAGGTCAGCTTGCATGTGGAATACGTGAGGCCTTGCATATAGACATATAGTTTCTAGTAACGATTCAATAATCCCCTCATCCTATTATGCAGCTATTTTACTTGTAGCTTCTAGCTTCCCTCAAACTCTGTGACAAAGACACTCTAGTTTATCACTTCATTTGGAGAGATGTTTCCAAGTGAATAAGCCACCACCTCTTCCCTGTGGGGCAGGAAACCAGTCACTGAATCAAAAGAATACTGGTTTATATTCCCCCAATGACACTAACAGAGTATTCTCCATTTCCTTCAACTATCAAGCCTTTTCAGTGCACACCAGTCAGGAGCTTGCCTTTCCTTAACCATACTGGAGTTATGTACCACACTAGCAAGCTTTCAGCAGCACAGCTGTACCTATGCAGCTGCGGTGCTGTAAGATCTCTTGTGTAGCTGTTCTATGCTGACGGGAGAGAGCTCTCCCACCAACATAGCACTGTGCCGGCAAAAGTTATGTCCATTAGGGGGGTGGCTTATTCCCACCCCTGAGCAACCTAAGTTTTGCTGACATAAGGGGTAGTGTAGACATTGCATTTTCAGTGAAATTTACAATTACGGCTAAGGCTACAGGCTTGTACACACTGTCACTTATGTTGGTTAAACTTGTGTCGCTCAGGTGTGTGAATAAGCCACCCCCTGAGTAACGTAAGTTACACCGACCTAAGCGCCGGTGTGGACAGCACTATGTTATCAGGAGAGCTTCTCCCACCAAAATAGCAACCACCTCTTGTGGAGGTGGCAGAGCTCTTTCCCATCAGCCTAGAGCGCCTTCACCAGACATGCCACAGTGGTGCAGCTGCACTGTTATAGCGCTTCTAGTGTAGACTAGCCTGGTAACAAATGTTATTAAGTTATTCCAATTTTGGAATAAAGTAGGATCCAAATTAGTTTGAAACAAATTCAAATCTGGTAAACAGATAAAGTGCTGTGAGACATCTGGCCAGAAAATGTAATTGAGAACAGGCCCCACAGTATATACACAGTAAACATTTTGCCTTAAAAGTCTGCAGGAAAGTACCATTCCTAGCTGTAAACTAAGGCCCTGATCCTGCCAAGACTTATGCACATATTTACGCCCCTGGGACTCTTTGACGCCCCTGGGACTCTTCATGGACATAAAATTAAGTACATGGCTCAGCCTTTGCAGGATTGGGACCTAAGCATACTAGTCCCTACTAAACCAAGCACTGTAGCCTGCCACCATTCTAACTGCTTTTTAAAATTGAAGAGACAATTGTCAAAAATAATGGAGAACATCCAGCTATTTTGTAATTTTTTTCCCTTCAGAAGTTGGATTCTCCTGCCAGTTTGTCATTATTGCACAGCTACGTAGATAAACCTAACAAAGTTTTCTGGAAGTGTGGAACTTTTGTTTGCAAATACAAATTCTCAGTTTACAAAAACAGTCACAGCAAATTCTTTCCTCTTCTAAGTCCTTTTAATTAAAACTAGAAAATCTGTAACCGCCAGGCACCACTCAGCTAATACATACAATTTTCCTTAGCCCCCCCAGTAACATTATGTTCCTGGAAGGTTGTGCTGTAAATTTCCCTTGTTAGCATAAAGAATAAAATAATTCTGACCAAACATAAAATCACTCTTCAATATTTAAATAGCTTTCAAGTGAAAGTGTACTAAGAGTTATAACCTGTACTTACAATTTGACAACAGAGCCTTGATTCAGATTTTGGCATCCAAACTGCCACTGAACTGCACTACCATCATCCATGTGTCAATCAGACATGCATGAAGGTGCCAAGTATAAGTCCCATTCCCGGATGTTTACGTCTAGGTGCAGAACTTGTGTATGCTGTGAGTTGGGGGAAGGGCCCTATTGACATAACACACACCAATGACAGCAGGAAAAAGGACTTTCTGTAACTAAAGGATACATGACCATGTCACTAGTCACTACCATGAACAGCTAACACACCCAGGGAGTCATAGTTGTGTCTGCTGTAGGTATCTCAAGCATGTAGCCATCTTGCTTAAAAAAAAAAAAAAAAAAGCAGATACTATGGAACTCATTTTCAAGAGTGCTGAGCACTTACAACTCCACCTAAAGTCAACAGGATCTGAAGGTTTTCAGTAGTTCTAAAAGTCAGGCTGGTATCACGTTCTTTCGTTTTAAAAGCTACTGAGACAAGTGTTCCAACATAAACTCAGGCACACCTGGGTATCTAAGATGCTGCAAAGAGTGCATATTATCCAGAAAGCAACTTTATGGCAGAATTAAAGTGGGGGCAAGGAAGGGAGGGCATACCTCTATTTATTTTAATAATGCTCTTTAATACTCCAGGCTCCTCCTATAGTCAAACATTTGAGAGCCTACAATATTACTGAATTGCCCTTACATCACTACCAAAAGCCTGTGATGTAATCTTTAAGACACATCCCCTACATACTACCTGTCTCCTTCTATATGTCAACTCTCACTCATCCACACCTACCCCAAAAGTGCCCCTCTTTTCCTGCACTAGAGCATTCCACTTGTATCTCAGCTGTAGAGCATGGTTACACCAGCAACAAATTGCATCTTCAGGCCAATCACATTCTCATCTCACTTACATGCCCCACGAGTATTTAGATCATATCTAAATCATTGCACAACACTGTCATGGCTGACATGTTCATGAGGTGCCCTGATAGAACATTTAGCATATGGACACTCAGGAGTCAAGGAGTCAGTTTAGCGAAAAGGCTGCAACTCCTATCAAACAAAGGTATGACAAAAGATAATAAGGTACTACAGGCTTGTCTACACTTATAGGGATGCTGTAGTGCTTAGTGAAGATGCTACGGCGTAGATATTCCACCTCCCCAAGAGGCAGTAAACTTTGTAGATGGGAGAAGCCCTCCCATCGCCATAGCGCTGCCTATACCAGGAGTTAGGTGTGGATTTTCCACACTCCCGAGCAATGTAGTTATACCAGTATAAATTGGTAGTGTACACCAAGCCTATGTCCATCAAAGCTACTTCCTAGCGCTGCCACTGACCATGACCCTGGCTAGTTACATTTCCTTCAGTATCATTTAGGAGACAGAGCAAGCAGTATTATGGAAGAGTGATGGGTCAGCAAAAGGAATACATACACACAGTTATGTGACTTCCCTTGTACTTATATTTGTTTGATCTATTAAATGTATAAATGTATTTCATTATAAATCAAGCATCTTTACTGCAACAGCCTCCAACAAACGCATGGCATGTTGCCATGTATATTTACATTGCTGTATAACAATCAAACGCCAAATAGTGCTTTCCATAAAGAAGAAAGAATGATTCCATACATTTGACATTCCCTTTTATTGGCTATTCTGTGCAATAACAGTCTTGTTTATACTCTAAGCAGTGCTTGTTATATAGAGATTAAGTACAATTCTACTGATGTATTCCCACCACTCAGAATAACTCCCTTCCAAAAAAAAAAAAAAAAATTATTCACACTCATT
This sequence comes from Malaclemys terrapin pileata, assembly GCF_027887155.1. Lineage (NCBI taxonomy): Eukaryota > Metazoa > Chordata > Testudines > Emydidae > Malaclemys > Malaclemys terrapin. Next base: position 78,888,514 of record NC_071512.1, read on the forward strand.
ATCACCATTATTCTGATGCTAAATTTTAAACCTCAAGATGGAAAGCAAAGGTCTGCAGAACAAACTTGTCAAATACCATTGTTTCCCATTTATTTCTAGAGATAAGGTGCTCGCTTTTGCCTTTGGCAAGATGTAGATGGGGAAGCAGAGCCCCACCTCTTGCAGCTGAAGGAATCTGAGGTCTGTTTGGGAGTCTGCAGGTGGAAGGGAGATGACAGCAAAGCCTAAAGGCCTGTGCTGCTTGCTATGCATCTTGCCCATCACAAGAACAGCTCACAATAGAGCATTTTCAAGGAGCATCAATCACTCAATGGCTTAATCCAGAGAAGTCTGGATCAGCAGTTTTGACTCCCAGGTAATTCCGACTGTCAGCCGATAAAAGCAAATACCCAGGCAGACCTGAGTGTAAGACTAAAGGTAACTTACTGCTTCCACACAGGCAGCTGAGGTGAGCTAGCTCGCCCCTATCTCAGATCGCTGCCTGAGAAAAATGACAGCCCCGTGCTCACTCCGTGCTTATTCATCTGAAAACTGAACAAAGTAACATTTAAGTATCTCTTCCCTCCGGAGCAGAGCGGCTCTCTCACGCTCCGGTAACTCGCCGACACCACCATTGTCTTGAAGGCTCCCTACCCGCTTCCCCGGCCGTGATAAGATCATTTAGGAGGCTGCAGGAACAAAGGGCTTGAAGCTGCAGCAGCAGCCGGCGATCACAGGCTGGAATAAGCCGGCCACAGGGAAGAAGCATGCTCAGTGCGAAGTCCTGAGCCAGGAAAACAAGGTGCCCATTTCCAACGCAGCCCCCGGTGCACCGCGCGCCGGAGGAGGTGTACAAAGCAGACGCTATGGTCCAGGTTCTAGACCCCCCCACACCCTGCTGCCGAGCAATACATGAATAGCAGCAAACGGGGCTGCCGGGGGCGGCGGCGGCTTCTCCCTTCCCCCAACCCCGTCTCTGTACCTGATCCGGCTGCGCTCCTCCTTCCTTCTCCTGTCCTGCTTCAGCTGGACCCAGCTCGGGCTTCAGCGGGCTCCGGGCGCGGGGGGCCGGGAATCCAGCAGCGGAGAGTCACGCCCTCATGTCGGCCAGCCTTGCACACCACCGGGCACTTCCTGCGCGACAAGAGAGCGAGAGAAAGCCCGCGGCTGGCGGCGTGCGGCGAGGAGGTTCCGCCGGCGGCACGAGCGCCCCTGCCATTGTCAGCCGCTGCCCGCAGACCCGCCCCAGCCGCTGGCAGCCCGCCCGCGCCCCGCGGGAGCTCGCGCGGAACCCGCAAAGCTCCGCGCGTGCTCGGCCCACGAGCTGCCAGGATCCCGCACACTCCCTGCCGGGAAACCAGCCCCGCTCCGCAGGCTGCGCCTCGCGCGCGCCGTCCGTAAAGTTTGCAGCCGCCTCGTCTGCAAAGCTGCCCAGTCGGAGCGGGAGGGTAGGAAATTGTTTACGTCTGCACCGCGCCGGCTGGCTGGAGAGCCAGGCTGATCCCCGCGCACGGGGGAGCTCAAAGCGTACCGCTCCCGCTGGCCTCTGGCTGTTGGTGTCACGGCCTCGAGGCGCTGATAGTGGAAGGGGGTGGGGCGGGGGGGGCTGCAGTTAATGGCTTTACTGAAACAAAGGTAGGCTATAAAATGCGAACTTTCGCTGCTGCCCGAAGGCTGCAGTAGACAGCAATGCATATTTACTGCATGCTGGCTGATAACGGCTCCTGCTCACTGGCATTCCCCGTCCCATCAATCATGCTCACTCACACATAACAAGCCCAGACCCATCGCCACAGCTCTTAAAAAAAAAAAACCATGACAGGGTTAGCCGAAGCATGCGCGGTAGCGGCGTTTGCAAGATATCAGGTGGAGTGGGGCATATCGCAGCTCCTAATGGAGCCTTCGCTAGCGAATGGCCAGGATTAAGGCGTATGTACATGTAGATACTTAATGCTGGGGTCCAGCATGTCCAGAGGGATAGCCAAGCTAGACCGACCCTGAGGTTAACTCCTTTCAGAAATCAGCGAAATCTGAAGAATGAAAAAAAAATCAATAACTAAGAGTCTCTGAGGATGCAAGAAGATATATGTTTATGACCTGCCCAGATCCTTTTGGAATGCTGTGACAAGGCCCCCTTAATTTTTTCTGATAATTACCCTTTATATCCTATTATGCTGCATCAACTGCTCAATGCAGGAAGCAGTCTCAGTTCAGAGGTAGATAAGGTGTATCCTGTGTTCTGCCACCTCGGTGAGATTGCAGCTGTGGTGAAAAAGGCAACCTCAGGGCGTGTGTACCCTAATGCCTCTCTTCCCCGTTTGCATAAATCCACCTTTGTGCTTTCATTAGCAGCATTCCCCCCACCCCAAGGATTTGTCTACAGTTGGAAATATCCCAAAAATAGCTATTCCAGAATAAGTCTCCATACAGGGCCATTAAATATACATTCTGGAATAGCTACTTTGATACCTTTCCAAGTGTGGGAACAACCTCACCCTTGCTGCTTCAAGCGTACAGCAAAAAAATAAAAATAAATGGAGATATCCTATCTCCTAGAACTGGAAGGGACCTTGAAAGGTCATTGAGTCCAGCCCCTTGTCTTCACTAGCAGGACCAAGTACTGATTTTGCCCCATCCCTAAGTGGCCCCCCTCAAGGATTGAACTCACAACCCTCGGTTTAGCAAGCCAATGCTCAAACCACTGAGCTATCCCTCCACCCAAGAAGCCTGACCAGGACATCACCATCTGCAAATAATCCCATGAATCTTGGGTGCCACTTCAAAAGTGCCTTATTTTATTATTTTTAAAAAATTATGAATTTGCTCCAGTCTTAATCCCAGCCTTCTGTAGAACCTCCCCCCCAGTATTGCCAATCCCAAGCATTCAAAAACCATGGAGACAAGCCCCCAAAATATGAGGTTTTTTTAAAAAATATAAACACATTTTGGGTTATTTGTGATCACATGTTTGAGGCTTTAGGGTGCAACTATGATAGCTAGAAACATTTTTATTTTAAAATTAAAGGTGAAAGTCTCATGTAAGCAGGACCTAAGGCTTTAAGAAAAATACTAAAAATCTGGTGATAAAAAAATCAAATTCCTTTTTCCATATTGTCAAGGCAGGTGTAAGAGCCTTCTCTGCAGTTCCTGCCACTAAAGGTACATCTACACTGGCTAGGTATGTTGATGTAGCTACATCGGCACAACCCTGTAGTGTAGATTAAGACCTGATCTGTACCTAAAACGTACATTGACCTAGCTACATCGCTCAGGGCTGTGAAAAATGTCATGCCCTGTGTGACACAGTTAGTCAACCTAACCCCAATCTACATGCAGCAAAGATAAAAATCCTGTCCATTGCTGTAGGAAGTGTCCACATGAAAGCACGATAGCAGTGTTAGCTGCAGCTGTGCCGCTGTAGTGCTTGTAGTACAGACGCCCCTAAGAAGTACCTTCCTGAACCTGTAAACCTCAGCCTCTCCATTTTATTTCAAACCCTATTTGAAGACTTTTCTCCTCTGTTTATAGCTTTTCTGTTCTTCCCCCTGCGCCTGTCTAAACTTAAAATTTAGATCGACATAACTATGTTGCTCAGTAGTGTGAAAAATTCACATGCCTTAGTGCCATGCTCTGACAACCTAACCTCCGATGTAATGCTTCAATCACTCTAGGTGCTGCAACTGGAGGTGGATTATCTAGAGTGATGGGGGCGTGGGGAATCTCTTCTGTTGCTGTAGGAAGCATCTACAGCGACAGTGTAGTCTGAGTCTTATGGACAACTGTCTTAAATGTAGTCCAACAAAGCCACGTCTTAGTTACAGAACCATCTGCTGTAATATAGGAAACAAAACACACTAATCACTGTTTTTGTACTGCTAGTATTGTGGCTGGTCGGTATGCAGGACACTATACAAGAAGTGTATGTTTTAAGTCTGTCTGATAGCCATTTATCTCCCAGCTCTCTCCCTGTCATTCCTTCTCTGTTCTCTCAGGCCCCCTCAACACTGGGAAAGTTTTTTTTAAAAATGTGCACTGGTGTACCTACATCTCTACAGCATAGCCAGGCCTTCAGTGCTTCTGGCATGACATGTGATCTCCAAATGGACATTTCCTATAGAACACTGCCTATATGTGGAATATATACACCTGTCCTCATTCTTTCATTAGTCATCAAATCCTTTTATTTGTTATGTTTGCTATGTAAATAATCATTACTAACAATCACTGTACCCAGGTGTAGTAACTGATTTTTCAAACACCGATGAGGCCATTTTAGGGGAGGGCAGGGAGAGAACATTTCGTTTTTGTGGGGAAGGTGTGAAGCTTCCAAAAACACTTCAAAAATTAAAGGCAACAATTTGAAAGCAAATTTCAATAGGTCTTCCATTTGTCTGAGTTGCCCTCCAATGCTTGTGATTTTTCAATCACTTAAAAAAAAAAATGCTGGTTTCCTCTCCAGTTTCTGTATGAAAGATCCACACAGACAGGGAAAACTCACTGGATATATAGGAGGAAACAATGAAAGTGACTATGTACACAGTGTTGTCAAATACACAAAGTAACCAAACCAGAAAGGACTTTTGTCCCTCTCTAGTCTCACAAGGTATGTCTACACTGCAATTAAACACCCACAGCTGACCCGTGTCAGCTGACTCAGGCTTGTGGGGTTATAGAATTGGAGTGTAGACATTTTCCAGACAATTTTACAGCTCCAGCCTGAGTCAGCTGACCGGGACCAACAATGAGTGTTTAATTGCAGTGTAGACATATGCTGAGTTGAAAGAATCTTAGTGTTACAAGTAACACCTAGAGGGTCACAGAGTTTGTTCTGTTGGCAGAACTCACAGCACACAACATGGGTTCCTTGTAATTTTCCATTCCCCTTCAAGCTCTCTCTGTTACCACCTTCCCATCCCACTCTATTTCAGGGACTCCCTATAAACCTGACCCCATGCCAGGAGTTCTGCATTATACCTCTTTCCTCTGACGCCAAGGAATCTGGGTGCTCATGTCTCCTTCCCCCAGGCCAGGGTCCCCTAGTCTTCCCCTGCCAGCCATTTTATGGGTTCGTCTATTCCCCACACAGGGTCCCTATGGTCCATCATTCTTATTTATTCTCTCTGTCTCTGGGAGATAAGTCATTCAGAGTGTCACCAACTATTTTAAACTGCATTGGGAGGATTGTTTGGAAGGCTTTAGTGGCTGCCATCAGCCAGTTCTTTAAACTATAGGCAATTACGGAAGCTGATAACCAGATGCCAATGGTTCCATGTCCCCCACCCCCTTTTGGTTTATCATCACGTTACACCTCAAACTGAAAAGTTCAGTGCAAGGCTATGCAAACTTGGTCAACTGGCAGGTAAAAATATTTTCAGACAAATATGATTGCCTTTGAAGAAGCCCTTAAAATGGGGGTGGGAGGGAAATGAATGGAATGCTTGGGAGAGGTGGTAAATGCAAGTTCTGAAATCTGCAATCCTCTCTTTATCCACAGAAGAAATACAGAGTGGTAGCAGCCCTGAATACTGCCCCAGCAGTGTTTCAGCTCTGGCCTGGTCTCCAGTTAAACTGGCACTATGGGTGTGAACAGGCAATTTTAAACTGATCTAATTAAATGGTGCAAAGCTCTATGGGGACACTACATTTGATTTAAACCCAGTTTATATTGATTTAGCTTGCATCAGGAAATTTACAGGCACATGCTATATCAATATAATCAGTCTGAAACTGATGTGTGTGCATCTACACCATGCATTTGCACCAGCTTAATTGCATACTTTTTTAATGGATTTTAGTTAAACTAGTGCAACTTGCATATTTGTATAGTGCCTTAGGCAAAGACCATATTTCCAATTATGAGATTAGGTTCAGTCTAAAAAAAACAGAATCCCCACACCTTTCACTTGCAGAATGGTATGATCTATCCCTTTTAGATTTCCTCATGTTTATCTTGTCAGATTGCTGCCTGTTATCTCCTCTACCTGCCATACTTGATACTGTTTCCAATTTTTTTTTGTCTTCATTTACTAACAATTCTTGTTTTCCTGTAACTCAAGGCTAGTCTACAAACAGAATTTGCACTGATTTTTTATTTTAAAATAGATTTTGTTACAGTGGTGTAAATCTCTCTTGTGGACAATCTTAAATTGGTTTGAGTGCCTTGGATTGATCTATCTCAATTCAGCAACAGTTAATCCCTTACCAAATTAACAAAAACAATTTACATGTGTCCGCAAAGTTTTAAATAATAAAGATTTAAAACTCTGTTGTTAGAGAAGGCCAGTTTCAGATTTCCCTGATTCCATGACCCACTCCACCAAAGATGTGCCAGTACAACAGACTTCTAATGCTTTTTACATCCATTCCCCCATTTCAGGTGTTACTTTTTTCTGTTCTTGTTTTTGTACAACCTATCCTTACTCCCTTTTCACTTTGTATTTCAGGTAGAGTAAATGACTAGAATCACAACTTTTGAAACAGAGAAATAAGTACGAGACACCAAGACGTATTTGCACTACAAGAGATTTGGCTATTTTTGAAGGAACAGGATTATCAAATCTATTCTCCATCTTCCACGACCATATATGCAGGCAAGATAAAATATTGAATAGGCCTGGCATAGATTATAGAACAAGTACCTAAAATAAAACTTTTAAAGAGGAAAAAAAAAATGCCCCAAAGGTTTCGTGTTTCTTTCTTTAGTGGTCTTCCAGTTTGAGAAGGCTTAGGATTTATTATATATATATATATATATATATATATATATATATTTTAAAAATGGAAAAGGAGCATGCATATGCAAGTTTCTGGATAGCAGTCATTGTGAGGAACTCTGCGTGTAGGCTTCTGCTTTTGTATTTTTAAACCTCAGTTAGATTAAGCGTGAAGTCTGATTCCTCTCTGCATCTTTGATTAAGGCAATTGCTAATTTATGTGGAAAGTGTAGCCATATTGGTGCTTGTGGGGGCGGGAGGGGAAGTAGAAGGGCGAGAGAATGTAATACTTTTCACTGGTCTGGACCAACAAGTCAACTTTTAATATACAAACTGTCAGACTAAAAGGATTATTGACTTCCTTTTGGCAATTTGTGCAAAAAGCACTATCTATAATGTGTAAGTTGGTGGACATGTTTGAATCATTAGTGGAGGTTTGCATTAGTACAGTACAGAGAGATTTATTAATGAATAGTGTCAAAAGTCGCACCAATGCAAGGCACTGTAATCAGAATCAGATAAGTATTGTATAAACAATATTTTTGCACATAATACTGATACCCACAGATGAAACCTTTGACCTGAAAGCTTAATTTACAATCCGTTTATGCATTATTTGCTGATCGGCGTACTGGATGTAGACAGAAACAATCAGGCTGTGGACAGAGTTTATTAGCATAAAAAACATTTAAGAAATACAACTTGAAATATACACACAAAAGTTACATTAAAGATCTCCATTCATTTATCAGCCCTCTTCCAACTTTACAGCACTGCATTCTCTCTCACACCTCACTTCAGTAATTCTGCACAAGAGATCATCCATTTATTCACGTGCTTTACCCTGGGGTCTACCTCTTATCAATTGCTACTAGTGGAAAAGTTCCCCTTCATCCCCATCTTGAGGTCTGTGTCTACAGCCAGCCTTAAAGAATGAGCATAAAAAAAAAAATGGGTGTGGTATATTGGATTAATTTCTGCTTATAACCATGGCTTTATACTTGTGACCGAGAGGCCCATTGGTGGTTCACTACTCTGTGTCAACAAAGAAGAACAGGAGTACTTGTGGCACCTTAGAGACTAACAAATTTAGCATAAGCTTTCGTGGACTACAGCCCACTTCTTCGGATGCATATAGAATGGAACATATATTGAGCAGATATATATACACACATACAGAGAGCATAAACAGGTGGGAGTTGTCTTACCAACAGCAACTTGTCAGGCCTGACATACTCAATACATCTAACACAGTTGTCATCAAAAGGTGGCATGTAATGTACCATTGGAAAACACACAACTCACTGACCAGTAATATTATTGTGTGGTGTACGAATAGGTAACATAGGCAAAACATGCTGACATTATGTTTTTAAAAGGCACTCCACCCCACCCAGAATGTGGTTCTGCATGCTTGCATGTGTCTTCAAGGTAAATTGAGAGTCATTGGAAAAGCATTTACATAAAAGGCAAACAAAGCCATCAACCTAACATGGGAAGGAACCAACATTAAGTCTTGGCCAGACCACATGATGTTTCTTCCCAGCAGGAGAAAAGGAACTTCATCTGAATATGCATTTCAAAGGTTTACTAGTCTATAAAGAGGTGATCTGTAACTTAAATGATACGCAATTGAATTCACTGATTGTATACAACAGTACTGTATTATAAAAGCATATCAAGTAAGGTCTTTTCTGACAGCCTGTGACACACTGGTGATGATGTCATTGTGAAATGTATGTATTTACACAATGTGAGGAATTATGGATACTCCATGATGTTATGCTTTAAAGTCTGTGACTAAACACAGGGAGAAAATGATTTTCTCCCAGACAGGAGGGAAGGTAACTATCTACATTTCTCTAGTGCATAGGCGTGCGCAGGGGGTGTGCCAGGTGTGCCTGGGCACACCCTAATGCAGGGCAGGCACAGCTGTGGGGGGGGGGGCTACGTGCTCCCGCAGGGCAGCGTGTATGGCGCCACACTGAGCCAGACGCTGCTAGGAGCCTCCCTCATGGTTTGGGGGGGGTGGGGGTTGGAAGTGGCGGGGGGGCAGTCAGGGGACAGGGAGCAGGGTGGGTTGGGCCAGGGGGGTGAGGCACTCTCACCTCGGGGGCAGCTCCCCCGTCCCCAGCATCCCTGCGTGCAGGGGAGAGTCTCGGCAGAGGCAGGGCAACTCTGTATGCTGCCTCTCTCCCCCCTCCCAGCGCTGACCTGGTTCCCAGCCCATTGGCTAGGAACCCCGGCCAATGGGAGCTGTGGGGGGGCGGTGCCAGAGCTGCCTGACTGTGCCTCCCCTGCAGGGAGGGGGAGGGAGCTGCAGGCAGAGAGAGCCTCAGGATATTCTTCAGGGGGACAAGGAGTCCAGGGCAGCCTGGAGGGTTAGCGGGGGGTCTGGCACTGGCAGCAGCAAGTGACCTGGCCCCAGCCCGCTCTGCTCCACCCCACCGGCTCCCAGCGTTGTTCAGTGGTGGGGGTTTGGGGGAAGGGGTGGAGCATGCTGGGGCCGGGTTGCTCGCTGGGGCCGGGTTGCTCGCTAAGCCCCAGGCTGCCCTGGACCCTGTGTCCCCCTGAAGCACAAGGCCCCCCCAAAGCACAGCGTCCAGGGCATTTGCCCCGATCCGTCCTATGGTTGGGACAGCTCTGCTTGGGCACCACCAAAAATCATACGAACCTACCGCTCCTGATTGGATAGGGGGTGGGATTATGGGGTGGTGGTTAGGGGCGGGAGTCTCTGGAGGGGGTGGTCAGGGAACAGGGGGGGTTGGATGGGGCATGGGAGTCCCGGGGTCTGTCAGGAGGCGGATAGGGGTCAGAGCAGTCAGGGGACAGGGAGCAAGGAGGGTCGTTGGAGGCGGTGGTCAGGGGACAAGGAGCTGGGGGGGGGTTGGATGAGTCGGGAGTTCTGGGGGCCCTGTCAGGAGGCAGGGGTGTGGAGAGGGGTTGGGGGAGGCAGGGAGCGGGGGGGGTTGTATGGGTCGGGAGTTCTGGGGGTCCTGTCAGAGGCTGGGGAGCAGTTGGATAGGCATGGGAGTTCCGGAGGTCTGTCTGGGGATGGGGGTGTGGATAAGGGTCGGGACAGTCAGGGGACAGGTAGAATCCTAGGGGGGCAGTCAGGGGATGAGGAGCAGGGAGGCTTAGGTAGGGGGTGGGGTCCTGGGGGGCAGTTAGGGGCAGCGGTCCCAGGAGGGGGTAGTCAGGGGACAAGGAGCAGGAGGGGTTGGGAGTTCTGGGGGGGGGAGGAGTCAGGGGGCGGGAAGTAGGAGGGAGTGGATGGGGGCAGGGTGGGGGCCGGGCTAGGGCATGGCAGGGGCTAGAGTGGGGCTCCCTGGGTGCACACCCTAATGAAATGGGCTGCGCAAGTCTATGCTCTAGTGTAAGTTAAGCAATGTGGAATAAAACCAATGGGAGCCCTATTTACATACAAATCAGCAGAGGGAGGGGAAGTCCACAAGAAGGGAAGAACAGCAGGAAGCCTTCCAGGCTTTTGAAACAGACAATGAATTTTGGGTGATATAAGGGGGGGCAAAAAGACGTTTGAGTTATCACTTGAGGGATTCAAGGGGCTGGAGCTCTTGAAATCACAGGACACTGGGTCCTTCAACCAAGGGGGTAGAAGTTTCTGGGAATTAAGTTTATATAAGAAACCTACTTAGGCAAAGACTGTAACTTGCTGAAATTAAGTTTTAGTCTTAGAAGCATATTTTTACTTTTATTTGCTTGTAACTCTTTCCTTATTCCTTATACTTGACATCGCTTAAATCTATGATGTTTTGTTTAATAAACTTGTTTCACTTTTACTATAAACCAATTCAGTTGTGTGATTGAAATAAGACCGCTTGTCAAACACCAGTTAAATTAATAAGCTGCAGCATATTGACTAACAACTTTTGTGAGCAGTCCAGGAGAGGGCTGGACACTACAGACAGACAGTTTTGGGGAAATTTGGGACTGGGAGGATGTTGGGGTCACTCTGCAAAAAGTAACTGTGTGGTGAAGCCAGGGTGGGACCTCAATGCTTGTAATACTGGCGGTTGGCATCAGGGCTGTTAGCCACAGCAATATAGCACTGAAGGCACCCAGAGTTACAGGACAGGCAGTGAAAACCCCTTGCCGGTCTGCTGTGAACCCCAAAATGTCACAATACTATATAACTTTCCTATGACTGCAGAGATCATCTTGCAGCAAGCTAGGTTCTTAAAACAACACTGACTCAGCACTGCTTCTAGTAAATGTGAAATCTGGCCTAGCACCATTCGGGTTTTACAACACTAGAGGAAGTTCTAAGCCAAGGTTCCTGTAGAAAACAAAAACCACCTTTTATGGAGAAACCCATTGAGAGTACATCTTTAGTTCAGAATTAACCCAGGCTCTTGCTTGAGATTTAGCCCAAACTCTCCCCCTTCCTGCCACACAGAAAAACCTCTGAAGCTGGATTTGGAGGTGCTTTAAGCCTGGGCTAATTTACGTGGCTGTCGGGGAGGGTCAGAGCTCAAACTCCACTTTAACTAGGACTTTAACTAGGACTGGAACATGCCCTCCTTGAAGTGGGGACACAGGCAAAGTCACTCAAATGCTGAAATTCTTCCAGTGTCTTCCCACAATTAGTTGTGAAGCCCCAGCACAAAGAACAACAGGATACGCCCCATGGATATGCAGAAAACAGGGATCCAGTAACATGGGTAGGGCTTTGCTGTGAGAATGCTCCCACCTGGGCTAAGCTAACTTGGGTGCCAAGCATCCAGTTAACTGTGCAGTGAAGGTATACCCTTAATGGCGATCTGAAAAAAACAAAAATCAGACTTTGTGTTCTTTTTGTTTGTTTCTTTATGGTGCCTAAAGAAGGCCTAAGGTTTTAACTTTACTTTCTTTATATCGGAAGTCTAGGACTCACTAGTCTTGAGAAGATAACATGAAGACAGCAAAACCTGAGCAATTGAGATGAAAACAGTTTTTTTTTTTTCAGATTGTTTCAAACTCTTGTTTATTGGGGTTTTGTTTACCCTTTTTAATTCAAATGTCAGAAAAAAAAACAGGTGGAAGAGAAGCTCTTTGTTAGTATGAAACACCTCCTCCTCCTCAACTGAGGGCTGAGAAAGCTCCCACTTCACTTCTCTGGTCCTCCAAAAAGTCTCCCAACAAAACAAGAAATGACCAGACCTGATATTTCTAATATGGAAAAAACAAAACAAAACAGACTTACACTTTTCAAGCAGTAAAAGAGGTCACAGGCTCAACTGTCTCACTCTTCCGTAGGTCACCTTTAATACAAAATGCTGGACTACGCAGAACCATGTGCTCTGCTCACCTTTCCTATTGCTAGTTGCCCTACTGCATTCAGCCTGCTAATTTCCTCATTCCCCTCTCTAATATTGCTTCCAAAAAGAGCATTTTGGTCAAGACAGGGGTGGCAAATTTTTGCCATCCTCGTCTAGTGTGAAAGTGCTTTGTACCACAGTTATTCCTTAAAAGTGGAGTAGCACAAATTGTCCCCTTACATGGAACATCACTTTGGTGGCTAAGAGGGGAGCACAAGCAGAAAGAGAAAGTTGTAGACAGTAACAGCGTTAAAGAATGTATTTGAAGCTATGAAAATATTGTGCTTTCACACAGATAAGATGAAAAGGACAGAAATGAAACTATTTCTCTTTGTACAAGTGGCAACAAGCAGGTGCTTGATGCAGTGATACCACTTGAATACCACTGCTTTTCTTTCTTAAAGATGAATGAAATAGATACTTTGCTTGCTAGATCCCAAAAGACAAATCTACTCCCACAGAAGGAATATATTTTTAGGCCCCAGGGCATTTCTGGAGGTGCTAAATCAGGGTCCTATAAAACAGGCTTCTCTGTTTCAGGAAGGAGATGGGAAACCAGTTTGCAAGACTGGAAGAATACAAAGAATACAGAGATATTGCAAAAGAGCTTTGATTTCTTTCACGAAAGAAAGTTTCAGCAATAGACTGTTAAAATTAACGATGTGGAAATGAGTGCGACTTATTGACTGTGTTACAAAGTGCCAACCTGACTTGTGACGCACTTTGCTTTTGAATAGGTCAAAAAACAACAAGATGATTCTCAGCTAGTTGAAAGTTGAGAATGCTGGCTTTGTTCTTTAGTAAATTTGTATGGAGTCTCTGAAAAAGTTTTGTTTGGCAATCAGTGCCTATTCTTGCTAAGTGGAGAAGAGAAAACTGCACCCATTTTACTCAGCCCAAGAGATTCTGAGCCAAATCTATCCCTGGTGTAATTATGATCGAGTCAAAGGAGTTGCACCGTTGAAAAACGGGACACAAAATGTTCTCAAGGTAGAAGTTGGTCCAATAATAGGTGTTACCTCACTCACCCATCTTTCTCAAGGTAAGAAGCACTTGTCACCATGAATAAACTGTGATATATTTATTTAAAACAACTAATTACAATTGGCTTTTCTGAGCCTAGTGCTATGATGCTAGAAAATGTCAGTCCAGTGTTTAAACATGATTTAAAGGCCCACTCCTGCAAACACTCACTAAAAACATGAGCCTGTGGAAGCCAACCAGTATGGCCAATAGTAAATTTTTGCAGATTCCCTAAGACTATGATGCCAAAGACTTTTACAGGGAAGCAGACCCATGAGACTACATTTGTGAAAAATCACGTACCTCCAAACGTTTTTGCAGGATTGGGTCCAATTTTCAGTCTGCTTTGCCAAAGAAACACTTTCACATAGTTTAAAATTTATAAAAGAGTTTACAAGTCTTAATAGAAACCAAGACTTTGGGGGGGGGGTTGTGTTTTTGTATTTTCTAAACACTTCAGTGGGGGAAAAAATTGTTTTGATGCAAGCCTCCCCCTGCAATCTTTGGCATTGTGGTATATAGCAGAATCAGGGAAATAGAACTGAATAGAAACAAAAACATAACTGAGTAGTCTAGTTTCACAGTTGAAAGAAATACAAACATAAACAGCCTAAGATGCGAAAAGCTCATTTAAAAAAAATATTACTACTCAAGTACATTATTAGTAATGCTACAAATTGTAAAACTACATGAAAACAAGAAGCAACTGCAAGAAGACAAGGAACTTAAAAATAATTTGTAATTGTCTTATATCTCTTTAACGGGCAGAAGAAAACCTTATATTCTTTGTATTTTACAAAAGAAACGTTTTGATTTAATAATCAGGTGTTCCCTTTTGTTAGTATGTATCTTGGAAACTGGTTTAGAGTTTATTTCTCTGAGCTCCCACACTGCTTCCACCACAAAGTATGCCACATTTCAGCAAGATGTCTGTCTCCAGCACTAGGCTCTAATTAAGAACTTTAATCCTCAAAACATTGTCTAATCCTTAGAGATTAGCCAGGGTCCCTTGGATTAAGACTAACCAATTCTACTGTGGGTGAGAGAGGTACAGCAACAGGAAGAGGGACCATTTGCAGCCACTGGGATGAGGCACTGACTCAGGATTCTTGGTCATCCACCCACCCACTGCCAGACTGCAAGAAGAGGAAATGACACAGCAACAGATGGGATCAGGAAAGGGGGAAGAACCAGTGTCACACAGGGCCTGATCCAAAGCCCTCTGAAGTCAACTCCCACTAAATTCAGAGTAGGCTTTGAATCAGCACCATAATACAGAGCAGGGAACCAATGAAAAGGCTTTGAGGAATGGGGGTAGAAAGAACTTCAGTTGAGAATTTTCAGGTCAGTCACACTATTGGATTAAAGCAACACCTATCACATTTATTCATGGTTACAAGTGCTTTTGACCACAGAACATATGTCTAGTTTCAGAGCCAGTGCTGGCCCAGCGGGGGCCCTAAACAGGAATTTCCCCCCCGCACACACACACCCACACCACATACTAATAATGTGTGGGGGCTTGCTGCTTGGGGCCCTAAGCAATTGCTTAGTCTACTTATGCCTAGTGCCAGCTCTGGCTAGTTTTCTCGGACTGCTGCCATGCATTCCATTTCTTAAATCTCCTGCATTTGGAAACACTTCCCACAATACCATTAGTTTTTTGTGACTCACCAGAAATGGAATTAGGAAAGATGCCCAGAAAGAAGATGTATAATTGGCATATCTCCTGGTTGTTACCTACTTCTAGAGGAAAGAAAAACACTTTTCTGAAGTCATAGGAAAGTGAGCTGGATGTGCTCTCAGTAAAGCTGGTGCCTCCAGCAAAGCTGCATGTGTCACAAAGAAGTAAAATGTTTAGCAAGGCTAAACAATGGAATACCATGGAGGAAACAGATTTTGCATGTTCCAATGAGTTATAGTAGTGCTATGTTTGATATTTAATTTTTTTTTGTGCGTGTCTGACTGCTTTAACTTACCCAGCTCTTAACATGGTCATTACAAGAACAGGCTTGTTCCTATCAATATTACCTTCATGTGGTAGAAGCATGCAAAGTTTCCCTATGTTATTATTAGTGTTGTTGCTTTACTACACCTCCTCTGGGTTTGAAAACATTACACAGACAGTTGTCCCACTTCTAAATGGATTTTAGAACTCCCATCATATACACAGCATCATGTTCTGGAGATTATGAATTTGTTTTATACTGTGCCATCCTCCATCCCACTTTGTATAGTCAATGTAATCTTTGTCTCCTTATCAAAGCAATCTTGACAGCAGAGAAGAGTATCTGTTTAGACATTCCTTGTTTGTTACATGCCATGTGGAAAATGGCTATGCACAATATGTCCAAGATCTAGGACAAATACTGTATTATTTTAATATTAACACTTTAATTTGCTGTACAGTGAACTCTGCTGAAGAATTGATAGACATCACAAAGGCACATAAAATATCATCAAAATAACTTACTCTCAGGCCAAGACCTTGTAAGTCAAGTTTAATCAGACAATACAAGGTTTACAGCCAAATTATAAATCCCTGAGAATGGATTTAATTCACAGCACCTCACTGCTGGCCTCACAGTGAAGCTTGGTGTACTGATCCAAGATCAATGGTGAATAAATAATGTAACATGAATTGCTGTTCACTGTTGAAGCCTTTAATTTAGTCATGAAAAAAATGAATGTAGACCCACTGGAAAAGCAGAAACAGATTTGAAACTAGGGCACCTTTAGCTTGTGAAGTAAAGAGGGCTAAAATGTATTTGATAGGTTACACTGGGGGACCAGGACCTCGGTAGCACCCCATCAGATTTTACTTTTTAGAAGCGCAACGTCCCCTGTCCACTTAGCAGTTGCTTACCGTGCCTTCAGAGATAATTTCTTTTCTATCTTTAATGCTACCAGAGCTGATGGTCATAACCCTGTTTCTATGGCACAGAAATTAAGCCTTCCCTAAATATATTTTAAGAGAGAGAGACCACCATCATTGACAACCATGATCAGCAACATGTACCACAAACCCGTGCTGAAGATAATTTAGCTGCTGCTATAAACAGGAAAAAAACATTTTCAGCACCATTATAAAAAGCATTCCTGAGACTTGGTTTTATCAAGCGATAGGTCAATCACCTAGAGACTGAAGAGTCAATTACTGGCTCTGTCATAGGCTTACTGTGTGACCTTAGACTTCAGTTCACACATCAGTAGGACAGGGATAATAAAACTTCTTTAACTTGGAGTGGGGTTTCAAGGATTAATAGAAAATGCTCTGAGATTCCCATACAACAGACACTAGAGAAGTGTTATTGTACTGCCATTTACAGCAAGGATACCTAAAAAGCAGGGGAATAAAGATGGTTCATTGACCAAAAGTCTGTGCTGATGTAGGAAGTGTTATAATAAATGTACATAGCAAACATTACATAGGTTAAGGCCCTTTATCTGTGCCTAGTGCAACATCAAGAAAATATTTGATACCATACAAAAACCACAAATAAGTGGTTGCACGCTGATTTCATAATGCAATATGGTGAAAGAGAGGGTCCAGAAAGAGACTGATTTTTTAGCTGGAGTAAACTTACATACCCAAGGCTTGCTCCAATATCATACTCTGGCATGCAATGCTCCATACGTGTGCACACACACGCACTCACAGAGTAAAAATATTAAAGAGAGATTTTAAAAAGGAAAATATCTCTGGATGAACTAGAATATTCTTCCTGTCAACTGCAAAACTAGTTACCCTTTCGGTTTCTACTAGCCAGTATTCCAAGTGTTTATGGATGCCCCTGTTGCCACGGGAAGGCAGAGCTAGTCTTATGAGTGTGGGTATTTATAACTATTAATCTAGGGATACTATTCCTGCCTGCTTCAGTTCACTTTGCTAGTTCTGGATGAATTCTAAGCTCTCCTTATCTAAAAGGGTTTCCCAGCCAACATAATTGCAAAAGTCCATATTTATCTTAAAACACCAGGGTGGCAAGAGATGTTCAGTTTTCCTGCAGTGGTATTGATCTGGCAACCGGACATGGGCTCTGTCCTTAAGTCCCGGGCCAGCCTCTGGGGCTGCCCTGTCAGTCAGAGTAGATATAATCCCTCACTGGGAGACATCGACATCATTTTTATTCTTAGCATTTCCTGTAACCGGCTGTTTGTTGCATAAGGAAGAGCCACTGGGCTGGGTTTCACCTTAGCGGAGCTACAGCGGCCGGGTAAGACCAATGCACGTGCAGACGCAGCGGGAGGGACGAAGCAGGGAAAGAGGAAGGCGAGGGGCAGCGCCGCTGTCCGGGAACCGGGACGCTCCCCCAGGCAGCCGGATTCTCCTCCTAACCCCAAGAAGCTCCACTGTGGGGGGGTTCCTGCTAGCACCGCTCCCCCCCCACCAGGCTGTAGCAGCCTCCCTGCCTGGAGACCTCCACTGCCCGCACCACCCCGGCTGCACCTCCCTGCCCCCCGGGGCTGCAGTAACAAACCTGGGCGGAGGGCGCGGCAGGCAGGTGGGCGCAGCCGCACGGCGAATCACTCCGGCGGGGCGGCCATGGGGGTGGGGGCTCCCGGCCGCTAGCAGCGCCCTGCAGCCCGCGCCGCGCAGCCACACGCCACGCAGCGGCACATGGCTCCGCTCGGAGACGCGCTGAGCAGCTCCGGCCCGGCAGCGGGGGCACCAGCCAAGCGCGGCCGAGGACACAGCCAATGGCCCCCGCGGCAGCGCCCATGTGATCGCCAGTCCCCGCCCCGCTGCGCGGCACCCCTGCGCTGCCAGGGCTCAGGTGCTCCGGGGCCGCTCGCTGCAGGTGCGTGCGACTCTCCCTTGTTGCCGGGGTGCTCGGGGCCCCGCTGCAGGACCCGGGGCGCCCCGCACGGGGGTGTAGGGAAGAGAGAGCAATAGATTGCCCCCCCCCCGGGTGTTTTCCGCCTGCTTCTAGATCCGCTGCTTGCAGCTGCTGCTGCTCCAGCCTCACCGCGCTCCGAGAGCCCGACCCAATTTCCAGGGCCCCCTTCCGAGCCCAGCTTCCCCACGGTGCGGGGCACTGGGACTTTGGGCAAGTTACCTAATGCCGCTGTGTCTCGTTGGCTGTCTCTGACAGAGGGAGAACAGCGACAAAGGGACTGTGAGGGGCACCGTTGAGCACCCCAAAGGGAAGAGCAAAGTCTTAGTGGTCAACAACTCCATGGTCACTGTGCTAAACACCTTGGCCACGGGGGCTGCCTGGCAATACCGAGGATGGATTTCAGATCCTCTGTTCCAAAACCACAGGCACAGCTTTCACTACAGGCGAATGTTTTTTAGCCATATGGGGCATAGGACACACAGCCAAGCACTTTGGACTCTACACCCTCCTCTCCCCCTCCCCGCCCCCACATACAATTCATTATAGTTTTATTATAAGAACATGGCAAGAATCTCAGTGCTCTGAGAACTCTGTCCCAAGTCCTGCAGGTTATTAACTCTGGGCACATGAATAGTCCCATTGAAAACAGTATCATTGACTCACATGCCTAAAATTAAATATGTTCATAAATGTTTGCAGGATGGAGGCCTATAATTCTTATTAGCTCTTTTAATGTTCTTTCTATAAGTCAATCATATCTTTACCTTTAACACATTTAGAACTTTAAGGTTCCTTCCTTATAAAGAGGCAGCTGAAGGCAATTTAAACTCCCTATTCAGATTGTGGTGAGACAAGGTGGGTTAGGTAATAGTGGATCAGTTTCCATTGTGGGAGTGAGACAAGCATTTGAACTTCATGGAGCTCTTCCTCAGGTCTGGGAAAGATACTCAGGGCTTCTCTACAGCACACAGCTATTAGTGACAAAGCTGTGTCGACACAGCCTTGTCGCTAAAAGTCAGTGTCTGTAAATGCTCTTTTTTGGTACTTTGTTGGCACTTTTGCCGACAAAGTACTTCCAGCCCCGCGAGCAGCTTTAGCTTTGTCGGCAGGAGTGCCGCGTTCACACTGCCACTTGCGTGGGCAAAACTTTTGTCTTGGCGGGGGAGGGGGGGAACGGAACTTTTTTAAGTACCTGTGCAAGACAAAAGTTTTGTCAACAACTTTTCAGTGTAGACAAGCTCTCAGAGTGTCACAGCTAAATACAAGGTCAAACAGAATTTACCATAAGCAGTTAGTACATATCTAAGGGACTATTCAAGGTGAAGTGGCCCATTAACTCCCCTGTAGTCATAGGACATAAAGAGGGGTTAATGAGTTACAGATTGTTGTAATAAGCCATAAATCTAGTGTCTTTATTAGGACCATGATTTTTAGTGTCTAGCAAGGTTATGAATTTAAGATCCTAGGCTCATCTTTTGAAGGTGTGGTGTGGGTTTCCTTTAAGGATGAGGATTTATAGGTCAGCGATAGAGTGATTGCTTGTGAAAAGTGTTCACCCATCAGGGATGTGGTGTACATTATCCAGTGCACTAAATGCCCCCAACAACTGTGGATGAAAGGAGACTCTCACTCACTCGGATCTGGAATGAGCTCACATAGGAAAACGATAAAAGACAAAAACACAGACGTTAGTCCAGTAGAAGATATTACCTCACCCACATTGTCTCTCTAATATCCCTGGACGGACACAGCTATAACATCACTGCATGTTTAGGTTTTGGGAAAAAAAGCTTTAAAAGACTATAACCTTTAAAAACAAATAATTTCAGTGGAAAGATAATTTTGGTTTGGAGTTAAATGTTTCCTGCAGTGTTTGCAACCCAAACACTGTTGTATTGTGCTAATGCTTGAGTATCAGAAACAACAGCAAAACACCTATAAACAAAATAAAGCCAAACAGTTTGTTTCATTGTCCAGGATAAGTGAAATGCAATAGGAAACAAATCCCACAAATGGCATAAAGTACATTTGAATTTTAAAATCTGTTCAATTTTAATGGGATTATTTGCAATCAGGATCTTTTGGTAACTGTCCTTTGGTTCATCCATGTGGTGCTTAGTACAGGCCCTGGAAAGTGGGGGGAGGGATCAAAAGATAGTTTTATACCACCTTTGCCCTCCCTCCTTCCACGGGACTCCAGGGTCTGCAATAATCTACATTCATTTATGAGAGCCTTTTAGAAGCTGTTACATTACAGGGGTTCCCAAACACGTACACTGCTCTCCAGCAATACCCCTTCGCTGGGGAAGTTGGAATGGGGTGCTAAGTGCTATCCAGGTAGGAATCTCCAGCTGCCTGGTTAGGGCAGCTTTATGGCCCAATTGGGCCTTTGTTTTTTTTTAAATCTGATTATTTGGAACCTGCTCTTCTCCATTTAAAGCTCTTTAAAGTTATAGAGGAAGGACCTCTTTAGCAGCATCAGCTTCAGAGAACAAAGGAAAATTAGATCAACTCTATACAGCTTTCATCTTTTAGCACCGTTTTCATCAGTTTATTTTAATTTACTTCAGTTCTGTTTTTAGCTCAGCTCCTGTTTAGAATAATTAGTTGTAATTTATTTTAAGCTGTTTTTTAGGAAGTGAAGTCTGGCTTTTGGTGATTTTCCTCTCTTAGATCATCACTTATATTATTTTTGGCCAGCTTTGGAAAGTCTCACAAGTTTAACCTTGGTAGGGTAATTTGTTTTGTTTTAAACTGACATAGAGGCCATGCTTATGAGGGGTCTCTGCTACTGGGGCTCCATGCAGTGAAGGATTAACAGAGATAAAAGCAGTCCATGGTGGTAAACATCAAGAGAGGTGAAGACAGATAATAAAAAGAGTCAGTGATTGGGAAATCCTGAATTTTTCTGCCAGCTGTCTACAATCAAGCATAAAAAGATTTTTACCAACTCAGAACTTGCCAAAACTAGCTGGATCCACATAAGTTTAGTGTCAAATCAAAGGAATCTTGCTAAATCCAGATGTACTAGCAAGAAATTTTTTTTTCCAGGAGCAGTAAGTGAGAAAACAGCTAGAACCAGAGAGATCTAGATACAATTAGAGCCCAGTGCTGACACAAACATGTAGTAGGTGCTGTAATGGAGTGTAAAAGGCTCACCTCCTACAGAACATATGGTTTTTATCTCTTTTAGTTACGTGTCTCAGAGGTAACTATAACTCTTTAAGCTCTATGCCTCCCTTATTTTAAAACTTTCCTGCCACATAAACTCTTAACATTTCCCCAGTTTGGAGTGTGATGTTTGCCTTCTTCAGAACAGTCTCCTTTAGGCTCAATTCCTTATTGCCCTATGGCCCCTTTTGCCAGATAGGAGCCCTTATGCTTGGCACATGGATGGTTGCGTCTCCCTCTCCACAGGATGTGAGGCATTCTGAGATGTGATGGAGGAAGGAGATGGTGATTCTGGCTCATGGCAATCGGCCCGGCCAGGGCAAACCCGTCCCCCCACCTTCTCTGCTTTCCTGCAGTGGTCCACAGCTGGCCATTGCTACAGGAGTATGAGTTAGAGTGGTCCTCAAGTTATGCTATCTAAGAAAAGATATAGGAGAAACAGAAGGGGTTCCGTGAACCTGAAAAGCCCATGAATAGGAGGCACAAACTGCATCAGCTCAGTCCCTGGGTAGGAATTAATCTGACCCTTTACGATAAAGAAAACGAGTGAGCCTTGCTAATTTGCACTAATGGCTGCGGGAGGCATTAAAGATTGCTGAATTTTGTGAATTAGTGACTACATTAGCAAGCAAAAATACAGTGATAGTGCATCACAGAATGTAATTTATTCATTTCATTTTACAATTGCAGTTTAGTTTTAATTAGGCTAATTTTCTAGTCTTAATTAACCTAAATCATTTTGTGCCATCTGCAAATTTTGTCACCTCACCAGTCCCTGCTTTCTCAAATCATTAATAAATACATTAGAGAATATCAGCCATACCAGGGAACTCTGGGGTACCTGCTCTGCATTTTGCCAGGTTGAGAAATTGACCATTTATTCCTAGATAATTTCTAATAGAGGACAGCATTCTACCTCTCTCCCAAAGACAATATATTTCCTCTTGTGAGAGAGACTGTGTGGAGAATGAGGGAAACAGCCATTTTATTTTTTTTAAATATCATGTGCATCTCAGTTTACCTGTGTGATACTGTCCTGCCTGGCTGTATAGAGTTAAATCAAAGGAGGCTGCGAGGGGGAAACCAACAAGAAACAGAACAATGGTAAAGATAAGTTTCAGAGTAGCAGCCGTGTTAGTCTGTATCCGCAAAAAGAACAGCAGTACTTGTGGCACCTTAGAGAAAAACAAATTTATTTGAGCATAAGCTTTTGTGGACTACAGCCCACTTCTTCAGATGCATAGAATGGAACATATATTAAGGAGAGATATATACACATACAGAGAGCATGAAAATGTGGGAGTTTCTTACCAACTCTGAGAGGCCAATTAAGTAAGAGAAAAAACTTTTGAAGTGATAATCAAGATAGCCTAGTACAGACAGTTTGATAAGAAGTGTGAGAATACTTACATGGGGAGCTAGATTCAGTGTTTGTAATGGCTCAGCCATTCCCAGTCTCTATTCAAACCGGAGTTGATTGTATCTAGTTTGCGTATCAATTCAAGTTCAGCAGTTTCTCGTTGGAGTCTGTTTTTGAAGCTTTTCTATTGCAAAATTGCCACCCTCAGGTCTGTTATTGAGTGACCAGTCAGGTTAAAGTGTTCTCCTACTGGTTTTTGAAAGTTATGATTCCCGATGTCAGATTTGTGTCCATTTATTCTTTTGCGTAGAGACATTGGCCAAACCAGACAGTCTTTTGAAAGTTTTTTGAAAGTCCAACCAAATTATGTCAGCCAGCTCTCAACCATGCTCAAAGAATTCTAGTATATTAGAGAAGAACAATTTTGCTCTGCGGAATCATTGCTGGTTTGTTCCTATCATGTTTATCTTGTGTCTTAGAATACTCTTTTTAATCTTTGTTTCAAACTATTTTCTTCACACTGAAGTAGGACTCACCGTTCTGAAATGTCCAGTCTCACACTAGCACCTTTTGTAAACATAGGTACCACATTGGGCTACCCTCCAACCCTGATATAGCAGCCAATTTCAATGACAGATTGCATATATTTGTTAGAAGTTCGGGCACACCAAAGTTCCTTTAGAACACTTGGATATATTACTGCACAATCCTGGTGACTTGTGGCTCTTGATTTATTCATCCCAGTGCCTCCTCTTGGGGTAGGGCGGGGGAGAAAAAAAAATCAATCTGACAATATATCTTCTTTGTACTTGAAAAGAGTACAAAGAAGACTATGAAGTCTATCGAAGAAATCAATTACAATCTCTAATATCTTTACCCTCCTTAATTTCTCCCTTACCTCCCTGTTGCACCCACCAATTCTCACTACTTCTGATATACTTAAAGAATCTACTCAACCTGCTATACAGTATTTTGTAAAAGTAGTGACATTTTCGCAATGAGGCGTCACTGCTATGAAAATTCAGCTTTTTAATCTTTGCTGAAATAAGAAACTGTAATATTTTATCTGTTAATAACTTGTGTGGTTTAGCAAATAGCAGTTCAGTAAATTTCTTCAAGTGAAGGTAAAGATGCCAGAAGTAGTTTGTGTCTGCTGTTCTTGGTTACATTGAATACTTAGTTTTTCTGATATTTTCACTTTTTTGTAAATGAATTTCTATGGAAGATATATATAACCAATTGGTCAGTCTCCTTTAAGAAATGTGAACTGAGTACATTTGAAAGCTAAGTAATGTTAGCAAGCAACTACAAGCTATGAAATAACAGCTCCAAAGTTCCAAATTTATACCTTACAGAGCACATTTAATCAGCAGAACACTAAAGAATAAATTACAATGGATTAGTGATTAACTGACTACTTAATAAGACACCAGCAGCTTTTTGTATGGCCATCTTACTGTACTGTACTATTGGGTGCAGAGAAAATGCAAAGTAAAAGTAAAAGAACACAAACATGATGTAAAAAAACCCCAACCAAATCCAGAACACAATTTATACTGACAGACGGTCAAAGGGGTATGTAGGCCCTCATCCTGAACTCTGAAAAGTAGTCAGGGATTACTGCTGTAAAAAAGGAAAATCCTGCTGACAGTAAAAGTTCTACCTTGCTTTCAAGATGTAACAAATCGCCAGTTACTCCTGAGAGTCCGAGTGTGGGATGAGCGCAGGCAGGCAATAGGTAGGGTTATAAAACATTCCTCCCGCATGTAATGAATTTTACACAGGTAACCTACCCCAGATCTGACTTTCAGTTTACCATGAGTTCCTGGCAGAGCCATCTCGCTGTACATTGAAGGTGATTAGTTATTATTTGTACTAAAGGCCTCGGGAAGGGATCAGAAGCCCACTGTGCAAGGTGCTGTACACACCTAGCAAACAGGCTGATCCCTGCCCCAGCTTGCTTACCATCTATAGCTAGTACTCATTGATTAAAGGGTTTTAAACCCCACAAAATCCACAACGAGAGGTTGGTGTGGCAGGGGAGCAAGAGCTATGGTTGTGAAAAATGTAGTTTCCTGTCTATATATCCCACCCTCCACTGCTGGGCCTGTTATCTGCAGCACTGTGAACTCAGCGGAGGCATGACTCCTATTCAGAAGGAGGGCTAAAGTTTTGGGTTGTTTTTTGACATCCAAAATGGCAGCTGCTCCTTTTGTGTAGGATCTGGTATACGTCCGTGTTCCCAAAGCATAGTCACTCTATTTCCCATGTGCCTGATCTAGTGGTGTGCTGAGTACCCTCAGCTCCCTGAAGTCAAAGGCAGATGAGGGTGCTCAGCACCTCACAGGAACAGGCCTGAATTAGGCCCTGTTTCAGTCATGGCTTTCACTCACTCATAGCTGTCCCATCTTAAACTTTGCATTGCATTGAACTTAGAAAGGCCCATATCCTTCCTCCTCCCTCACCTGCTACACAAGTTAAAATGACTGACTAGAAAATGAAAGTTAAAGACTGTCTGACCACAATAAGTGGGGACTGCAAGAGGCTTTCGGCTGTCAGAACACAGGCTGCCCAGCTAGCTGGAGCAGTCTTCCTGTCTCCTCAGCCTCTGGGACATTGGAGTCAGTTGTTCCCTACTTCAATTCTTGCCTGATACCCTCTCATTCCCCTTCAGTTTGTGACAGAGTTTCTTTGCAAAGGATCTGTGGCACTGTGCAGGATGTGCATGACGCAAAAATAAATTGCATTGCATCGTTAAGGGGGAGACAGTGTTTTTTTAAGAAACAGCCAGTCAGCTGTAGCTTTCCAAAGCACTTAACTAGTGTTGTGCTAGCTTTGAAGCTTTACTGCCCACCCCCCAAACTCCTGCTTTAAGTACCTAAATTATAATCATTAAGGTCTCTTGAGTTAATATTTTTAAAGAGGAAGAAAGTTTAAAAATAGCCAAGTCACACGTACATAATGAGAGGCACAGCTGGGCAACACGTTCAGAGCAGGAGGAGAAAAGGTGGGGTAGGAGGGAGATCCAAAAAGGATAGATGTGGGAGCAAAATACCACAGCCCTGAACCTGCAAGATGCTGAATGCATCTCCCACTGAAGTGAATGAGGACACACAATACCTTGTCAGGTTAGGCTTGCAAGGCAAGGTCCTGCAAGGGCTGGGAGTAGGCAGAGCATCAGAAAAAGGGCTTCATTTATTTTTTATATGCAGCAGCTCCTGACTCTCTTGCTTTTTGGCCTTGTATAAACAGTGCAGGCGAGACCAAAAGGACCACAAGTTATTCTGTGAACAAAGAGCAAAGAAATCTCATTAAAACACAGAGGGTTAGCTAGGGAGTTTGGGGAACTACAATTACAGCATCCTCCTTACCTTGATAATTGATACTGGGCCCATTGATCAGTGGCATGGGAACAATTTTTATAATAGGGCTGAAATCCATTGAACAAAATTGTAAACCCTGTATATAACGGAAACCACTTCAAGCCTGGGGGTGCTGCTACACCCCATCATCCCTGCCATTGACTCTATACTTGTGAGTCTGCAGATTCCGAATCCAGCCATTTCTGAGCTAAAAATCTGTGATGCAGAGATGAGCCAATTTCATCTGGAGCTGTTAGACTAATATTTTACTTTTGTTTCATTCTGCTATTTATGTGTACACAGAATATATATCAAACAGAATCACCGACTTCACTCTAGAGTCTCTACTCAAGGCAAAATGAAGCCACAAGACAAAATAATTACTCTAGTGAAACCAGCTTCCTGTTCAAAAACCATGTCACCAAATCAAAGTACTCAAATTCTTCAAGCCACTCTGATTAGATACCCACTGGTAAATTAGTGTACACAACTCAGTCTTCCCTAATGCTACATACTGTAAAGAACCCAGGTAATTCCTGATTCCCTTTCCTAGTTTGCCAAGCCATCACAGTCTCTCCATTCAAAACACTCTAACAAGCCACCTTCTTAGTGATGATGACAAGACGTGAGTTTATAACAATATAACAATATTTTCTCTCATTAAACTGGACAAAAAGCGATGGGACAGCTTCTCTGATCCAGAAAATCGCTCTCTCTGAACTAGTTACTATCAGACATCTCCTCTACCACGTTAGACTGATAATGTCCCAGCACTTTTCTCCCCAGCCTCTTTCTTATCTTTATAAAGTGCCTCTTTGGCATCTAGGTTATATGTTGGCTGCTTCTCTTTCATTTCCCTGTCCCCTCCCCAACCTCTTTCTCCTTGTCTGTTCAAGGTTTTAAAAATTCCTTTAGCTACATCTTCACTGGTTTTCATACTCGCCCGCACTAACCTGCTTCCCTGGGCTCTCTCTTCATCTCCAAGGCCTGGTCCTCAATAAACCTTTGTTTATTTGACTGTCAGCTTTTCTTTCCTTCTTCCTCTCATAGAGCTCCCTCTGGTGTTGGATGCTGCTAACCTTCAAATAGCAAAAACTTTTCATTTGAGGCTGCTACATGATGCATGGAAATAACACTGTTTATAAGGTGAAAAATATTGTCACAAGCACATTCATTCTCACAGTTCCAGTAGTGATGTCGATGTCAAGTAGCACAGATAGATTAGCTATTTAGGTTTCAAAGTAGCAGCCGTGATAGTCTGTATCCACAAAAAGAACAGGAATACTTGTGGCACCTTAGAGACTAAAAAATTCCGTGAGGTGTTTGAAGTCAACAAGAGCAGAGGGCACTTGGCACCTCACAAGGAGTGCTCAGCACCTTGCAGATGAGGCCTTAAAACTCTTTTAATTTGTTAAGAATTACCCTGGAAAAGGCAGCACTTAGTGCAATGCAGCTTTATTCCCACTTCTTTGGAGAAAAGAATTGGGTATTCATCTTTGTCTTCTGCTTTTAATAGTAGAATGTTAAAACAATGTTACATAGTACTTACATATTCAAAGTACTGATTAGTTTGCTCAGAAATCATTAAGGGAAAGTAATTTTGGACCAGCACACTGGGGCGCCTATATGGAGGGTGGCAAGTCCCAATCCCATGAAAAGGATCATGGATTCTCTGTCCACGCTGACCGAACAGGACCAATATTCATACAGACTCATTTCAAGACACCCACACAGTGTAAACTGTCCAAAACTCAGTGTGTCGGTCTCTGAAGGATGAAGGGCTGAGTCAATGCTGCAGAGATTTAAACTACAGTTCCAGGGAGCATAAGTTTTTCAAACCTGAAGATTAGACCACTAAGCCATTGCATCCAGATGTGATAAATCACAAATCTGTCTATACACTGAGCAGCACCCAAAGGCCTTACTTCTGTTGATGGCCTCACTGTATTTCATTGTACTGGGACTTTTATTCTATAAAACACTGCAGAAGATTCTTTTAAAAAAAATCAAACTCTTTAACCTAAATCTCCTCTAGCCACAAAAGCAACTTGTATTAGTTTTAATGAGGAGGATGAGACTATAGCAGGGTAGTTCAGGAATCACATGGCTGCTCCGATATCATGGTGATGAAAACCTGCAAGAATATCCCCACTTTGGATACCATTGCCACATTCAAACACTTGTTGATTGGCTCTGCTTACATTGCCATAGGAACCACAGCCTCAGCATCTGCTGCTCACCTGCTCCCATGCAACTCTGATGCTCCAGCCAAGTAGGCTCTGAGGCCCACCTGCTCCCTTGGGGTTCTTGCTGACTCTGCCTGACCAAGCCACATCTGTCTCAACAACCTATGACTTGCTCACTAACTCCCTATTGGCTAATTATTGTTTCAACTGTTCATTTATTGCATGAGTGATCATTTGCTAATTAATTTCTCAGGTAGTGCACCACACATTCAGGGCTTGTCTACATTACCCGCTGGATCGACGGGCAGCGATCGATCCAGCAGGAGTTGATTTATCACGTCTGGTCTAGATGCGATAAATCGACCGCCGAGCGCTCTCCTGTCGACTCTGGTACTCCACCAGGGCAAGAGGCGCAGGTGGAGTCGACGGGAGAGCATCAGCCATTGACTTACCGCAGTAAGACACCGCAGTAAGTAGATCTAAGTACGTCGACTTCAGCAACATTATTCACGTAGCTGAAGTTGCGTAACTTAGATCGTTCCCCCCCCCCCCCCAGTGTAGACCAGGCCTCAGTCTTCCTTCTCCACCATGCCCAACCGACTCCATTTCCTCTCTTTCTGCCTCCCTTCCTTGCAAGATTTCCATCTCCAACCCCTTCTATCTTCCCACAACTTCTGCTCCTGCCAACTCTGCCTCTTTCTCTCTCTCCCATTATCAGCTTAACATGCGCTCCCAGTGTGATGCTGTGGCCAAAAGAGCTAATGCGATCCTGAGATGCATAACCAAGGGAATCTTGAGTAGGAGCAGGGAGGTTACTTTACCTCTGTAGTTGGCATTGGTGCGACCACTGCTGGAAAACTGTGTCCAGTTCTGTTCAAGAAGAATGTTGATAATTGGAGGGGGTTCAGAGAAGAGCCATGAGAATAATTAAAAGATTAGAAGACATGCCTTATCTTGATAGACTCAAAGAGCTATTTAGCTTAACAAAGAAAAGGTTAAGGGGTGACTTGATTACAGTCTATAAGTACAACGGGGCGTCCGGTGGCACCTTAAAGACTAACAGATTTATTTGTGCATAAGCTTTCGTGGGTAAAAAACCCACTTCTTCAGATGCATGGAGTGAAAATTACAGATATAGGCATACATATACTGGCACATGAAGAGAATGGAGTTACTATAAATATCTACATGGGAATAAATATTGAATAATGGGCACTTCAATCTAGCAGAGAAGGATATAACATGATCCAATGGCTGGAAGCTAAAACTACACAAATTTAGACTGGAAATAACATGTAATTTTTAAAACTGTGAAAGCAATTAGCCACTGGAACAATTTCCCCCATCATCGTCTCTCCATCCCCAACCCCAACCTTTCCACCTGCTGCATCCTTCCCTATCACCATCTGTGTCCCTTCCCTCTCCATCCTCACTCTAGTCATCCCCTTCCCATTTCTCTCCTCATTCTCCTCCCCCACACCTTACACTCCCTCTAACTCCATCTCCATGCAAAATATTGCCAGATTCTTCATGGAGACTGAGAAGACCAGACATGAGCTTGCCTTCCCCTGCGCTCTTCCCTACTCCTCCTTTGCTGAGAATGTTTCTCGCTTTTCTCCTCTCACCTTTCCAACTGGCCCAGTAACTCCAACTCCTCCTGCCTCATGAACTCCCTTGTTCCCAGCCCCACTCCCTCCATCACCACACTTCTTAACCTCTCACTGTCATCAGGTTTCTTCCCTTCACAGTCTATCACACTGTAGTCTCTCTCCACCCGAAAAAAAACCAAGAACTCACCTTGACACCAATCTCCTCTTTCCCCTTTCCCTCCTGGGCCATCTACAACACACATCCAGTCAATGGTCAAAGCTTGTCACTTCTTCCTCCAGCACATCTCCATGGTCTGGCCTCTCCTCCCCATCCACACTACTAAAATCTTAGATTACAACAGAAACCTCCCGAAAGGGGGTCTCTCTGTGAGTTTTGCACACCAACTCTCTCTCTCTCTCTCTCTCTCTCTGTGTATACACAGCCATGTTGTAATGAGAATAGGGTGTGGACTCTACCAATTCAAGGTACTTTCAGTGATTTCAGGTTTCAGATTGCATGTTGAGAACCATCATCTGAAAAGCAAAGTATTAGATGGAAACATTATAAAATCTGTTATTTTACTTAATGAGTCAGTTTTGCAGTAGTTTTACCGGTTTTGGTTTCTTGCATACATCAGTTTCTCTACAATGAAAAGGTATTACGGCCTGTTGTGCTATCAAGTACTTTTTGGGTATCTCTTTCTCCTATGAGTTGCTATCTCACATTTTACAACTACTAATTTAGCATATGTTGCCCGAAAAATCCCTTCCACTGATAATAACTTCTCCCAATCAAAATAAAGACTACTACAGGAACACCTCAAAGTTGTTGTAAGTGTGTGCCAGCTCTAGGTGTGTTTAAAGGAACCCTTTTTTATACAGATCTGGGTGAGTCATGTACTTCCT
This sequence comes from Malaclemys terrapin pileata, assembly GCF_027887155.1. Taxonomy (NCBI): domain Eukaryota; kingdom Metazoa; phylum Chordata; order Testudines; family Emydidae; genus Malaclemys; species Malaclemys terrapin. Next base: position 78,918,962 of record NC_071512.1, read on the forward strand.
TGAATCAGCAAGAGTAAAATTTCACTAGATTATCTTGTAATAATATCTTGTGAGCGCAGGGCAAGTGAAGGACTCTGCTATTCTGTCCTAAATCTAACTGCAATGTTAATTTGTGAAATTTTTGCCCACCAAGTCATCCCACATATTTGGGTTTCAAATTTCCACCTCCCCCTCCCCACACTCCCTGTAGAGCAGTATCCCATACACATTTGAAATTAGCCTCCTGGATCAGACCACCTCCTCTTATTCCTCATTAGTTAGTAACTTTTGACACTAGCCCACATACCAAATGCCTTTTTTGTGTAGACACAATATAGGGGAGACTCAGAGCTACGTTTTTTCTTGATTTCTTCCGCATCGTTTCCCATCCTCAGCTTCAAAGCTCTGAACAACTGTGCCTCACTTGCACCTCAGCTCTCGTTCCCTTCTTCTCATCTCGTATAGGGGGAAGGTTACCCCACATCTGCCCAGTGAGGGCTTTTACACCTTTCTCTGGAACATCTGGTGCTGGTCACTGTCAGAGTCAAGACACTGGACTAGATGGTCTAATCCACTACAGGAAGTCTTACGTTCCTGCCCACACTCATTCTTAATTCCCCTTATGTATTCTTCTCCTACTACAGTCTTTATCTCCTCAGCCCTGTATCTCCACCATTGCTCTTGTAATTCCGTTCCTCTTCTTGTGCATTAAACAGCTACCCTCCCTTCATTCAAATCCTTCCTTAAAATGTGCTTCTTGCACAAAGCCAATTAAAATTAATGCATCAGAGAGAGCAGTGCATGCCATACAATACATACAATGTTCTGTGCTGCTCTGAGGTGAGCCATGCTGGTACCTGAGGGCATCATGTTTCTGATATGCATCTTCTTTCTAACTACATGAAAGCTTCTTGGGTCAGATATTGGGCTGTTGTAAATGGATATAGCTCTATTGACATCAGCAGATGAGGATCAGGCCCTACAACTTTTTCTATGTTTTATATCTTGGCAGTGGTCCACAAAAAACCTTCCAAAGACAAACTAAGATCGGCTTTCTCCATCCCACGGCCTACTCATGTAAGGTGCTGATCACCTCCTGCAGCTTGCTGAGCACTCTCCACTTCCCCAAGCAGGGGATCAGCACTTCACAAGCCAAAAGTGAGCTCCCCAGAGCTTCGGCAGTCAGCTCTCTCCCAGGCCCCAGAGCCCTGTTCCCAGAGCCCAGCTGGGAATCTACTACATTTGTAGAATTGTTTTTAAAGTAGGTTTCGTTTCATGCATAGAAAAGATTTCTTTCTTTGTTAACGTTTCCCCAACAAACAGCACTAGAAATAACAGGCCTCCCAGACAAGAGAAAGACAACAAGCTTTGGTTTGTTTGATTTTGGCAGTAGGATTTTGGGTTCAATTCCACAAAGGTATTTAGACATTTAACTCACACTGATTTAAATGGGAGTTAGGCACCTAAATATCTTTTAAGATCTGGGTCTTGACCCTATATTGCCCTTGCCCTCTATGCCAATGAGTAAGGGGGAGCAGAAATCCATGTGTCAGGGCTTGGGGAAGTTCGAAAGGGGGAAAAGCCAGCTTCAGAACGTACTATCCTTTAATCCCAGTCCCGGAAAAAAATGTCCATGAGAATTACTCACAGTAGGAAGCACTATATCCAGTAGTAACTGTTAGCAGGATCAGGCCCAAACCTGTGCACATAAAGAACATTGACTCTGACTGCTAGCAAAGTTATTATCCTCTGCATGTTTATTTCAGCTGCATTTATTTACTGAATAAAATTAATTTATAAAATAAAAATTGTACCTGAATATTTTGTGCCCATGAATCTTGCACTTATTTATATAAACAGGGTACATAAACAGAGTAACTGTTGTCATGTGTTTCCATGCTCAACTACGTAGTTCATACACACAAGTGTAGGATATGCAGTAGGTGCTGTTGTAGGGCAGGTATACCCCATCAGGGGGACTGTCCTTGGATGTTGGGCCACCCTTCAGCACAGAGCAGCATGGCCCAGTGGCCAGAGCCAATGGGTCTTCACTTTGACACAGGGCAGGGCGGTATGGCCTAGGGGCTGAAGTCAATAAGACTGCCCTTCTAAGCGGGGCAGTATGGCCTAGTGGCCAGGCAGGGGGTGTCACCCAGGGGTGGGTTGGTGGCTGGAGTAGGGGGACCCAGGTCCTTCCTACTGCACTGGGTCCCAGCCCAGGGCTCTATAAGCAGTGAGTGTATCCGCCACTGGGTCAGCGGGGATCCTTCCGAAACACAGACTCTGTTCCCAGTTCCACAATTGGATCAATGTCTAGTTCCCATGGGCTACTTCCTACCCATTCTTCCTGTGCTGTTGTCCACAGGTCCTCTGGATCCTTGGAATCATTGACTGGCGAAGTTCCCGATAACTCCGTTCTCTTGTGGGCTTCTACGGGCAGCTGGGTATTCACCTGGTTCTCGGAACACCTGGCCTCCATGGTCTCAGGCTCTGACAACCCCAGGTAGGAGCCCACAACACATGTCCTCTCTCCTCTGCAATCAGCCCAGACTTAGCTGGGCTGCTCCCTTTTATACTGTGGTTCCAGCTGGAGCATGCGCAACAGGGGCGAGGGGGTGTGACTTCCTCAGTCCACAGTATGGGGTTAAACCCCTTCCTGTCCAGTGCAGGGCAGGGATACCCTTCACAGTGCCTATACAAAACTTGCAGGGTCAACAGGCACATTTATTTGCAAATTTGGCCCTGATGCTTCTGATTAACCTTAAAGCAGCATCTAAAAGGATAACAGTTCTGACATTAAAATATTGGTATTCCCAGAAGTCATGAATTTACCCTTTTCTTAAACCAGGTATTAAGGTATTCTATATAGACTCACGTACTACAGATTTATAGAACGATGATAACATAGCTAGATGCTTTTTTTAATCTCTGCCACAGGGATTCTGCAAATCTGTTGTGCGGATGTATTTTTCTCCCAGCACATCTTGGATTACTGAGAATAATTTTACTGCTTTTAGATTGCTTACCTGAGAGAAAACTGCTGAGACATAATGCTGGAACTTCCTGCTTGCCCTATTGTGTGGTTTTGGTCTATTTTACTGAGGCAGCTGTACAGATTTTTCTGGGCAGTGACACATATTCCACTCCGAGGTTATCGTTTTAGACACTGCTTTAAGGTTAATCAGAAGCATCAAAGTACCCTGTGTTCTATCAATGTCGCATCTCAGAATGCAGTTGCTGCTATTGCCAGGACTAGCACATTTCTGTGTGACAAGAAAGAACCAGAAGGCAATGAGGAAGGATGGGATGCTGGTAAAATTAAATACCTTTTAAATGAAACTCACTCTGCCCTATGGTATTCTGGATTTAAATTTGACTAAACAGTGGGGCTGTCATCCAGGCTAAGGACCGCTGCATAAGATCTGTAACCGCCCTCCCCCGCCACAAACTCACATAGCCCCCCCACACAGAACATGAAAACCACCTCCCAGACTGACCAGGGTGCCTAGTAACTGCAATGTGTGTGTGACCTTCTGCTGAACCTGACCCCGTGTCTGTACCCTGGTAAAGGTGACTGTCCTCTCCAATTACCAACCCCTCCCCCCCCTTCAAACACACTTTCCTCTAAAAGAACATGAGGGAAACAATAATTAACAGAAACTTATTTTTTATTAACAACTACACAGTTAGGGGATGAAACTGGGACGGGGGCTTGGGTGAGGTGCTTTTGGAGTGAAGGAAAGGACTTATCAAATCTTTGGGAATGAGAGCCTTCTGTTACTTGAGCAGTCTGCAGGGGTGGAGTGACTGTTTTCACGGCCCCTGCCGCCCCTCCTTCTTGGGACTTTGGGTGAGGGGGGGATGGGACTTTGTGGCGGGGGAGGGCAGTTAGAGAGAGAATGCAGTGGGGCTCTGTCCTCCTGCCTCTGGTCCTGCAGAACATCTACAAGGCGCCGGAGCATGTCCGTTTGCTCACTCATTAGTCCAAGCAGCGTTTGAGTTGCCTGCTGGTCTTCCTGCCGCCACCTGTCCTCCCGTTCGCTGTGTGATCGCTGGTATTGCGACATGTTCTCCCTCCACTGGGTCTGCTGTGCTGCCTCAGCTCGGGAGCAGCCCATAAGTTCTGAGAACATCTCGTCCCGTGTCCTTCTCTTTCGTCGCCTAATCTCTGGGAGGGGGATGCCGGGGTAGCTCGGGAGACACTCGCAGCTGTGGGATGGGAAAAAGGGAGTGAATTCCTCAGAACGATACAGTTTTGCAAACAATGAATATAGTCTCTCTCTGTGAACAAGACCATGCACAACACCTATCACATGCGCACTCAGTACAAGGTCGAATTTTTGGCCTTCCCATTGAGTGCCTGGGGTCTTGCTGTACAGATCACACAAGCGGGGCCGGACAACGGAATTCGGCTAGCAGGCGGACATGGTAAGCCATAGACTTTTGGCTGCTTAAAGCTTAATTTATAGCAGTGCCCTTCTTTCACGTTCCAAGCAATGCTCCTACCGTTGGCCAGTTCCTGCTGCCGGCAATCCGGCCAGCATAAACTCTGCCCCTGTCCCACCCCCGTTGCGGCTGTGCCCGGGAAAGATCCCTCCATGCTGCTCCTGTCACGCCTCCACCGCGTGGCTATAAACGGCTGGTTACGGTTATGTAAAGGAACAGGCAATCAGTCCCAATACTAACATTCCCCTAATTCAAAGCAGTTCACCATGAGTGATATCACTCTGATGAGGATTTCGGAGACAGAGAAAGACCGCATGCTGCGTGAATGCCAGCAAGCACCAGGGCCGTATGCCGCCATGCTTTGCGAGGCAATGATCCCGGAGTACTTGCTGCTAGCCTGGTGCGGAAAAGTTTCCTACCATGGAGGACGCAATAAGGCCGCTCTCCCCAGGAACCTGATGCAAAGGCTTTCACAATACCTCCAGGAGACCTTCGTGGAGATGTCCCAGGAGGATTTCTGCTCTATCCTCGGACATATTGACAGAATTTTCCAGTAGCTGCATTGGAAAGGACTAGAAACTAAAGCGCCTAGGGCAAACTAATCATGAAAAACCCATTGTTAAGATACCATTCCTATTCTGTTCAAAATAAATGTTTAAAACACTTACCTACTGATGTTTCCCCTGATTCACGGTCTCGGTTACCGCCTTGGGAGGGTTAGTAGGGGATCTCCAGAGGGTGATGAAGAGATCCTGGCTGTCGGGGAAATCAGCGTTGAAAGTGCTGTCGACTGCCTCGTCCTCCTCATCTCCTTCCTCATCTTACCCGTCCGCGAACATCTCCGAGGAAGCGGCCATCGACAATACCCCATTGTCAGAGTCCACGGACAGTGGTGGGGTAGTGGAGGTGGACGCACCTAGAATGGAATGCAGTGCCCCGTAGAAACGGCATGTCTGGGGCTGGGATCCGGAGCGTCCGTTTGACTCTTTGGTCTTCTGGTACCCTTGTCTCAGCTCCTTAATTTTCATGCGGCACTGCGTTGCATCCCGGCTGTATCCTCTCTCCGTCATGGCTTTGGAGATCTTCTTGTAGATCTTTGCATTCCGTTTTTTCTATTGCAGCTCCGAAAGCACGGACTCATCGCCCCACACTGCGATCAGATCCAAGACTTCCCAATCAGTCCATGCTGGGGCCCTCTTTCTATTCTGCGATTGCATGGTCACCTCTGCTGGAGAGCTCTGCATCGTTGCCAGTGCTGCTGAGCTCGCCACGATGTCCAAACAGGAAATGAGATTCAAACTGGCCAGACAGGAAAAGGAATTCAAATTTTCCCGGGGCTTTTTCTGTGTGGCTGGTCAGAGCATCCGAGCTCGGACTGCTGTCCAGAGCGTCAACAGAGTGGTGCACTGTGGGATAGCTCCCGGAGCTATTAGCGTCGAATTCCATCCACACCTACCCTAATTCGACATGGCCATGTCAAATTTAGCGCTACTCCCCTCGTCGGGGAGGAGTACAGAAATCAATTTAAAGAGACCTCTGTGTCGAAATAAATAACTTCGTTGTGTGGACGGGTGCAGGGTTAATTTGAGTTAACGCTGCTAAATTCAACATAACCTCCTAGTGTAGACCAGGCCCTAGATTAAGACCTGGGGAGCATAGGAATTAAAATCAGATGATGTAAAAAAATCTACAAATTGAGGGAAATGAAGTAATAATTTCTCTCTCTGAATCCTCTATCGATTATGATTTTGACTCTGGGAAGATTTGCTGAGAAAAATGTACGATACACCCATAGAATGGAATCATGTATAAGAAAAATGGGGTTAACCGAAGGAGGCAATTACGCCTGCAGGGATACGCCTTTCATGTAGTTTTCCATCACAAGTACAATATTCCCAAATACACAATTCAGGCCTCTGGAGTATTCATGCATCAGTCATTAGCCAAGTATTTCATTCTTTTCTTTTCACCCATTTCATAAAGGCCCTCGATTACACATCTTTCTCCAGAATTAAAAAGTGGCTCAAGTAGTTGATATGGTGATCCATTGACAACAGTAAAAGTAAGAAAATGACTGTGATGCTGGTTGCTGTTTACTGTGATGTATGGAGCACTGCCAGTTTAGAAAGGACAAGCATGCCTTGCTGTTACACCAGTTTAAACACATATTACCCTGGAGAGAGTTCCAGTCTCCACTCAGTGTAGCTACTGGGGGAGGAGGGAGTTAAGACCGCTTTTTGGCGCCCTTAATTTTTTTTACAGCGTTCCTGGGCTGGGCTGCCGGCGGCATGCTGACACGTGCGGCTCAGACTCCCTCTCCCAGCACATCGGCCGCTCCACTTCTCCCTCCTCCCAGGCTTGCAGCGCCAATCAGCTATTTGGCGCCGCAAGCCTGGGAGGGGAGGAGAATTTGAGCGGGGGCGGTGTGCTCGGGGAGGAGGCGGAGCAGAGGTGAGCTGGGGTGGGGAGCTGCCGCATGGCTCCGCGGGGGGGGCCCTCAGGGCAGAGGGGGGAGAGCTGCCGTGGGGGGGGGGGCACCTCAGGGCGGGAGGAGGGTGGGGAGCTGCCGCATGGCTGGTGGGGGAGGAAGGGCGGCGCAAGGTGGAAGTTTCGCCTAGGGCACGAAACTTCCTTGCCCCAGCCCTGCTTAACATCTTCATTTCCTGACCTTGAGCATTGTGTGTGTATAAAGGTTACAAATCAACATATGGTTTTAAAGATAAATGTGGGCTGTACTATAGTTTGCCTAGCAGCTAATCCAAGATCCACCACTGAAGGGCAGCATGCATTAAAGCCATCAATAAATGGAACAGCTACAGCTTATTTCTGGTATTACGCATGCTAGTGATTAAAGATAAACTGGTTTTGATACCATATCTGTGCCTTTGCTCAAAATGGGGAAATGCTTTAGAACTGCTCCGAGCTGGCAGCAGTACAGAGGGGCTGAGTGGGAGTGCAAGAAGGAGCACCGCAGAAGAGGCAGAATCTAATAATATATCAGACACATAGTTTAGCTGTTTCTTCTCTTCTGTCCAGTTCTATTTCCTTTTATTTTGCCTTTTCATTCCTTTCAGTTTTGCATGATCATCTTCTTGTCTGAGTGAAAGAAAATTAAGCTTTTTTTTAAAAAAAAAACCCATGCCATTTCAGGAATTTGGGAGCCTGAATTCTGCTGAGGAAGAATGCTAAGTGCTCTGGGCCTGATGTTTAAAGGTCAGTAGGTGCTTAAAGATGCAACTGGGATTTTCAAAAGTGCCTAGGCCCCAGCTCCTATTAAAATCAATGGAAGTTAGATGCCTAGGCACTTCTGAAAATCCCACTAGGCCCCTATCTCCACCTTTAGGCACGTAAATACCTTTAAACATATGCCACTCAGCTCTGCCAAACAGGTTTGTGTATTGACATTTGCACAGCTGCAGCCTACAAACTCCATCTTACGGGATTTTTCTGTAAATTGAAAACTTCTGATGATCTGCTGAAGCTGCAGGAGGAATACATTAATGCTTAGCACATCTTTGGGCACGGCACAAACATGAAATGGTCATAAAAACTCTCCAAAAAACAGGTCAAAAACCAAGCGCTAGCAAATGCTCTGTTGAATTTTTAAGTGCCACCTTTCATAATACAAATATTGTAATGTACACTCAATACATAGTATGTTTCACAGTCTTTTGAGCAGCAGCAGACCCTTAGCTAGTTATAGTGTGCCCATAACACTAGTAACTAGGCACTAACAGTTGCTGAGAACATTTTTAAGAAGTGGAATGTATCTTAGGAATTTTTCAGTATAAATCCATACTTGGGAAAAATGGATCTTCTGTTTAGTTACCGAAAGCAAATATATTCTTACTTAACACAGTGGCTACCTGTGCATGCTGCATAAAACCATATAGATTATCGAGGGAATTAAACATGAGACATCTAAGGAAATTGTAGGTGTTTGCCCTATCATCATACTTGGAATCAGTTTTCAAATACACTAGGATCAAAACTATCCTAGAAGTTAAATGGTGATTGTGCATTTAAAATATCTTAGGCCAGGTTACCAGGCAGGGTATGCTATGCCCACAGGATGAGGAAGACACTCAGGAAATACTGAACTACTGATATAAATTAAAGGAATAAGACAGAAAGGAGTCAGGATGTTTGGAAAACCTGTAACTTGCCCTGAGTGAGACTGTCTTGTCCAAGGCACTGTGCGGTAATAAAGCTAAGGAATGTTGGCAAGAAACTGAAACTATATTTCACAGCAGCCAAATATCATAGAAGATACCATTGAAGTGGATTGAGAATGCAGCGTATGTCTATTTCCCCTTTTAACCAACAGATTAACAGACAGAGTGAGTTTCTCTTCAAACCAAGCAAGATGACACTGAATCATCTGGAGATGGTTTTTTGTTTTTGTTTTTTGCACAATACATCAAAGATAGTCATTGCCCCTTCGACTATAGTCAATGCAGTTATTCGTACTGTCTGGGTGATATTGGGCTTTCAGATGAAGGGCTAGCTTCTGCCAGCCCCTGTGCATTTGTATGGTAGAGCAGGGCAAGAGGAGCCTCTCCCCTCCCCTCTTACATCCCTGCACAGGGTCTGTCCAGAATCCCAGGGAGGGGGCATAGTATCTGCTCCCTCACTGGCCCACAAAGCAGGGAGCATACTGAGCCCCTCCCTCACTCCTGCCAGTGTATCTGAGTGGCAGGGGCAAGATCTGGCCCAAAGTGTTCCCATGCTCTCAGTAATGTTCTGCTATTTAATGTTAACACATTTGGTCAATCACACAGTTTTTAAAAGTTATTTGTATAATGTCAGCAGTGTACTAGGTGCTTATGGACAGATATCCCTGTTGAACAAGGTCCTGGTCCAAAAGGCCTTATGGACAGTGGGATTTGCTCCCATTTCAGCCCTCAGTGGTCACCACCAATTAATCTGAACATGTGAAATCCCCAAGGTGGAATTTCCCTTGATTTCAAGCAGGGCTAAGGTATAAACAGAGCTGGGCCTGTCTACATTAGGGGTGAATCCTGGCCCCACTGAAGCCTACGGGAGTTTTGCCATTGACTTCAGTGGGGCCAGGATTTCACCCTAAGGGTTTGCACCTGTGCAACTACGTTGGTGGTGACCACTGAGGGCTGAAATCAGGACAAATCCCCAATCTAGACAAGAACTAAGTAGATCGAGTATGAAAAAGGGATGGGGGAGAAGGTTTGATGAAAAGCAGTTAGAGTGAGTAGTGAAAACGAGCATGCATCTCTTTGCTCCACCAGGTTTGTCTGAACTGCCTTTCAGTTTGCTCCGTTGAGTGTTCCCAGGTCTCAGTCTGATCAGTCGGCATTGATCTGCAGGGAGGTCCAGGATTAACAGGTCTTTTGACAGAGGAATAAAATGAAATGGTCGAATGAAGGAAAGCAGCCATAGCAGAAAAGGATGATCATGGTCGTGATAACATGGCAACATAGCGATCTGGTGCTGGCCACTGTCAGTAACAGGATATCAGACTAGATGGACCATAGGTCTGGTCCAGTACGGCAGTTCCCATGTGCCTGTGTCACATGCTTGTTCCTTGCACTTGCTCAGATACCAGCTTTTATCTAAATCTCTGAAGTGAAGCTCAGATGATTTCTGCAGCTCACTGGTAACTGCTAATAGTTATTTTAAAGCAATTGTTTTACTTATAAACATTAAAGAACATTTAATGAAATATTCTTCACTGCACGAGGTGGCACAATATAATTGGCATATGTAAAAAATTGCTTTTGAATGGATTACAGAAAAAGAGACTTTTAGCAATTGTTACCATAAATGCGGATTTTAAATTGGTTAGACTTGAAAATAAGCCTATCATCTCAAGCTGTGATAATTGTTCTCTGTAATTTGGGTTAGGTTTCTACATGCCAGTAGATTAGCCTGATGGATTTTTGGATAATGGCCAATCCAGTGGATTAGGCACTAGTGCATTAGTCATTTAAATCTAGTTACATCTGCAATTAATGGCTCAGGTTCTGCAGTTCTCAGCTAAATCAGACTCCCACTGAAATTAACAAATACAGGATCAGGTCCAGCACCTGGTCTGTAATCTCCATCCTCAAATTAAACAATTGTTGGTTTTAGTGATAAATAAACTGCATCTGAATTAACAGAATACAAGAGAGAGAAAAATCTTTGTTTGCAAAGGAGTTTGCACTGATATATTTTGATGAAGCAGTGTCATAAATTCCAATTTGCTGCTACATTTTTTGCCCTTTGACGTGCAGAATGTAGATCCCAGTAGTATATCTGATTTTTGATGAGCTCTGAAATCCATCATTAAACTATGTACTTTGACATTTCTAGATAAGGTAAACAAGTGCTATAATGGTACAAAGTTCAAAAGGATAAGTGTGTATGAAGCTAACAGACACTAGAGGGCTTTGCTTCCTCTCTAGAAAACGTCTGGCTGTTGCATTCAGAGCATTGCTGATCATATCAGGTATTACAATTGCAAATACTAAGTCACAAGTGTACTCAGTGGGAAGATTGATATTTAGAACAAAGGGTCATCTGAGAAAGGGAAAGCCTGTAAGTGACACCAGCAGTGGAGAATGGCTGGATGAGGACCAGAAGGTGCAGTGATGGCATTGCCAGCCATAGGCAGTAGGCACCACTCTGGACCATGGCAATGGAATAAGCAGAAAGGGGCGGGGAGAGCTCGCTGTGTGCAGGAACACAGACTCTGTTATGGCATTACAGCGATATAAATGAAACAGAATCAGTGTAATTGTTTCCTGTGGTTGTCCAGTACCTCGGTGAAGGCCCAAATTCTGGTCCCTGTACAGAACCTGAATAAACAAGCTTCGTCAGGGAGGAATGGGATCCACCTCCCCAGATACTTGTTTGCTGCTATGCATGTTCAGAGACATGGCTACCTTTGAATCTTTGTAACTCCCACTTGTTGAGAGGGTGGGGTTTAGCTGGTGAAGACAGCAAGGTTTTGTCTCATGAGTCCCATTGACTTAATCACATGAATTCAGTTCCTAGCTTTACCCTGTATTTCCTGTGTGACCTTGAGTGTGCCACAGGATCTCTCTGTATCTCAGTTCCTATCTGAAAAATGGGGATAATAGTAGTGATCTGCGTTGGAGGGGTCCTATTGGGTTCCAGGAAGTGGGCGGACTTGTGCTAAAGGAGTTGGAGGGGTATTGCAAGAATAATTTCATTAGTGTAGAGGAGGTGCTCAGACACTACCTGTGACAAGTGCCATAGAAAAATCTATAGCAGAGCTATGGAAAATTCTAATATTGCAACATTTATTTTAATCCCAAATCAGGGTGAAAAGCTGAAATATTTAATTTTTATTTTTCCTGATGGAAAAATTTGGTTTGGCAGAAACTGCATTTTCTGTCAGAAAATCATTCTGACCGAAAATTCCCAAACACCTCTCATCCATAGCCAGGGAGCCATCAATCCAGCCCTATCCTCCATGGTGGCTTAAATAGGGACCCATTAACCTTTGCCTATTGAAAGCTTTTTTTCTCGAACATTTCCCACAGTGGGTAGAAACAGTAGGAGTGCTTGTGTTAACAGGGTGCTAGGGGCCTTTAACCGCCAAGTCATTTCGATCTTTTGCCCATGGCTGCTGTGTTGCTATCTCTAGTGGAGCTGAACTGGTGGCAGTAACAGTGGCTGAAGGGCAGGGAGAAAAGCTAACGCAGGCACAATTCTACACGGAGCAGGGCATGCAGTCCCTGCATCCTGCCCCCACCCCAGCTACAATTGCATAGCTCTGCTGCTGTGTTCAAGGCCTTCCCTGCACCTAACTTTGGAGTGTACAGGTTTTGTCCTGAAGGCCTGGCCTAGAGTAGGATCTGTAGGCATGATGTTAGGACATGTTAGCTAGCCGGACCTTACAGTTCTAAAACTCTAGTCAAGACAAGACATGTTGTACAACAGCATGTGCCTAGGCTCCTGTCTTGTGCTATATTCTGCACTAGACTTTTCAAACATGTCAGTTAGAACATGCTAGCTAGCACATTCTATCACCCCTTTTATCCTCATCTAGACACAGCCTTTGACTATGAAAGATCACTCTGTAACACTCACAAACAGGACCGTCAAAGCGATTCCAAAGTATATGACAACCCACTGACCATCTGGCAGGGAAAGAGCATCATTTCCCTCTTATTTCATTCACCACATTGATAAGAGATGCAGTCGTGAAAGAAAATCTTATTGTTGTTCACAATTTGGGTCTAAAGTAGAGTGCTCTAATAACATACAGAGTGACCTCATCGTGGCAGTGCGCTTTTATTTCATTTTCTTGTCTTTGATAAATAAGAAGGACATGTAATAAATGTAAAGGGATAAAGGAGAAGAAACTAATATTGGAGCCAAGGGAGAAGGAAAAGAAGAAACAGAAAGATTTATACAGTTAATGGGTGAATTAATCCTAGAATCAGAGATGAAGGGATCAAAGAGGACTTCTCAGGTTAACTCAAGTGAGACCCTCCGCTAAACTAATCCCCTTTAGATTATTTGTTCCCACAGTCCTTACTCTGCCAACACACACACAGAAGTTGGTGAAGCCAATATAGGATGCCAGATTGGGTCTTACTTCAGAACTCATCAAGAGGGGAGGGTCCCGGAGCCCAGGCTTCAGCCTGAGCCCAAACATCTGCACTGCAATTCTATAGCTCTGCAACCTGAGACAGCTCACCCGGCCAGTGGCTGGTGTTTTATTGCAGTATAGACATAGCCAAGTTCTATGATTTCCTCCTAATGAGTTAGAGCTCCTAGCTCCCCTGTTACTTTATTTTTCCTTTCTAAGGTCTCCAAATATTGGTGCTTTTTAAAATTGCAGACAGTCAAATGCAATTCTGGCATGACTGAGTAAAGTAGCTTTCCCATATGAGGGATTCCACCTCCCCAGGGATAGCATTTGCCTGTTTAGCAGCAGTATAACATTATGAGCTGGTGCCTACTGTGACCTTGTGACGAAGCGGGACTGTTCTTAATGTTTCTTCTGAATACTGTAGGGGTGCCTCAATTTCCCCTATGCATTTCTTAAGTCTCTAGGTGGTGGGATAAGGGGGTGTGATTGTTGCAGAGCAAAGGGCCGGTGTACATAAATGGCTGACACTCTGTCTCCTGGCAACTAATGGCCTGGGCCCTTCCCCCCTGCAAGGTGATAGCTAAAGGTGTTGGAGAACAAAGGAATCAGGTGACCTCCTGGCCCAGGAAAGGTACAAAGCCCAGAAGAGGGGTGGAGGGTGAGTCAGTTTGGAGCTGGCTGGGGACGAGGAGTGAAGGGCAGACGTGGTTGTCTGACTCACTGCCCCCCAAAATGGACCCAGCTGAGGGGTCCTGTTCTCTGTACCTACAAGCTCTGTTTTAGACCATGTTCCTATCATCTAATAAACCTCTTTTTTTCTGGCTGGCTAAGAGTCACATCTAACTGCAAAGTGGGGTTGCAGGACCCTCTTCCCCAGGACCACGCCTGTGTGGGCTCGCTGTGGGAAGCGCACGGAGGGGCAGAGGATGCTGAATGCTCCAAGGTCAGACCCAGGAAGGTGGAAGCCATGTGAGCTTTTTGCCCTGAAGACAGTCTGCTAACAGAGAGGAGACTTCACCAGAGTCTTGACTGGCTTTGTAGGGAGCAGTTCCAGAGCATTGCCCAGGGACTCTGTGACAGACCTCAGCAGTAATGTGGTACTAGTTTGAATAATGTTGAAAGCCTGCCCTTGGTATTCCTGCTGGTTAATTCTCCCGAAGTTTATGATGTCATGTTTGTTTATACAAAGTCTCACCTCGTTTATATCCACCCACTTCTAGATAATTGGTGAGTCATTCTGTAGCTCTGAGCAGTCTTCTCTGGAGTTTACCATCAATCCCAGAGTGGTATTTTCTGAGGTCCTCCTATACACACAAAGTTGCACTAGTTTAACAGAAAGCATAATATTGAACCAGTTTAGTTAAGTCAGAGCAACGTGGATACTCTTAAATCAATTTAAACCTGTGAATGTACATGGTCAAGCTAAAGTGATAAAACTAGTTTTAAACTGATATGTATGTCCCCCACAGGGGTTTGCACCAGTTTAACTAAAGGGAGGGATATGTAATAGGATGGCCTGCCCTTTCAGGGCCAGAGGCCTGAACCCATCAGTCCCATCCAATTATCTCTGCCCATCACTCCTGGAATGGGGTGTGGGGTTTACTTAATAGAACCAACTGGGTACAAAGGAACTGATTCCCCTACAAAGAGCTACAGGAAGCTATAGACTGAGGGGGATGTGTAGGGAGAGAAAGGGTATAGCAATAAAAGACTGCTAGTCTGCCCAGGTTAGTTGAATGGGGCTGTAGGGCAATAAAATCACAGTGTAGATGTTTTAGTTCAGGCTAGAGCTTGTGCTCCAAGACCCCATGAAATAGGAGGGTCTCAGAGCCCAGGTTCCAGCCTGAGCTGGAATGTCTGCAGTGCATTTGTATTGCCTGTGAGCTCTGACTCAGGCTCTGAGACTTGGTGGTAGGGATTTTTCATTGCAGTCTAGATGTACCCAGAGACAACCAGGGTCAAGCTGGATTGAGAGACTTCAACAGAGGCTTGCCAAGGCAGAGAATGGTTACTGGGAGCAAGTAGGCTCCAGCAGAGAATGCTGAGTCTTGAAGGAAAACATTCCAGGAAGAGGAAGGCCTGGGAGACCCACAGCAGGAAAGTTGGGGTGGATGGACTTAATGGAGATTTGAGAACATTATTTTGGGAACGATTTGGTTATATGAATAAAACCAGCCCCAAAGAGGGGCATTGATGAACCAGAGAAGAGCTGCTTGGTAGTTTTATTGAGGAAAGCCCTGAGATGTGGGGAAATGGAAGCAGGGCTGTTGCAGCTGTCTTGGGAAGTTACCAGCCCATTTACAGAGGGAAAGATTGTGTCTAGCCACATCCTCTGAATGCAGCTGGTGTGCATTTTAGGGGGTCCTCCAGATTACTAATAGTCATTGATTTTTAAGGACTGAAGGGACCATTCTGATCACTTAGTCCAACCTCCTGCAATGTATCTATTGAAGAATTGAAGCCCAGTCCCTGTAGGAGACCATGAGACAGTTCCACCCAGTTGGAGGTTACATCATTAATAATTATTCACAACCTGTCAGCTATTTTTTTTACTCACAGGATATTTATTTTGCCAACTTCCATTTTTAATGTGGCAACATATAAAAGCTTTATCGAAAACAATCTGAAGCACATCTACCAAGCTCACATGTACGTAGAAGTCACTGACAGGATCTATATGTTATGGATCCATGATATTTATCCCTCAGCAGGATGTTCTCCTAAATGCTTTCATATATACATGCACATTCCTTTTCCCTTGGTTTAAAGATTTTACCTATTGAAACAGAGTAGCTGGTCAGTGGATCATCTTTAAAAAAAAAAAAAATTGAAACTACATTAGCATTTTCTCTTGCATCAGGTGCCTTGGCTATTTCCAAGTTATATTCAGCAAGACTGTGAGCTATTCTTCAGTTTTTTCTCTCAGTTCTTTAGAGACTCTTGGGTTCATCTCCTCTGGCCCTACTGATCTTACAAGGTGTTCCCTCACCATCTCTTTATGGATATTGGGGTCTGCTTCTACCTTGACCTCAGACAGTAATTTACATCTATGCAAAGTCATTGTAACACAACAGCATGCTCAGAATTCTACACTCACATGTGCTGCTGCAGCTTTACTCCTACCAGTACCTGAGCTAGCTCAAATATGTCTACTCAAGCTGCAGTCATACTCCATGATTGCAGTGTAGGCATATCCATAGAAAGGTCCCCAAACTGTGGGCATGCCCCTCTAGGGGGGCATGGAGGAACATTCAGGGGGGCACAGCGGGCCTGGATCAGCCCCCACAGAGGGCAGGGAGGGAGCACCACCCAGCCCCAGCCCCACACCTGGTCCTGTCCCTAGCCTCAGTGCGGCTGCACACCCGGCCAGGGGTCCAACTGCTGGCCACCACTGCAGCCCGGTTGCGGCCCCACCCCCAGCCTTTCTTCCTGCCCCAGACCCACCCCCAGCTGCAGCGCCATCCTCAGCCCTGTTACCCCATCCACATCCCTCCCAACCCAAGCCGCGGCCTGGCCCTGGCTCACGGGTGGAAGGGAAGAGTGTATGTGGACAGGGCTAAGAGGGGTCACAACCCTCAAAAGTTTGGGGACCACTGTCATAGAATGTAATCCCCCCATAGATGCAGCCTCCTCTTTTCAGTCCCACCAGTCCATAGCACATCTTTCAGTGTTGCCATTCCAAATCTGACAATAATCCCATCATATTGGCCCTGATGCTGAGCTCAGCGCAGCTCAGGAGTGTGTATGTGTATGAGGAGTAAGGGCAGCAGTGTAGTTTTATGACATTTTTGTGTCCTCACAGTTGCTGGATTGTTCCGGTCCCCAGCATAAATTAGATTATCCCTAGGGGCTGCTGTGATTTATAGCTCCATGCCACAGCCAATTTAGAAGAGTTAAAAGTGACTGTGCTCCAGTCACATCCCTCCCTAAGCCATGGATTTGTCATGCCCCTACACTGGGAGATGAGAGGCACCATAAGGCTGTTATGCCAGCCTGACGCTGCAGGGGGAATCCCGCTTACATTGGGAATATTTCCCTATGGGGCAAGCTGCTGGCTTTATGGCCCCTGTACATCAGCCACAGGAATCCTGGAATCAGGAACTAAGTGATTTCACATGGTAAAACTGATATTTCAACAAGTGGTCCTTATAATAGCTATTGCAGTGGTTTAAAGAGGCTTCACTTCTTCTCAGGGCTTGTCTACGCAGGGAAATAGCCTGCAATAGCTATTATATGGACATTCATATTCTACAGTAGGAGTGCCTTAGTGTAGTGGTGAATTAAGATAAACTGTTAAAAAGCACATTCAGTGCGAAATAAGAACATCCAACGGGGAGTTAGTGTGGAATAGCTACTGCACTTTAAATTCACACCCTAGTTTATTTTGCAATAGCATCTCCATGTAGACAAGCTCTTAGCAACATTATTTGAAGAATCTTTTCTCTATATGCCTTTCACTTCAGGCTCCCTTGGAAAGCAATTATTATCACTTTGTTTTGTTTGGTTCCAAGTTGCAGCGTAACCATATTTAATTAGCTTGGTGAAATAATTTGTTACGTTTTGGATAAGTGCAGGCTAGGGATGTAAATATTGGTTAAAAAAAGTTAATCGGTTAAACTATTAAAATTGTATCGTTTAATTGGTTAGGGTCCCACTGGCCCGGCCGGGGCTAGGGTCCCGCCTGGGCTGCAGGTCTGGGGATCCGCCAGGGCTGGTGTCCGGCCTGCCCGTTTAACCTTTTACATCCCTAGTGCAGGCCTAAATAGGACTGGGGGAAAAAATCAAAGTGTCCCAGGGTTAAAGTGCTGACTCCATTTTGTGCAGGCTTTGTAACCACTTCCGCGGAGAAACCACAGCCTTGAGCAACAGGAGAAAACCGCCTGATCTTCTGTGGCATTTCCCTTTTCTGGTAGGGCCTTGACATGGTGTCTCACATCTTGACACATGGGACAGGGAAAGTACATACACTGCCTAAGGAGCCATTCCATGGCTGTACAACTGTGGAAATCAGGTGTTGCTAGAACTAACCAGTACAGAACACTCTGTGTCTGTGGAGTTGTAACCATGCTGCAAAAATGCACTAAACATTTAGTCCAGAAATCTCTCACTTGGACAAGATGTGACTCTTGAATAACATAGTACTCTAAGGAGATTCATGTGCCAATGGTAAATGGGAATAAATAATTAATGAGGTGCTTACTGACATGTCTCTCAATAAATTATCACAATCCCAATAGAGTTGGTATAGTCAAGAAGTCATCAGGTTCATCCCCCTGTGCTAAGGCAGGATCAAATCAACCTAGGCCAATCCTGGCAGGTGTTTGTCCACTCTGGTCTCAAAAACCTCCAGTGATGGGAATTCCACAAGCCTATTCCAGAGCTTAACTATCCAGATAGTTAGAAAGTTTTTCTTAATATCTAACCTAAATCTCCCTTGCAGCAAATTAAGCCCATTCCTTCTTGTCATATCTTCAGTGGACATGGAGAACAATTGATCACAGTCCTCTTTGTAACAGCCCTTAACATATTTAAAGACCATTATCAGGTCTCCCATCAGTCTCCTTTTCTTATATATAATCATGCCCAATTTTTTTAACCTTTCCTCATAGATCAGGTTTTCTAAACCTTTTATCATTTTTGTTGCTCTCCTCTGGACTCTTTCCAATTTGTCCACATCTTTCCTAAAGAGTAAAAAGAAGAACAGGAGTACTTGTGGCACCTTAGAGACTAACAAATTTATTAGAGCATAAGCTTTCGTGGACTACAGCCCACTTCTTCGGATGCATCCGAAGAAGTGGGCTGTAGTCCACGAAAGCTTATGCTCTAATAAATTTGTTAGTCTCTAAGGTGCCACAAGTACTCCTGTTCTTCTTTTTGCGGATACAGACTAACACGGCTGTTACTCTGAAACCTTCCTAAAGAGTGGCGCCCAGATCTAGACACAATACGCCAGCTGAGACCTCATCAGTGCCAAGTAGAGTGGGACAATTACCTCTGGTGTCTAAGGCTATGTCTACTCTACAGCCGGGATTGACGCTCTGAGATCGATCCACCAATGGTTGATTTAGCAGGTCTAGTGAAGACCCACCAAATAGACAGCAGATCATGCTCTAGTCGACCCCTGTACTCTACCCACTGACAAGAAGAGTAAGGTAAGTCGATGGGAGAGTTCCTGCCGTCAACCTCCTGTGGGGTAGACCCCATGGTAACTCGAGCTAAGGTATGTCGACTCCAGCTACATTATTCACTTAGCGGGAGTTGTGTAGCATAGGTCAACTTACCACAGTAGTGTAGACAGACTTACATATGATACTCCAGCTAATACACCCCAGAATGACATTAGTCTTTTTCACAACTGCATCACATTGTTAACTCATATTCAATTTGTGATCCACTATAACCCCCAGATCCTTTTCAGCAGCAGTGCCACCTAGCCAGTTATTCCCCATTTTGTAGTTGTGCATCTGATTTTTCTTTCCTAAGCGAAGTACGTTGCACTTGTCTTTATTGAATTTCATCTTGTTGATTTCAGACCAATTCTCCAATTTGTCAAGGTTGTTTTGAATTCTAATCCAGTCCTCCAAAGTGTTTGCAACCGTTCCTAGCTTGGCATCCTCTGCAAATCTAATAAGCACTCTCTCCACTCCATTATCCAAGCCATTAATGAAAATATTGAACAGTGCCAGACCTAGACTGACCCCTGCAGGACTCCACTAGATATGCCATCCCAGTTTGACAGCAAGCCATTGATAACTACTCTTTGGGTAAGTCTTCACTTACCGGAGGGTCCGGCGGCAGGCAATCAATGTTCTGGGATCGATTTATCGCGTCTGGTTAAGACGCGATAAATCGATCCCGGAAGTGCTCGCCGTCGACGCCGGTACTCCAGCTCGCCAAGAGGAGTACGCAGCATCGATGGGGGAGCCTTCCTGCCGCGTCTGGACCCGCGGTAAGTTCGGACTAAGGTACTTCGAATTCAGCTACGTTAATAACGTAGCTGAATTTGCGTACCTTAGTCCGAAGTGGGGGCTTAGTGGGGACCAGGCCTTTGAGTACAATCTTCCAATCAGTTGTGAATCCACTTTATATAATGTCATCTAAACCACATTTCCCTAGTTTGTTTATAAGAATACCAGGTGGGACTCTGTCAAGCGTCTTTCTAAAATCTCTCTCTCATATATTTATATAAAAAAACCTCATATCTACTGCTTCCCTTCTATCCACTAGGCAAATAACCCATCAAAGAAGGAAATTATGTTGGTTTGGCATGATTTGTTCTTGACAAATCCATGCTGGCTATTACTTCTAACCCTATTATTAGATCCCTGCACGGATACAAAATTTGTACCCGCATCCGATCCGTGACCCACAAACATAGTTCGCGGATATAAAGTGGATAACCGCAGATTTGCAGGGCTCTACCTATTATCCTCTAGGTGCTTACAGATTGATAATTTAATTATTTGTTCCAGTATTTTCCAGATATAAAAGTCAGAATGACTGAGCTATAATTTCCCAGGTCCTCTTTGTTTCCCTTTTTAAAGATAGGTATTTGTTTGCCCTTCTCCAGTCCTCTGGAACCTCACATGTGTTCCATGATTTCTTAAAGGTAATTGCTAATGGTTCCAAGATTGCTTCATTGAGTTCCTTACATACCCTAAGAGGGATTTTATTGGGCCCTGCTGACTTGAATAATCTAAGTTATCTAAATATTCGTTAAGCTGTTCTTTCCCTATTGTGGCTCAAGGTCCTTTGCCCTTGTTAATATTAATTGCATTAAGTATCTGTATTGTATTGTATTGTAAAAGTATTGTAAAAAAGTAACCTTTTTTAGCCAAACAGATATTGAATACCTCAGCTTTCTTGATGTCACCAGTTATTAGCTCTACTTCCCTGCTAAGTAGAGGGCCTATATTTTTCTTCATCTTTCTCTTGCTCCTAATATATTTAAAGAACCTCTTTTTATTGCCTTCTGTGTCCCTTGTTAAGTGTAACTCATTTTGTATCTTAGCCTTTCTGATTTTGTCCCTACATTCTTGTGCTATTCTTTTGCAATTCATCCATGTTTCCACTTTTTGTAGGATTTCTTTTTGATTTTCATGTCATTAAAGACCTACTTGTGAGCCCTATTGGCCTCTTGTTATTCTTCTTACCTTTCCTTCAGACTGGGAACATTTGCAGTTGTGCCTTTAATATTGCCAGCTCTCCTGTACTCTCTTTCCTTAGATTTTCTTCCCATAGGACTTTACCTACCACTTCTCTGAGTTTGTTACTGTCTGCTTTTTTTTTTAAGTCCATTGTCTTTATTCTGCTGCTCTCACTCCTTTTTTCTTAGAATTATGAAATCTATCGTTACATGTCACTTTCACTCAAATTGACTTCCACCTTCAGATTCACAACCAGTCCCTCCCTGTCCATCAGAATCAAGTCTAAAATGGCTATACATTACTGTGTGTTCAACCTTCATATGTGAACCAAAATATGTATTTAACCAGGCAAACAGTATCCATTTAGAACTGCCTACACATGTACTTAGGCAGCTCTAAATGTAGAATTACATGAAGCTGACTACCTCATGGGGGCAGAGCTGAGTGAGCCAGCGGTGTGCTATACATCAGCCACTTGGCTCACGTAACCTATACATCAGCCACTCAGCTGGCATGGGAAGACCACACCCAGGTGACAGCACAGAACTCCCCTGTGAAGCAGATAAGGGACCATGCTGCTGCCCCTGGCCTAACATGAATCCCATGTACCGTATTTTCCAGCGTATAAGACGACTGGGCGTATAAGACGACCCCCAACTTTTCCAGTTAAAATATAGAGTTTGGGATATACTCGCCGTATAAGACTACCCCTCTTCCAACGCACACCAAAAAAAAATTAAAAAAACATCAGATTTGATTTCAATATGGTAATTTTAATTCAAATGCTTATGACATGCAGGTACTTAGCAGGAAAACTGTCACTTATAAACATAAGGCTGTTTGTCATCAAACATGTAAACATAAAACAGTGCAAGTGGATTAAACTTTTCCTAATTCACTCTAAAGCTGAAAGGAAGGATAAGACAATAAACCCATGGGAGCTGCCATGCTGTTTGTTTTCTAAGCTGTCAACCAAACTGGAACTGATGATGATAGGAGGAAGATAACAAACAAGAGAGAGAGAGCAAGTGCCGGGCAAGTCCCTGGCGAGTTAGCAACGCCCATCATAACTGCAAGCTACGGTATTTTTACAGGTTTTGCTGGCGTGACAGTTTCCCTTTAAAAGCCTTCAAAATCCTCCTGTTCGTCATCTGATATCATAAGTACATCAATGACATCTTGTGATACATTTGTAAGGCAGTCATCGTATGGATCGAATTCCGTATCAGATGGTGTGGTCTCAGCTTCGGCTTCCTCTTCATCTTGCCACAAGTAGTCGTCCTCCATACCATCTAATGAATTTGATATGCCACACTTCTTGAAAGACTTGATTACTGTTTCTGCATCAATATCATTCCAGGCTTTTATGACAAACTTGCACAAAACATCCAACTGTGGAGCACGCATGTTTCCTCCTTTTGTGAACGACTTTTCGCCGCTAACCATCCATTCATTCCACTGTTCTTGAATGCGATCTTTAAATGGCTTGTTTAGGCACACATCCAGTGGCTGTACCAACGATGTCAATCCTGCAGGAATAACTGCTGCATCTGTGTTTAGTCTTGCAAGCATTTGCTTGGTGCTGGGAGTTAAATGAGCCCTGAACATATCCCACACCAGTAGACTACATTTTTTAATAAGTCCACCTGGTCGCCTGCTCCATACATTATCAAGCCATAGCTTTACCCCTTCTTCATCCATCCAGCCTTTTTCATTCACATGTACAAAACAACCAACAGGGAACTTGAATTTCGGCATTGTTTTTCTTTTAAAAATAATCATTGGTCTCAGTTTGGCGCCATCAGCTGTGCATCCTAGTACCACTGTAAAACTGGACTTCTCATGTCCTGTTGTTTTAATTAAAATTGTTTTTTCACCTTTTTGATGGACAGTTTTATTTCCAACCATATCAAAATTCATTGGAGTTTCATCCATATTTCCAATACTACTTAACGCATAGCCATGTTTAGTGCGCTGTTGTATTACGTATCGATGGAAACTATTTACTTTGCTATCAAGATCTGCAGGTAATTTTGGGGCAATTTTCATCTTTTGCCTCAGTACCATATTATGCCTTCCCATGAATCTAGTACACCAGGATACAGTGGCCTTAAATCTGTTGCTGTGATCTGGGTTAGATTTGGCCCACTGAAGTGCAAACAAATGTGTTTTATTTCGTGTCACTACATAACCGTTTTGGCGATGCTCATTCACCATGTCTGCTACATGTTTTTCGAGTTCTGGCCAATGTGGAGTGCCTCTTCTTAATGCACACTTACCCCTTGGCATACTCTTTAATGTTTTTTCATTTGCTTTCCAGTCCCGAACCATCTTTTCTGTTACTCCATATTGTCTTGTAGCAGCGCAGTTATTATGTTCCATGGCAAAGTTTACAACTTTAAGTTTGAAACTGGCTTCATATTTCTTTCTTCTTGCTGGTGGAGCCATGATGGGGTTTTGACTGTTGGACATTTGTATACTGTACTGTATGTACTGGTGCTATACTGTATGAACAGGTACAGATACTGGTGCTGTACTGTATGTGGTACCCAGTATACAACAACCAGCCAATCACGGCAAGCGATGTACCTTACCGGCGATTGGCTGGTTGTTGTATACAAAGCCTGCTTGGATTGGTCAGCTCTCCCTGCCTGCCCAGCCCTCCCTGTCTCCAAGACTATCAGAGCGGTAGCGCAAACACGCCTCTTTCACCCGTCTGGCCCGCCCTTGTATCCTATTAACTCCTTCTCTGCCTCTCAGATCTCGCACATGCGCGCCTGCGCCGCTTCACTGCAGTCCTCAGGAGCGAGATCTGAGAGGCAGAGAAGGAGGTACGGTAATAGGATACAAGGGCGGGCCAGACGGGTGAAAGAGGCGTGTTTTTCTGGGCACAGCGCCGCTCTCTCTCTTTTTTCCATACCCCGGGCGTCCCGGACGCCTGCAGCTTGCTCCGCCCTTCACTTACACCTTCCCGGTGAGGCGCCCCCTCACCTCGTCATCGGGCGGGGATGCGGCCGCGGCCGTTTTTGAGCTCCCCCCACCATATGCGGCGACCGCAGATTCTCCAGTCCGGCTCGGAAGTTTCAGCACCCGCCCTATAAGACGACACCCGGCGTATAAGACGACCCCCGACTTTTGAGAAGATTTTCCTGGGTTAAAAAGTAGTCTTATATGCCAGAAAATACAGTAGTTACCAAAGAACAATATAACAGTGACTTGGGACTTCTTTTCACTTCCTTTCAGTGCTGACAAACTAATTTAAAGATGCTTCTACTTCAAGTCTACCAGACCTGGCTACTCAGAGATAACATCTTATGCTTGGGCCAATTAATAATAATATGTAGGGCAAACTCATGCCTCTAGGAGCATGTGATGTGATGGGGGAAATAGTGAATGGTCAGAAGGCCTATGAGACACCCTGCCAGGGCAGGTCAGGATAGCTTAGGGAGCTGGGAAAGCAATGTGCTCTTCACTGTTACTCCAAAAAAGTAGTAGTACAGACCTGCTGCCAGCATCTAGTGCTGATCATAGCCTCACACGACAGGATAGAATTTTAGCCTCTAGGGCCTGATGTAAAGCCCACTGAGGTCAATGGAAAGACTCTCACTCCCTTCAACAGGCTTTGGATCAGCTCCTTAGAGCACATTGCACTTCAAAGCCAGTGCAAGCTGCTGTCCACTTAGCAAAATGTAAATCATAGAACTGTGCAAAAACTCACAGGATGAACCAAAAACCAAAAGATTTAATTTTGGGTTGATTCAAAATGAATTGTTCTTGCTGAAAACAAATAGTTGGGGTGGGGAGGGGGGCAAACAAAACATTTTGTTCAATCTGCCATAAAATGTTTTGTTTAGTTTGAGTTTTTAACCTTTTTAAAAAACAAAGTGGAGGTAAAATTCTAAACAAAATTTTGAATAAAAAAAAATCAAAATGTTCCTTTCAAAAATGTCAAAATGAAAAGTTTTGATTTTTTTAAATTTGTGAGGGTTTTTTTTGTTTTGTTTTTTGACTAAAACAATTCAGCAAATTTTACACAAATTCATGCAATGTTTCAGTTGACGTGAATCTGAATTTTTCAATTAAAAAAAATTTTGGATGAAAAATGTGACCCAGTTTTTTAGGTCACTCTTCACACCCCACTTGTCTGTCTTTTCTGTCTTGCATATTTCTGCAGTAGGGGCCATGTGATACTGAAAGTTGATTTTCGCTGAGCACTTTACTGGTCTCCAAATGCAAAGTGATAGTCCAGGGAGCATTGGTCTAGCAATACAGCAAGAGATCCCTAACCATGAAGAGCAAATATTAGACATACTGAAAATTGTAAGATCTTCTTGGCAGGGATGGTGTCTTGCTATATGTTCTGTAAGGTACCTAGCACAACTTTGGACCTGTGAATAACAAGATGGGGTCAGGAAGACTGTCTCGTTGCAGTTAAATCTTTTCATATAATTTCTATGGGTCCCTCTCTCTTGTTCCAGAGATGCACATATGCTGAGGTAATTTGCAAGCTTTGCCAATGACTCCATCAGCTTACTGAGTCTTCAGTTCTTTTCCTTTGGAGTTTTCACAGCAAAGCGTATTGCTGCTGCTGTCTTGCCAATTAATTTCTCATATATTTCCTTTCAAATCTGAATTGAATTACTGAGCATACGTAATGAGTATGGCTAAAAAAGGCAGATAAAAGCTGACACAGAGCAGATCACTCTCGCTGCTGCTGCAAAGCCAATACAGTGTATTGTTAAAAGGTCAGAACCAAAGACAGATCCTGGAAACTGCTCATAGGCCATTTACTTCTAGGTTTTTAAAATATGCCACCCTGTTGACACTAACATCTTCCCTGGGCTTGTCCGTTATGGTGTGGAAGCAGCAGCTCCAGAGAAGGCATCAAGAGCGAACTCATTTACTCTTCAAAAGTGCTGAGTAATGCACAAACCACCAGCCCAGCAAAAGCAGCAGAAAAGTCCATGGTAACTGAAGGTCTGGCCATGACTAACACCACCTACCATCTCTTGCGGGCTAGAAGACTCCTTCCCATCCTAGAGAAAAATGCTGACCCTCAATTATACACACCTTTGTCCCCTCCCATCGGTGCAACATCACTGCCATATACATGGGCATGAAGCCATCAGCACTTGGGAAACTCCAACTAGCGCAGAATGCTGCAGCACATCTCCTCAACTATATGGATTATCACAAAGTAATCCTAAACCCGTCCTCTGCACTGTACACTGGCTTTCCATAGAAGGGAGTAAAATTCAAGGTGCTCAGTGGCCTGGACCCAGGCTATCTAGAAGATCCGAGGGTGAGGCCTGCCAATTACAGCTTTGCTTCTCGGGGACAATGGAGCTGTCCAGCATAAAGGTAAAGCATATCTGTGCAGCAGACCGTGCTTCCTGCAGGGGCTGGTTCAAGACCATGGAACTCACTCACCTTTAGTTCCAAGTGCAAGGCACTCCTCTTGGATCTGGCTTTCAAAAATAAACACATACCTTATATGTATGTGGTGCTATTAAAAACTAAATCCAAAAAGCCCCCATCAAAACAAAACAGTACCCTGCTCTGCTCTATCGGGACAGAATGAATCAGACTTGACAGATGCTAGTCACATCAATTAATGCCCTACTGGAAAGGACTCAGATACTAAAGTCATGAAGATGATACTTCCCCATCTGTCTGTATGCAGTTGTTGTCTCTTGTCTTATACCAAGATTGTAAGCCCCTTGGAGCAGGGAGTGTCTTTTTGGTCTGTGTTTATAGCACAATGGGATCTTGGTCTATAGATAGGGGCCCAGGCACTACACTACAGCAGGAGTGGGCAAATTATGGCCGGAGGGCCGCATTCGGCCCTCCAGACATTTTAATCCAGCCCTCGAACTCTCACCGGGGTCTGAGGCTTGCCCCGCTCCAGCCGTGGAGCAGAGTCAGGAGCTTGCCCCACTCCACGTGGCTCCCAGAAGTGGCAGCATTTCCCCCCTCCTGCTCCTACCCATGGGGCAAAAATTCTTTTTTTCCAGCTTAGAAAGAGAAGAAAGATTAGTTTTGTCTCCTTTCCCCTCAAGTTATTGCTCAGTCCTGCTGGAGGCAAAAGGAAGCAATTGTTCATTAACAGACATTCCAAATGCAAGAGAGGAAAATGAACCAGCAGAAATGTGAGACAGCTGAATTATCCATTATTGTCCTACCAAAAATATTAAAAAAAAAGAGAAGGGAAAGGCTATGTATTCAACGGCATTTGCTCCGATCCCTCAGACAGAGACAAACACCTACAGGATCTCTATCAAGCATTCTTAAAACTACAGTACCCACCTGGTGAAGTGAAGAAACAGATTGACAGAGCCAAAAGGGTACCCAGAAGTCACCTACTACAAGACAGGCCAAACAAAGAAAGTAACAGAACGGCACTTGCCGTCACCTACAGCCCCCAACTAAAACCTCTCCAGTGGATCATCAAGGATCTACAACCTATCCTGAAGGACGATCCATCACTCTCACAGACCTTGGGAGACAGGCCAGTCCTTGCTTACAGACAGCCCCCAAACCTGAAGCAAATACTCACCAGCAACCACACACCACACAACAAAAACACTAACCCAGGAACCAAACTCTGCAACAAACCCCCGGTGCCAACTCTGTCCACATATCTATTCAAGGGACACCATTATAGGACCTAACCACATCAGCCACACCATCAAGGGCTCGTTCACCTGCACATCTACCAATGTGGTATATGCCATCATGTGCCAGCAATGCCCCTCTGCCATGTACATTGGCTAAACTGGACAGTCTCTATGCAAAAGAATAAATGGACACAAATCTGACATCAGGAATCATAACATTCAAAAACCAGTAGGAGAACACTTCAATCTCGCTGGTCACTCAATAACAGACCTAAAAGTGGCAATTCTTCAACAAAAAAACTTCAAAAACAGACTCCAACATGAAGCTGCAGAACTGGAATTAATTTGCAAACTGTACACCATCAGATTAGGCCTGAATAAAGACTGGGAGTGGTTGGGTCATTATAAAACCTAAACCTAATTTCCCCAATGCTAATTTCTCCCTACTGTTACTCACACCTTCTTGTCAACTGTCTGTAATGGACCACTCTCTTACCACTTCAAAAGTTATTTTTCCTCCCTTGGTACCCTGCTGTTAATTGACTTATCTCATTAGACTGACCTCACACTAAGGCAACCCCCATCCTTTCATGTATTTATACCTGCTCCTATATTTTCCACTCCATGCATCTGATGAAGTGGGTTCCAGCCCACAAAAGTTTATGCCCAAATAAATTTGTTAGTCTCTAAGGTGCCACAAGCAGGGCCGGCTCCAGGCACCAGCCCACCAAGCTTGTGTTTGGGGCGGCACCTGGAGAGGGGCGGCGCGGTGCTCCGGCTCCGGCCACTGGGGAAAGCGGAGCCGCAGTGGGCTCGCAGCCCTCCCCCCGGCGCTCTGGCCGCCGGGGAGAGCGGAGCCCCGGCCAGGCTCGCCGCCCTCCCCCCGGCGCTCTGACCACCGGGGAGAGCGGAGCCCTGGCCGGGCTCTCCGCCCTCCCCCCGGCGCTCCGGCCTGTTGGGGAGAGCGGCCCGCGGCCGGGCTTGGCGCCCTCCCCTGCTGCGCTCGGGGGAGGGGGCGGCGGGAGGATTTTTTGCCTTGGGCAGCAAAAAAGCCAGAGCTGGCCCTGGCCACAAGTACTGCTCGTTCTTTTTGCTGATACAGACTAACATGGCTACCACTCTGAAAACAGTCAAATGCTGTTATTCCCCAGCTGTATTTGACAACTGCTATGTTTGAAAATGATCAGTGGGTAGGTCCAGGGAGTTTTGTGTACATGCACACACGTGTGCGCACACATATACGGTGATTTCATATTAGTTTATTGCTTTTATTGGATAATCTTTTAGGTTTAGATCAAAGGTATTTAGGTGCCTAACTCCCATTGAATTCAATGAATTTAAATACTTCCGAGGATCTGGGCTGTAGGTACATCCGACTTGTGTGATATACTTGAGTTAGTACTTATAGAAGCTGCTCTTATTTATTTTTCTTGGCTAACCACAGTACGATTTTTGCTTTTAACAACAGCAATGCCTCTTTCCCATCAGGAAAGTACCTTAATTAGTCAAGAAAATAAAAGCTTCTCTCTTACCCACTTAGGTCCCAACTTTATAACGTGAAAGGAGTCTTGTGAGAGCTTCCCTGGGGGTGGAGAGCATGCTATATTGCACAGGACCCCGCAGGCTTTGACACTTATTGGAGCTCTATCTCAGCAGGCAGACAGCAAAAGGTGCTGGATGCTGAAAATCCCCACCAGATATGAAGTGAGAGAGAGGAAGTTTAAAAATAGCCCAGTTTTTCCTGTAAGTCTGCATTTTTCCTTTTTTATTATGAGCATAACGTGGTGTTTAATCTCTGTGACAGGGAACAGGAGAGGGAGAGACTTAGACACAAGTAGAGAAATTTAAAAAGCCCTCAGAGTAAATAGAGGGGAAGAGGGTGTTTTGAAGGAGGAATGAAGCAGGAAGTAAGAGTCTCCTCAAAGAACTCCTAAAATTTCAGCTGTAAAAGGGGAAGAACAACTCAGAGTAGCAGCAGAACATGTTTCTCCTACTACGTAGCACACTCCCCTCATCTCTGCCGTGCAGCAGTGCCAAGGATCGCCCCAGGCTGGGCTGGTGCTGAGCACCAAAGAGGCAAAGGCTATGGTAGATAAATGAAGCAGCACCATTAATGTATATTAGTCAGAATTTAGTTAGATGCCTTTGTTACTTTAACATATTGCATTTCACAGACACTAGAAGGGGGGAAGGGAGGGTCCAGAGAGAGGAAAGAGAAAGCTCTCCCTATTGCCTTAGGCTGCCTTTCAATCATTTCACTTGGCTGTGTAGCTCTACCGGACTCACTTCAGTGAACAGCTCTGGTTTCTGTGACCCTCTTGAATGCTGGTCTCCGAGCTTTTGGATACAGGCAATATTTCTAGGTTTATTAAGGGCCATGCAGAAGCATGTGAAATCGTGATGGGAGGGAGCTTTAGGAAAATAACCACCTTTTTAAAAAGGGCAGAGGAGGAGGAGAAATAGGATAAGACAATAAGCAACCAACTGCATTGTAAGCAGAGACAGGAGTGTGATTAAAGGTGAAAGTGTAACAGCAGTAATGTTCATGGCAAGGAGGAAGGAGAACAGCAGAGGCAGAACACACAGTTAATCCTTAGATCAGAGCGAGATCTATATTCCCATCTGCCCAGATCCAACCTTTTAAGAGCCAGGATCTGGAACCAGCCGAAAAGAAAGAGCTTTATTTTCAGTTATTTACAGCTCACCAAGGTACCAGCTACCAACTGGTTCCATGGGATGATTTGCGAGACATGACTACGTGCAATGGATACTGTTTTAAAATGTTGTTGACTATGATTTTAAATATATAAAAAAGTTTGTGGGCTAGGGTCCAAAAATCTACTGATATTTATAACAGTAAATATAAAATACTTTTAAAGATCACTTCATCTGAGGTGCTCAAAGCACTTTGCAATTCATGAATTCATCTTTACAACCGCCTTCAGAGGTAGATAATTATCCCCATATCACAGATGGGGAACTGGAGGCCTGGAGAGGCTAAGTGAATTGCCCAAGGTGGGGCAGCAAATAAGTTGCAGAGCCAAGTATAGCATTCAGAACTTCCAGCTCCCAGGCCTGTGCTACAGCCACTGGGAAAAATGACTTCCATATCATATGTCAATATAGGCTAGATTCAAAATATACAGCCTAAGGGAGCAGAGTGCACTATTGCCGGAGTGGACCAAAGAACAATTTGTGACAGTCACCAACTCACCCATGTTTCCTGCTTGGGCTGGGAGAGGAATAAGTTATTTCACCTCTACCAGTGGACCACTTTACTGCCCACTGTATGTCTAGCCAGCTACTCTGGCCAGTGAGTAGAGAGGGCAGAGCCAGGGCTCCTCCCATTCCCCACCCATTTGCTCGTAACAGGAAGAATAAACTAGTTAATCCCTGTTCTCTTCACAGCAGCCAGAGTCACAATCTAAGCAGGGACCTCAGTCATCTTTCTTCCTATGTCCGGCCAAGTAAGTGTTGTAATAAACTAGCCTTCTGAGAGGCCAGGCTTTTCAGCTTCCGTTTTCAGCTACACCTCTACCCCGATATAACATGACCCGATATAACACGAATTTGGATATAACGCGGTAAAGCAGTGCTCCGGGGAAGTGGGGGCGCAGGGCTGTGCACTCCGGCAGATCAAAGCAAGTTCGATATAACACGGTTTCACCTATAACGCGGTAAGATTTTTTGGCTCCCAAGGACAGCGTTATATTGGGGTAGAGGTGTATGTTGCTCAGATCCTGTGCCTTACCCTCATTAGATGTTGCTTCACATGTCATAGCTAATGGCTTTCTTCTTGCTTCCATAACATCTGCTGCCTGTTGTATGACACTGTGAAACGTGCCCACACCGCGGATATCACCTCTCTCTTCCACAACCAAAAAAAGGAAAAACAAAATGTTTATATTTAAATGCTTTGAAGTTTTTCAGAACAAACAAACTTCACCATGTGGATTGAAATGGGAGAAAATTCACATAATTCTATATGAGGCATCATAAATCTAGGACCTAGTGCATTTTCTCATACACTCATGGCAAATGGTACAGTAATTCCTCGTTTAACGTAGTTATGTTCCTGAAAAATGCAACTTTAAGCAAAACGATGTTAAGAGAATCCAATTTCCCCATAAAAATTAATGTAAATGGGGGGGTTAGGTTATCAGGAAATTTTTTTCACCAGACAAAAAACTATATTATATATTGTGACAAAGTTCCTCCTCCATCTTGGTGGGTCCTGCGCTTATTGGCAGATTTTCTTGCCTCAGAGATTCACCATGTGGGTTGGGGAACAGCCCAGAGACCTTCCCCTCTGGGAGAACCCACAGTCCAGGTCAATTGGGAGGTTGGGGGGGAACCCGGGCCCGCCCTCTACTCCGGGTTCCAGCCCAGGGCCCTGTGGACTGCAGCTGTCTATAGTGCCTCCTGTAACAGCTGCATGACAGCTACAACTCCCTGGGCTACTTCCCCATGGCCTCCTCCAAACACCTTCCTTATTCTCACCACAGGACCTTCCTCCTGGTGTCTGATAACGCTTGTGCTCCTCAGTCCTCCAGGAGTACACCCTCTCACTCTCAGCTCCTTGCGCCTCTTGCTCCCAGTTCCTCACACTCTCACCACAAACTGAAGTGAGCTCCTTTTAAAACCCAGGTGCCCTAATTAGCCTGCCTTAATTGATTCTAGCAGCTTCTTCTTAATTGGCTCCAGGTGTCCTAATTAGCCTGCCTGCCTGCCTTAACTGGTTCTAGCAGGTTCCTGATTACTCTAGTGCAGCCCCTGCTCTGGTCACTCAGGGAACAGAAAACTACTCATCCAGTGACCAGTATATTTGCCCTCTACCAGACTCCTGTACCCCACTGGTCTGGGTCTGTCACAATATATATATACACATATATATATATATACACACACACACACACAGTATAAGTTTTAAACAAACAATTTAATACTGTACACAGCGATGATGATGGTGAAGCTTCATTGAGGTGGTGAAGTCAGAGGGTGGAATATTTCCCAGGGAATGCCTTACTGCTAAATGATGAACCAGTACTTGGCTGAGCCTTCAAGGGTTAACACATTGTTGTTAATGTAGCCTCACACTCTACAAGGCAGCACAAATGGAGGGAGGGGAGACAGCATGGCAGACAGAGACAGAGACACAACCTGTGTGTGAGAGAGAGAGAGATGCACATTGCTCCTTTAAGTACATTGACCCCACTCTAAGTACATTGCCTTTTTAAGTAGATGAGCAAGTTGAGACAGCAGCTGCTGCCAGCAATCTCCCTCTGCCCTGAGCCCTGTCGTGTTCCCCGTCCCCCTTCTCTATGGAGATGGGGTAAGCAGGGAGTAGGAGCAGGGGGAAGGGGGACACCCTGACATTAGCCCCCTCTGAACTGCCAGCAATTGATAGCCTGCTGGACAGCTGCCACACAGGGAACTTAGGGGAGCGGGGAGCTAGTTCCAAGCCCCCACCAGCTAGCTCCAACGGGCTGCTCTTCCTGCAAGCAGTGGACAAAGCAGGCAGCTGCCAAACAACATTATAAGGGAGCATTGCACAACTTTAAACAAGCATATTCCCTAATTGATCAGCAACATAACAACATTAACCGGGATGACTTTAAGTGAGGCGTTACTGTACTTTAAAGACTTGAAAACAAAGAACCCAGTGACACCATGTTATTTAAAAAAAAAAAAAAACATGGACTAAGACTCACTAACTTGGAAACCAATCTAAGCATCCAATGCATAATAAAGAGTCTAAGACTGACTCTAAATCTGCTAAGAGCTATAAAACTTGCTAAGATTTGGCATTAGAGCAGGATCAGTTCAAAGTCTCACATAAACTCTATTGGACTCCATTCTCATATGATGACACTTGGGTTTAAGAGACCATAACAAAATGTTAGAATTGTGTGGAGGTCTGAAGTGACTATAAACACACACTTGGAGACCGTTAAAAGTTTTACATGTTCTAGAGAAAAAATAGTTGCATTAGGGGAAAACTTTAGGACCATATGTTTGCATTCTGTCTAAATTCCTTTCAAGAACTGTATCTAAACCCTCATTAAAATGGATCTCTAACAGCTGAATGATTTCTAATACAATAATATTAAGGCAGGGAAAGGATAAGAATAACATGGTCATAAATTAATTTGGCAGATCCTGCAGGCGTAGCTTCCTCTAAACAAGAAATGTATAGAATTAAGGTCCAAATGGATGGAGTTTAATACTATCTCCAACCCCTTTATATAAACTTTGCAGGAAAGTTGATTTAAAGCTAGGTTTTCACTATGCTGAGCTTAAATAAGAAAAATAATTTTAATCCAAGTTATTACTGGTTGAAAAAAGAGTGGTGTGAGTTTTGTTCCATTTAGACACAGCCCAAAATCCAGGCTTGAGGTTTGCAAATAACCTATATTTTTATGAAGGGCTGAACCAAAACTCCTGAACCAAAACACCTCTGAATTTTTGAAGAGCTCAAAATCTGTGTCTTGGATCTCTCTCTCAAACTTTAGGTCTATATAGATATGTTTTTATAGGGTAAATCTGTATCTCACACACCACATGTATTGAACTTATATTCATGTCACACACTGCATTTATTGTATTCCTTTGACTGCCTCGCTTGTGGTCTGAGCCTGCTTCCACTGAAGTCAATAGCAGAACCAGGGACGGCTCTATGTTTTTTGCCACTCCAAGCACGGCAGTCAGGCGGCCTTCGGCGGCACGCCTGCGGTCGGTCCGCAGTCACGCGGATTCGGTGGTGTTTCTGCGGGTGATCTGCCGGTCCCGCGGCTTCGCCGTACCTGCCGCCGAATAGCCACCGAAACCGCGGGACTGGCGGGCCTCCCACAGACACGCCGCCGAAAGCCCCCTGACTGCCGCCCCCCGCGGCTTGCTGCCCCAGGTACGCGCTTGCTGCGCTGGTGCCTGGAGCTGCCCCTGAACAGAACTCCCACTGCCTTCAGTGGTGAAGGATCAGGCCTTTGCATTAATTCACCTCCCAGCACTTATTTATTGGAAATCTCTGAGCAGCTTCAGTCAGCAACCATTTACCCCCTCCCCATCCCCACCACACTATTTAAGTTATCCAGGTGCAAGGCATAGGATAGACAATATTAATTCCTGGATTGAATATATACATATATGTGGAGCTAATAGTCGTGATAAATTCCATTGCTATGGGCTAAATAGATTTATCATGTACCTTTTATTGCCTCATTGGATTAATGGGCTAAGGGCAATCTCCCCTGAACTGCTAAGCCTTGTCGGACTCTACCTGAAGAATTTTGCAAAAATTTTTTCCTAAGTGCTCTAATGATGGACTAGCAGGAGTACTAGTGGAAAGCCCAGCTTTGACAAGACTCTGCTGACATCCAGCATTTTACCAGCATGTTAATTAAAGCTCATTTTCCCCCACAGAAGCCAATGGACATTTTGCAAAAACTATAACAGGAGTACGAGTGAATCTGAAGTGTGTAGATTTTTGATACCCCCATTTTCCTTGATTCCTCATTTGTCAGGCATCATTTTCCTCAAATCCCTGTAAAGCTGATCTTTTTTGTCTCCATGGGATATTGTCTATGACAATCTTCATAGTCCGTATCAGAGGTGTTTTGGCTATTTTACATAGCTTATTAAGAAGAACACTCCAAGCATCCCAATGACAGTAAGAAAGGGAAGAAGGAATCTGAGTGACAGAAGTAGGTTGGTGTCAGAGCTGTGAGAATTTATGAGTCTCCTTGTGTGACTGATGTATTCTATGGATGTATAATTAATCTACTAATATAGTAAGTGCCCACAAATGTCTGGGAAGTGTGCCATAAATGACTAGATTAGTTAGTCAAAAAAGGAGAATGTGGGAAAACAAACAATCAGAAGCTATTTAATTACCTGAAAATCAAAAAAGGAATCCTACAAAAAGTGGAAACATGGACAAATTGCTAAGGAGGAAAACAAAAGAAAAGCGCAAATGTCTAGGTATAAAACCAGAAAGGTGAAGGCACAAAA
The DNA here is from genome assembly GCF_027887155.1 of Malaclemys terrapin pileata. NCBI lineage: Eukaryota > Metazoa > Chordata > Testudines > Emydidae > Malaclemys > Malaclemys terrapin. Next base: position 78,954,742 of record NC_071512.1, read on the forward strand.
TGAATTACACATAGCAAGGGACATTACAAGGTAATAAGAACAGGTTCTATAAATATTTAAGGAGCAAGAGAAGGATAAAGGAAAGTGTAAGTCCACTGCTTTGCAGGGAAGTAGAGCTAATAACAGACAACACCAAGAAGTCTGATTTCAGAGTGGTAGCTGTGTTAGTCTGTATCAGCAAAAACCCACTTCATCAGATGCATCAGAGTGAAAAATACAGTAAGCAGTATATATATATATATATATATATATATATATATATATATATATATATATATATATGTGTGTGTGTGTATATATATATATATATATACACACACACACACACACACATATACATATACATACACACACACAAACACACACAGAGCACATGAAAAGATGGGAGTTGCCTTATCAAGTGTGGGGTCAGTGCTAACAAGGCCAATTCAATTAAGGTGGAAGAGGCCTATTCTCAACAGTTGACAAAGAAGGGGTGAATATCAAGAGAGGGGAAATTACTTTTGTAGTGCTAACGAGGCCAATGCAATCAAGGTGGACATCTGAGGTGTCTAATGTCTAGTTTGCTTCATTCTTCACTAAAAAGGTTAATAGTGACCTGATACTCAACACAATTAATTATTAACAACAAGGGGAAAGAAATGCAAGCCAGAACAGGGAAAGAACAGGTCAAAGATTATTTAGAAAAGTTAGATATATTCAAGTCAGCAGGGTCTGATTAAATTCCTCTTAAGGTATGTAAGGAACTAGGCATATCAATCTTCAAACCATTAGTAATTATCTTTGAGAACTCATGGTGGATGAGTGAAGTCCCAGAGGACTGGGAAGGCAAACATAGCATCTATCTTTCAAAAGAGGACCTGGGAAATTATAGACCAGTCAGCCTGACTTTGATACCTAGAAAAATACTGGAACAAATGATTGAAGCACTGAGAGGATAATAAAGTGATAAGTAATAGCCAACATGGATTTGTCAAGAACAGATCATGCCAAACAACTTTTGACAGTGTATAGAAAGGAAGAAGAAGCAGTGATATATCTTGATTTTAGTAATACTTTTAATACAGTCCCACATGACATTCTCATAATGAACTAGGGAAATATGGTCTAGATGAAATAACAATAAGGTGGATGCACAATTGGTTGAAAAACTGTACTCAGAGTAGCTATCAATGGTTTGCTAACAACCAGGGAGGGTGTATCTAGTGGGGTCCAACAGGGTTCTGTCCTGGGTCTGGTATTATTCAATATTTTCATTAATGACTTCCACAATGGAATGGAGAGTACGCCTATACAATCTGGAGAGGACACCATGCTAGGAGCGGTTGCAAGCACTCTGGAGGGTAGGATTAATATTCAAAGTGTCCTTTACAAATTGTCAAGTATCAGAGGGGTAGCCATGTTAGTCTGGATCTGTAAAAGCAGCAAAGAGTCCTGTGGCACCTTATAGACTAACAGAAGTATTGGAGCATGAGCTTTCGTGGGTGAATACCCACTTCGTCGGATGCATGATGCATTTACAAATTGGAGAATCTGTCTGAAATCAACCAGATGAAATTCAATAAAAACAAGCACAAAGTACAACACTTTGGAATGAAAACTCAAATACATAACTACAAAATAACTGTCTAGGCAGTAGTACTGCAGAAAAGGATCTTGGGGTGGTACAGGTCACAAACTGCATACGACTCAACAATGTGATGCTGTTGCAAAAAAGGCTAATTATTCTGGTGTGTATGAACAGGAGTGCGGTATGTAGCCATCCAGAGATTAGCTCTTGACTGGTCTGATGCCCTCTCCTTCAGTTGCTCACCCTGTGGTCTCTCTCTGGACTCAAGAGTACACACTCCTCCTGACTTAGCCCTCCAGCCAGGTCTCTACAGTTTACCCCTTCTGTGGTAATAAAGTCTCACTGAACAATCTGTGCCACTTCCCAAGTGGCTGGTAAGTGAACCAGCCCTGGAACCCTAAGTCCAGCAACTAAGGTCTAAGCAATCCCAGACCCTGTCACTATTTCCCTGGGTTCTTTCTTACCTTCCTTGCTTGGTCATCTGGAACCTCCTCCCTTCCCTGTGGCTACATCACCCTTTCTTGGGTTCTTGCTAGAGTCTGTACTCCCACGCAGGATTCCAGGGCTTACTTACCACTAGGACTCCTCCTCAACTCTTCTCTTTGGTCGTGACTGCAGTGTTTCTTCCTGCAAGCCCCTTCTTGCTCTCCATTTCCTGGTTTTATACCAGCTCACCCTGCCCCTGCCCAGCTGTGCTTCATCATCAGTTAGAGTTTATAGGCCCTGACTTTCCTCCAGGTGCAGCCTGTGGTGGAGTTAATTGGTCTTTCTACCTATTCAGACCTTGTGTAGGGTAGACACCTCATCATACCACTGAAGGTAGAACAAAAAGTAACGGGCTTAATCTGCAGCAAGGGAGAGTTCAGTTTGATACCTATCCTTATTGCTCATAAGTTTTTCCTAGTAAATCCTGGAATAGGTTAGCAAGGGAGGTTGTGAAATCCCCATCAGTGGAGGATTTTAAGAACACCTGGACAAACACCTGTCAGGGATGGTTTAGGTATAGTTGGTCCTGCCTCAGCATGGGGCACTGGACTAGATCTCTGAAGGTCCCGTCCAGCCCTACATTTCTGATTGCATGATTCTAGAGTTGTAAATATGGATTTTTTTTCTTAAAGAGAAACATCTTCCTTGGATTGGTGGACTTTGATTAAAGCAGGGTTTGCTGTTTGTTTACTTAAAATGTGACCTTTGAAGAAAAGAAAATCACCCTTGAGCCACATAGCACTTGCTTACCTTATTGACTGCTGCCTCAGAGTTTTCTTTGTTCTCCAGCAAAATAAGAACTTCGCCCTTTCCAGGGTAAGAAAGGTCCAAAAGAAATTAAAATTCTGACCAAAGCAGCCTTCCACCCAGTCCCTCATTCCCTGGGCCACAGCCCTGTCTCCAGGGTCTGTTCAAAGTTTCATCCCTTGTGACGGGTTCACCCTTCTTGATGCAGGGCAAAAACGACGCAATCAGCAGGCAGCTCCTCAGAGTGGTATAGGTTATGGTTCTCCCACGGCTATCTCCTACATTGTGGTCCTCCTCTGGGTAACCTCTTATCAGCCTCCTAAGTTTCCCTCCTGGCCCCTTTTACAAGCTTCCTAGTAAACCCTTTTCTCCTTGGAGAGTTTCAGAGCTCTTGCTTTTACCCAGTCTCCCTCCTCAGTAAAGAAACCCAGCCTATTCCCTCTTATCTACTTTACTCTGTCCTGGCCCTCTCAGCAGAAAGAATCACAAGTCCTGCTCTTTCCCCTGATCTTTCTCACAATGAAGAAAAGGACTAGTCTTTATAAAGCTTCCCTTCCCGGCAGGCCTAGCTATCATTCCTCCAACTCCCATTCTTCCCTCTGGACTACAATCCCCAGAATCCCACTTTTCTGGGCAAAAAACAGGAACAGGGAAGAGCTGAATCGTGAGCTTTGACTTTGCAGACATTTCTATGGTAAACCCAAACAAGAATTACTGAACATTTCAGTTAGTCATTTGACTTGAATTTGGGGTAATGTGTAAATTGGCTACAATAGTTTTTTAATCTAACAAGTGATTAAACTTGATTTGTTTTGTTCAGGTGCTGTAACTGCAGCCTTCAGGACTGTATGATGCTGTGATTTCTCCTTCCACACATCTCTTGCCGTGACTGAGGGCACTGAAGAGTCTGACAAAATCCTTCATCTCAAAATACAAATGAGTCCTTTATGGGAAACTTAAAGGAAAACACAGCCAGCTAACACAGTCTACTAACTCAGGGATAGGCAACCTATGGCACGTGTGCTGAAGGCAGCACGTGAGCTGATTTTCAGTGGCACTCACACTGCCCGAGTCCTGACCACTGGTCCAGGGGGCTCTGCATTTTAATTTAATTTTAAATGAAGTTTCTTAAACATTTTAAAAATCTTATTTACTTTACATACCACAATAGTTTAGTTATATATTATAGACTTATAGAAAGAGACCTTCTAAAAACCTTAAAATGTATTACTGGCACGCGAAACCTTAAATTAGAGTGAATAAATGAAGACTCGGTTGCTGACCCCTGTACTAACTTCTACTAAAACTGAAGCATTTACATAGCATCTTTAATGCAAGAATCCCTAAGAATCCAAGATCCTTTACAAGGTGAATGCCACCAATACGAGTGCCCATTATTTTGGATAGGTATATTTTATAAATAAAGTAATAAAATATAAATCAGATTCAAGAACCAAAATCTTCTTACCTGAAATGCAATCACAGTAGGTTGCATGTTGGCAGCCTGTTAACAGCCTGCAGCAGCATTTCACAATAACCATTCAAAAGAAGTTGAGAGAGGAATACTTTAACCGGCTGAAACTACACAGGGAATCTGGGTAATTCCATGCTGCCAACCTCAGCTGGAATTTAGTCTGGACACAGAAAAGCAGGATATGGAAATATTACTAATAAAATAGAGCACTGTATATACACTGTTTAATTACAAGTTTTTTTGCTGATGCGGGAATTACTGGGTGAAAATTTTATAACTTCTGTTACACAGGAGGTCAGATTAAATTATTATAAATCTTTAAAACCTTTTGATGTATTTCAAAAGTATATTCCCCACTCCTCACCCCCCAAAAATAATTATCAAAGAAACGGTTATGATTGGTGTTTAGGTAAAACAGACATAGGAAAAGAAAAATGTTTGCAAAACAAATAATCACATTACAGTCAATGTTTTAAATTACAAAAAAACAATTTTTATTATTTTTGTGTGTGTGTTCTTTAATGCAATATAACACTAGGCAGGCCTATTATCAATTAGGAAGTTTCTCACCACAGGATTAAGATGTTTGTCCATTAAGTCAAATTTCAAAGCTTTTCCTTGACAGTCTTACAGATCTTGTCACCACGTAAGCACATGCATTAATGGAAGTGCTGGAAATGTGAGATATGAGACTTGGAACAGGTGCTTTTCATTAGGAATATGCACAAGCTAGTCAGACTGGCTAGATACAACAGGGGAAACAGATATACCCAGATTTTGATCATGCAATAGGTCTGCTTTAAAGGTTCAGTACACATTTTTAAAAATCAGAAGATAGTTTTCTTATGTTTGATCGACCATCTGTTATCTCTGTTCCTATTACTAAGAATGATTTGTATTTTCTGTAATGATGTAAAATGCTTTGTTTATATGCGGGAATTTTGTTAGTTACTTGGCACCTGGTTTAATATAACTGGACATATATGCTCATTCAAATCATGCCTATAGTATTATCAATAAAAAGTCCATCCATTCTTACTAGATTACTGTAGTTCCCAGAAAGATCTTCCATAATCCATTGCAAGTAAATATATGTATGAGTAGTAAATGAATGGCTGAGTAAATATGGCACTTTTACATTTACATATGCAATCTTTCCTGAATCTCATACAGAATTAGGAAACAATCATTTGTTAGCAAGAGCATTTCTAAAATACTGTAATTTGAAAATACATCCCACAGATTAGATATTAAGAAGTTTAGAAAAAGCCAACAGGCCGCTTACCTGAGTTTGTTTCATAAGATTAAACTGATAATTGTGATTTGATATTTTATCATTCACTGTGATTCTAAAGGCTTGTCTAAACACAACTCTACCGGTTTATCTACATCTGTATAATTAAAGCTATAAAACCCCCTTGTGTGAATGCCATTATACCAATGTGCTTATAGAAGTATAGCTACTCCCATACAGGAAGGGGAATAAGCTATACCGGTATAAGGCATGTTTATATCAGTATAATTGTGTCCACACTAGTGGTTCTCAACCAGGGGTACACATACCCCTGGGAGTAAAAAGAGGTCTTCTGGGGGGTAAATCAACTCATCTACATATTTGCCTAGTTTTACAACAGGCTACATAAAATTCACTAGCGAAGTCAGTACAAATTAAAATTTCATACAATGACTTGTTTATACTGCTCTATATACTATACACTGAATTGTAAGTACAATATTTATATTCCAATTGATTTTATAATTATATGGTAAAAATGAGAAAGTAAAGCAATTTTTCAGTACTAGTGTGCTGTGACACTTTTGTATTTTTATGTCTGATTTTGTAAGCAAGTAATTTTTAAGTGAGGTGAAACCTGGGAATACACAAGACAAATCAGACTCCTGAAAGGGTACAGTAGTCTGGAAAGATTGAGAGCCACTGCACTAGAGGTTGTACTGGTACAACTATAATAGATAAATAATCACGTCCCTAACTGACATAGTTATAGCAGTACAAGAACTGTGTGTAGGCCAGGCCTTCAAAACTTTAGCTAAAAGGTGTGTGTAATTTCCATTCAGAATATACACTGCACTATACAAGGGAGACAACAATAGACACAAAATAAATCATGTTTTTGAAATGCTGTCTAAGAATATAGACATTGTAAAGATTTTTTATCAACCCTAATGTAATCTCCTATTTCAGATCTAAGTAAGATAACGATACAGATTCACTAATTACTTGGACATTTTAAACAATTTACATTCATCAGGAACTACAGCACTTGGGTTTACATAATTAGGTTCATACAAGCAATGAAACATTTCTCTCTCCCAAATCACATCCAACTGAAGCACATTTAGAGTACTTATACTGTGAAGCAGTTCTTGTAAGTGCATTCCATATATAAATAAAAGTAGCCCTTGCAATAGATCAATTATAGAGCTAAACTGAACCTTTTAAAAAGCGTGCTTTGGTTCCTTCACATCCAACCCATCTCATTAATCATATGGTAAAAGTAAGTCTGACTTTGGTACTATGGCAAGTATTCGTACTGAACTACATAGTACACCCTGGATTAATGGGGAAAACATTATTTTTCTTCATCTCTCCCACCCCCATATGTCAGATTCTTAAAGCAACAACATGCTTCTGTACCAAGACCCAAAACTTAAATTAACTGTAGTGCAAGCCACACATGCAATACTGGCAACAAAGAGCAAATACCCTGATAACCACCTAGTAAGTGTTTCACATAACTTTTTAAAATTAGCAGCCAAGCCTCTGCAGTTTACAAACAGCATGACTGCCCTTTCAAAGGAAGTACTTATTTCTAGTTATCTGCTACCAATTATCCAGTGCCTGCATTGTGATTCAAACATACAGGGGAAGAGGAGACGCCCGGGGAAATTTTAAATTATTTTTTTATTAGGCTTAAATTAGCTTTTGAATAGCACATAGAATTAAAATGGACAACACCTGCCCGACCAGCCCATGAGAAAGTAAATGGCAGGAGTAGTTGACAAAATAACTTAACACAGATTTAGCTGATAAAATTCCCAACCTGATGCACTATCATGTCAGCCTATGATTAAATTATTTTAAAAAGCAGGCTTCCAATTGTACGATTTTCAATTTAATTACTAGCTGGAAAATTAAAACAAATGTGGCTTTCACCACCAGCCTCTGCTATGCTGAGACTTCACATGTTAATATTAGATTTTTTTTTTATTTAATCTGGTTTCTGAAAATCTGTAAGGCTCCTCCGCCAAGCCTGGAAATACGCTACCAAGCCCACTGCAGAGCTTCTTAGCTCCTGGAAGCATTTATGTTTCCTGGTCAAAAGCTTCACAGACCGAAGGTAACTGCAATGATCCTGAGCCCCAAACAGTTCAGTCATATGAGATGCCAAACACCCTGTAGGGGGTAGGAAGGGGAATGGCGAGGGGAGGGGATTGAATTCAGTGGAAGTTGAAGGCATTCACCACTGTGTAAGAATAGGCCCTTGGTTGGGGGATGGGAGGGAGAGCTCCCTGACTGTGGTATTTCATCTTCACCTTGCAGAATGTAAAGATCTGGGTTGAGATTTTCAAAGCACTGACTTAGTCACATACCTTCTGTTCAACTCCTGCACTTCTTTTAAAATCTCAAACTTGAATCCTTCCAGGATTGACTCTCCTATACTACTCTGAAAATCGTAGCCTTACGTGTTCAGTTCTGAAGAATAATGACAGCAGATGTGTTCTGTTCAGCATACTGCATGAGATGGAGGCTGAGATTTCTAGAGGGGCATAAGGGAGTTAGGTGCCCATTGACTTTCAATGGAAGTTGTGCACCTAATTTCCTTAGGCCACTTTGACCACTTGGGAGAATAGTTGGTACATGTAGAGTCTCAACAAAAGGACATTTAATCAAGGTCAGGTTTTGTGAGGTTCTGGGCACCTTCAACGCCGATTGATGAAAATAAGGGTTGAGGCTGCTCAACATCTCACAGAATCAACCCCTAGAAAATCAGATCCTAAGGCATTAACAATGGCCCAGCAGATGATACATTCATCTATTAAAAAAAATATGCTACTCAAGGTAGACAGTTGGAAACACACCATCCCCTTCTAGCCAAAATTAAGAAACAGTTGATCTAACCATTAGCTTTTGCCAGTACAAAATAATTTTTCAAACACTCTTTTGTTATCAGGGCAAAATAAACTTTAAAATATTTTTAAACTGTGAAAAAATACAAGTAAATTTTTATTTAAAAATATATATATATTCCTTACTCCACATTTGTTTGTACAGATAGTTTTGTGTTAAAAGGACAAAAGAAAAAATAAAATAAACACATCAATAAAGGCATACTCAGACTATCAAATTATTTATATAGTGTATTTGGTAGAAGCATCTTTCTGTAAAACTGAGTAAAAGGAAGTTAATTATTCAGCTTTCATCTGCTCTCTAACATCAGAAGGCAAAGTTTCAAACAAAGTGTCTTCTACAACCAAGCCAGTCCGCTTCAAAGCCCTACACTCACCAAGTTCAGGCGGGAGAATTTCAAAGTGATTGCCTTTAATATCCAAATAGGAGAGGAATACTAAATTACCAATTTTAGGTGAAAGGACTGACAAATTATTTTTCCCAATCTTGAGAGTCTTAAGTTTTTTGCAAAAGTATAATTCATCTGGCACACTCTCCACTTTGTTACAAGTGATGGAAAAATACTGTAAACTTTGCAGCACTCCTATTTCCGGTGGAATAAATCGTATATCATTGTAAGACAAGTCTAAGTATCTGATTTTGTTGCATAGGAATAGGTGGGATGGAAGAACCTCTATTTTGTTGTGACTAAAGGAAAGACGCTCTAGGCTAGTGAGTTTCTTTATATGCTCTGGGATATATGTTATACTGTTGTACCACAGTTTTAGGATTGTAAGTTTTCTCAGATATTGAAAACTAACTATTTCTTCTATTGATTTGAGGTTGTTTTCCTTTAAATCCAATTCCTGGAGACTGAGAAGGCTAAAAACTGCATGAGGTATGCGCTCCAAATCACAGTGAACCAGCTCCAACTCTGTCAAGTTAACCATTTTCTTCAGGTTATTGAGCATCACTAATTTGGTGCCATCGTTATGGATACACATTTTTTGAAGATGACTTGAAACATCAACTGCAGATTGTGGGATTTTGGATACATTGCTTTTAATGTAGAGAATTTTAAGGCTTTTAAGTTCCCGAAAAGACTCAAGAGTAATGTTTTTGGAAATATCATGACTGAGAGAACCAATTAAGTAGAGCTCTTCTAAATTTCTGAGCCCATACATCCAATGTGGAAGCTCTCTGATGTCATCAAACTTGACACTCAAGATCTTCAGATTTTCCTTCAGAAAAGCCAAGGCAGCACTGTGGATCTTCACAGAACACTGGTACAAAGAGAGCTCTTGGAGATTATCCAACTGTGCAATGGTTGCTGGTATCATAACATTATTAATTATTTCAAGTTTTAAAGACTGCAGCTCTGTAATTTCAAAAACAGTGTCTGGAAGTCCAGAAAGCATGAAGAGCTGCAGTTCTAGCCGGTTATATGCATTTGTTTGTAGCCTCTGTCTCAATTTATCCGCAGTCCATTCATTGTTTAAGTTCAGCTGTTTCAGCTTGTTTTCACTGACTTCAGACAGGAACACTGCAAATCTCTTTGAATAAAGAGGGTCATATTGATCTATCATGTGAAGCATAAAAGCAAAGTCATTCTTAACATCTGGGATATCATCAATTCCAGTCTCTTGCCGAACATATTCAAAAGAATATTCCTTTAGTGAACGATAGAACAACCAATATAAAGTGTAAAGGCATGTTAGTCCATAGATGCTTACAAAGCACAGGTAGCAGAAGGAAAGTTTAGAGAATAGATGTGCCATGGTATGATTACAGGAAAAATTCTTATATCCTGTCATGTCCTGAATGTCAACATTACAGTCTACTGTAAATTGAACTTCTGAAACTAGTGCACTATTGTAAGCAATAATGATAAGGAATTTAATAACTTTAAGTACAGTCTGACGAACATACATAGCATAGAGCAGATCACTTTCTTCAACATGCAGTCGGAATTTCTTCACCTTTTCAAACAATGCTTTTGCCTGTTCTCCTTCTTTTTTATCCAGTGCCCCTGCTGTCCCCTTATCTACAACAAACTTTTCAGGTATCGATTTTAAAGACTGAGTCTTGACCAAAGTGCCTTCTGTGCTAGGTTGGATAGTATTTGACCTGCTTATGTTGTTCTTCCTGTTGTCCTTCTCTTCTGAGTCTTCCCCAGACACTTCAGATAATGCCCTTGTTGTCCAGGGAGAATCAAAACATTTTCCCAGTATGGAAATGAAGTGTTCAATTTTTGAGCTTGATCCAGGGAATTTGAACCAGAAGTTACTACATAGCATGAAGATCAGAGTATGTATAAGGACAAGGTAAGGGAAGTACTTTGCATACCAATGCAGGGCACGTTCATAGCACATTTGGTTTATAAAGCTATACTGCTGAAGGTCTAAATCAGTCTTTAGTCCTTTCATTTCAACAGTGGCAGGAGTAGTGGATGGTTTGGGTGGAGGAAGTGGGGTTGTATTTGGGACTGCATTAGACACATTAGGAATGTGAGCGTGGTTCTGTGAAGGCTGTATTCTTTTTGGAAGGCATATTATCTTGTCTTGCATAACCTGAAACACACAGAAAGATACACTTTCAAATTATGTAGAGATGATGCCTAATGTAATCACTGTTTGGATAATAGCATCAGCTAAATGTAATTTCTTCTTGACATACTCTATGCTGAGTATTAGTTCAGTGGTTAAATCCATTATTGTTATTTGTTATGTGCTAATCACACGATTAATATATGCTAAAAACTAGATTGTCTGACCTATTTAGTCATTTCCATACTTATAAAAATCTTCCACATGTAAACAAACCTATGAAAGAGTAACTCTGTCTTTGACTTGGTGATCATTGCATGAATACAGTACTAACCGATCAGATTTAAACCCACCACATATACACACAGGGGCTTACTCTGCCTGAGTGCCCACACTTCCCATTGGCTTCAGCAGGAGCTGAGGAAGCATGCCACCTAGCAGGACTGGACCCCACCATTATTTTTTAACTATCTCCAGCATGGTAACTGCTGAAACTTAGGCCATGTCTACACTTACCAGTAGATTGGCGCTGCTGCAATCAATGCAGTGGGTGTCGATTTAGCAGGTCTGGTGAAGACATGCTAAATCAATGGGAGAGTGCACTCCAATCAATTTGTGTACTCCATCTCCCCGAGAAGAGTAAGGTAAGTCAGCGGGAAAGCATCTTCCCATCTACACAGCATGGTGTAGACACTGTGGTAAGTTGACTTAAGCTATGTCGACTTCAATTATGTTATTCACATAACTTGGGTCAACTTACTGCAGTAGCGTAGACCAGGCTTAGAAAGCTCCTTTAGATACACTGAGCCAGATTCTCAACTCGTATAAACTGGTATAAAGCTCCAGTGAAGTCAACAGAATTACCCCAATCAACATCAGTTGAGGATCTGGCCCATTATCTTGAAATTGGGTTTACACAATTGTAATAAACGGGAATGTAAATATTTGTCTGTTTCATCTGAATTGTTTTCACACACCATTTCCCTTGTGGTTTATTCAGTCAAGCAGTTAAGTATGCAAGTAACTGAAACTATGCTTTGTTCACGTCAACAAACACTTGGCTGCTGGCCCAAAAAGTGCCCTCGTGAAGTGGAATTTTTGAACACATATCACATACACACATCTTCTGTACACAGCAGAAGACATTTAAAAAATATAATACAAACCTATACCTTATATCCTGCACAATTTGGGACATTTATCATTGAAATTCTGGAGAAAATTCCCTGCTGGTATCAATGAGCAAAGCTCCACTGAAGTCTGCCAGTTTATGACAGCAGAGAATTTGTCCCTTTAACTTCACTTCCTAGGGAATGTGAGTTCCACATTAAGCAGTATTATTGGATCCAGCAGCGTCAGCTGGATCAAAATCCTGCTAAGAAAATGTGAATCGGTAAGAAACGGCATAGGAGTTAAACAGGAAATGATGAGGCTTATTTCGTATCAGTGACAGGAACATAGAGCCTGTTTGTGGCATGCTCTATGGGTTTATGCAGAGGAGAAGCAGCCTCTGCCAAGTCATTATTCCCTGCATAGGTGGGTAGAGCAAAGGCTGTGGGAGATATACTGCACCAGATATAAGCCGAGCATAGGGTAAGTCCAGTGGTGAGCTGGAGCCGGTTTGCACCGGTTTGCAGGAACCGGTTGTTAAATTTAGAAGCCCTTTTAGAACCGGTTGTCCTCTGCAGGACAACCGGTTCTAAAAGGGCTTCTAAATTTAACAACCAGTAAGTTGAAGTGACCCAGGAGCGTAGCTAAGGGGGGAGAGGGGGAGCAGCCACTCCCCCCGAGCACATTATCCAAAAGTGGCACCTTGAGCACCCACGGGAAAAATTTTGTGGGTGCAGAGCACCCACCAGCAGCTCCCCGCCCCGAGCTCACATACGCTCCGCTTCTGCCTCCTCCCTTGAACGCTCCGCCCCGCTTCTCCCCCTCCCCCCGGCTTCCCGCGAATCAGCTGTTCGCGCGGGAAGCCTGGGAGGGCGGAGAAGCGGTGCAGCAGCTTCGCGCTCAGGCCCAGGGAGGTGAGCTGGGGCAGGGGGGCCACTCGCACCGCAGCAGGTAACCCGGGGGCGGGGCACACAGGGGAACCACTCCCCGCCCCAGCTCACCTCCGCTCCGCCTCTGCCTCCCTGGGCCAGAGCACGAAGCTGCCGCTTGCTTCTCAGCCCTCCCAGGCTTCCCGCGTGAACAGCTGATTCGCGGGAAGCGGGGGGGCTGCAAGCTCGGCCTGACCCGGTGCTCCACGAACTGCGCGGCGGTGGCGTGGCCTGGCTCCAGCCTAGCAGCGCCGCTGTAGTGCCACCAGCCACCTCCAGGCAGCGCAGTAAGGGGGCAGGAGGGCGTCAGGGTGGTCAGAGGGCGGGGAACAGGGGGGTTGAATGGGGGCAAGGGTCCTGGGGGAGCAGTCACGAAGGAGGGAGGGTTGGATGGGGTAGTGGGAGGCAGTCAGGGGCAGAGGTTCCAGGGATGGGCAGGGGACAGGGAAAAGGGGTGGTTGGATGGGGCAGGAGTCCTGGGGGGCCATCAGGAATGAGAGGGGTTGGATGGGGCGGCAGGGGGCAGCCAGGGGACAGGGAAGGGGGGTGTATGGGGCAGGGGATCCTGGGGGGGCATCAAGGAACGTGGGGGGTTGGATGGGGCAGGAGTCCCAGGAGGCGGGGGTGGACCACGACCCCCTTGTGGGGTGAGGAGGGAACCGGTTGTTAAGATTTTGCCAGCTCATCACTGGGGTAAGTCCTAACTGGAATGGGGAAACCTGGGAAGTAGATCGTGATTTGATAGGTAGTTCCTGGGTCTGCACAACTGTGCACTGCCTCATACACAAAAAATCACAATTTAGGCACCCCCCTCCACTTTTTTTTATTAAAGGGGACAGTTAATGTTTATGGGTCTAAACTTTGATCTACTCGCTAACCTGTTGGAAAGGTCCTTCAAATTTACACATGTAAAAACAAAAAATATTCAGGACCAAAGAGCTATACATTTTTTTTTAAAACAACAGCTATTTCTGTGGAGCCCACCATACATAGAGCTTTCTGCTCCTTGTCAGATTCTGGCTCTGTAGCAGCATTTAACTAACCCAGCAGTTAACATCAATTGTTTATGTACCAAGCATCCTCAAAATGTTTTGGCACGGAGGAGGCACAGTTATTAATTATGGGTGGTTATGAATAAAATAAGCATATTCATTTCAGCTCTATTCAAAACACAGGGAAAAAAATAAAATTGATGTTTGCCAAATGAAAAAAGACAAATATATATTGTTAAGCCCTTAAGAAAGTTGTAAATAATAAAGAGTGAAAAACAAGAATTTAACTCTACGGTCAGGTTTGCTTTGAAAAATTGTTATGAAAAAAAGGCACAAAATCTCCTCACGCTCCTTTGCCATGACTGAGGATCATTAAAAAACAAAATGGGCCAATTCCTCAGCTGGTGCAAACCAACATAATTCCACTGACTTCTGATTTTCAGCAGCTAAGGGTCTGGGCCTTAATATTTTATTCATCTGTTCAAACAAATTACTCATCTGGGCCAGCAGATTTTGACTACAGCAAAAACAAAACTTGACAATGTTCTTCTAAAGAAGGCTCTGTCTGGCATTTTTTGAACACCCCAACAACATGCTTTTAAGTTATACTTTGTTTAATTTACCTGTAAAGTACATCCAAATACACCAATCATCAGCATGGCTACTGAGAGATAGTCCGTAAACACATCCCACCATGGCTTCAGTACTCTGAATGCCGGCTGCTGTTCAGAGAACTGACGAAATTCGGTAACAGGAATCATGTTTCTGAAAGACAGTCAAGCAAGGCTGGTGTTTAGTCATTTCATGCTATCCTCCTCCATTCCATATGACTCATGAAAAAAGATAGTTGACTCAATGGGGGGAGGGGGGAATGCTATTTTGACCTTCTACAATCATTAGGAATTCTGTGCTTCACATCCTGCCCTCCCAGTTCCTTGGATCTAAAAATGGGCATAATCGTCACCTCACAAGGGTGTTGCTGGATTATTCATTCATAGCCATAATGTGTTTGGAGATCCTTGGATAGAAGGCACTCTAAGCATGAGTTATATTAACATATTGTCTTCATAAATCCTTCAGACTTCATACACTGTCAATGAAACCACTACAACTGAAGCATTACGTCACAAAACCACATTAAAAATCAGAGATATTTATGAGGCAGTGTCCGTATCCATAGATCTGCACTGATGCCCAGTTTGTTGCAGTAATGGTGATGGTATACAGCTCTCTTTATGACTCTCCAGCCAGGAGAGCCCCTTCTGATATCTGTGTGCTTATCTCAGAAAAACTCAGCAGAGAAACCAGGGAAAAGTGCTTCTTCAAAAGAGGGACAGCTGGTGTGAGTGACTAATAGGACAAACCTTCTCTTCACTCTTTTTTCTTTTAGAAAACAGTGGAAAAATCCATCCCTTTAAATTATATGACCAGCACTTATCAGTGGAGCACTGTACTTTAGGTATCCTTTACCTGACAGCATCACAGTGCCCATAAGTGTCACACAGATGAAAGACTCTTGAGCAAGAGCTAAAGCATGACATAAATTGAGTACCAGAATTTGTACTATTTTATGGCCATTGCTAGGAAGACTCCTTCCTTCCTTTTCTTTATTTCCAGCACAAATCTAAATAATTTTGGAATGCTATTCCATCAGATTTTTATTTTAAAATTGTTATTTTTCTATCAAACACTCATAGATAGATACATTCTTTAAAGAATATATAAATACAATTTTAATCTATTAGATGCCATTTAGTGATCCCTGATGAAGCTTTGCTATTTACATGGCTGTCAGCTCAGTCATTGGAAGCTGGCATTTTGCTGACAACAGAAGTACCGCCAGCTCCAAACATTCAAAAATCCCGCAGATCATGACTGGCTTTGAAATCATTTTTTGTTTTGTTCTGCTAACAACTTCGGGGGGGGGTTGATTATTTTGTGGGGTGTTTTTTGTTTTGGGGGAGGGGAGGTGTTGTGTCTTCTGGCATCAGATCCTGTAGGGTTTTATATTTTCAAGCTTTTCTCCACAACTATGAGGGGTAGAAATTTTTTTGTAAACCAAAGTTGAGATTCTCACACAATCTTATGACTCCAGAAGGAAAGCTTTAAGCAAAGCGCCTAACGTCATGAGAGTTGGCAACTACACAGCAAGAAATGCACTGAGTGCAGGAGTAGATGGGATGGAAAATCATTCTGCACTGAAATCATTGGGAAGCCCGGATAAATCTGAATTCTGGTTTCGCTATATATTTGTAAGTAGTTTTGTTTTATTATAACAGTGTTTGATTACTTTATAGGTAGGTAATCGATGAGGAATTTAGATGAAGACATATAGTCTACGCCACTACAAGGAAATGCTCCTCAGATCTCCTTCCCTTCTCCTCCAGTATACTGGATAATGAGCATATGGAATGTCATATGGAATATTAGAACTGTTCAAGAGCACATGACCACGTCACTGTCTAGCTGGTGGTCCACAGACGATGAGGGAGAAGTTCCATGAGGAAAGTCTCTCACAGGTCCATCTGTGGAGAAGGATGATCTGAGTATACCTAAGTGACAATACTAGAACAGCCTGAAAATTTTCAGATGCAATGTTTTTCTGTCAGAAAATGTCATATTGAAGCATTCCATGGGAAACATCAAAATTTTGGCTTTTTGTTCTGATTTGGAACCAAAATTTGGAACGTTAGAATTTCCCTCAGAATGGAATTTTTTTGTCCGAACCAGCTCTAGATAATACTTAGCCCCATTATTGTTGCACAGTAGAAAGTTTATAGATTGGTTACTTTAAAAATAGAAACAGACCAACTGATCTTTTTAAGTCAAGATCTACAGCACCTGAAAATTAGTATCCATTCTTTCAGACTAGAGAACATCACCAGGGAAGAAAATCACTCAGAAAAGTATTGAGATGAACTGGAAAAAAACGACTATTAAAAAAACTTGTTGGGGTGAGTCAATCTAGTGTTCAGTTTTGTTGTGACAACTATATCAGAATGCTATTTAAGGCACTGTTCAGCATTCTTTACTCAACATATGGTCCCAATGGTGGATGTGAATGAACTAATGACAGTATACAATGAATACAAGGAACAGGAATTGACTTGTGTGTCCTTTGTCCATAGAGTGGGGACTTTCTACACTTGATCCTTCTTTTGCAATATTTTGCAAACATGGATATTTGCAAGATGGAGACTGGTCACAAAGGTATGGAATATTTGAGACATTTTCTATCATTCTCTCAAGAAACTCAGTCATTTCTCCCTCTAATGGCAGGCTACCTTTGTGGTACTAGAAGTCACAGCAAAGGCCTATAAGAAATTCAAAGGAAGGTATCTGTATTCTGTATTTTACAATACTGCTGGATTGAATGATTGCACGAAAAGTGGATACATATAACTACCACTCCTTTTACAACAGTAGCTTGCTTTTACACATTATGCTTCTAGCCCTGTTACCATGCAGACTCCTTGGAATTCCATAAGCAGAGGATTCCAAAGCTTCAGAAAAACTGACTGCATGTTTATCTTTTTCAAAGAATTGCTAAAGAACTCCTCCAGGCTGCACAAGGACTCTGACCCTAAAGAAGTGGGTCTATTTAGTGACCCTAAATACATTCAAACAGTATTTTATTCATAGATTCATTTCCAATCAGATGCGACAAGGATTTTGCAAACGGAAAAGGTTCAGATTCAATCTATATTCTGCTGACTATTTTAAACAAGTCAAAACAGAGATAGTTTAAAACCAATGCCACATTTCAGGACAAAGATCAACACATTAACTACTGGAGTTTCTCTTATGTTATTATTAAAAGGAATTGCAATATTAAAGATGAATTTAAACATTGTGGGTTAGAATTTCAGCTGGTGTAAATTGGTACTGCTCCACTGACTTCAATTCAGTTGCATCCAGTTACTATTTACAGGCACAATACCCAATAGTTTAGGCATAAGCTTTGACTTGTATTAAATGTCGTTATAATCTGGTTGGAGAATCTCTGAATTCTAAATACTCTTAATTTTCTTAATTAAAATCATCACTCTTGTTCTCTTTTCTCTCTTGCTTCCCCTACCCCACCTTGCTCTCCAGAAACTTAAAAAAGAAAGGGAGGTATGAGCTAGACTATCTGGCATTCTGCTACTGCAGAGAATTAAGAGAAGAAGCCCAAGTTAACCTCTGTTCTGAGAACCAGCCAATGGTGATATACAAACAAGGAAGGATAAACACCACAAAACAAGCTGTACTAGCTTGTAAACAATTCAAAATAAAATGTAGGGTTTGCCACATGGAAAACTGGTGGGAAAGGGTCAATAGGGAAATATATTTTTAATATTTCTAGGGAGGTATTTCAAACAATGGAAAATAAAGGGAATTGAAAATTGATTCCGTGAATATGGGGCAATGAGAGATGTGAAAATACAGGCGTGCAAAAGAATTTTGGGGAACCCTGAAATTCCACAGCAAAAGAATAGCATATGGAAAAGAAGGGGCCAATGTGGTCTTCTGAAGGAATATGAAGACAAACAGGCATGTGCTGGAAATGGAGATGTGGGGAAGAAGCAAACAAGAGCACTGAGGGCCACATTCTCAGCTGGTTTAAATGGGCACAGCAACTTTCACTTCAGTGGAGCTTCACGCATTTACATCAGCTGAGAACTTGGCCCACAGAGTCAGTTAATGCTTTCAGGAGCAGATGAGAGCAGCAAAAAGCAGACTGAGTTAATGCAACCTAAAGGAGTTAAGGAGAATAAATAGATGAGGGTGGGGAAGAAGGGAATTGGAGACAAATTAGTCTCATTAATAAATGAGAGAAATTAAATCAAATGATGATTCTAAAATGGCTGCGCCACTGCACTAATCTGCCTGTTTGCAATTGGCCTTCATCATATTAAATAAAGAAAAGTGGTATAGGCAGTTAGGAAGTAATGAAGGTTCTTGCCAATACGGCTGAAGAGAAAAGTGAATATATTTTATAGATCAGGAGATCCAGATGACGTGCATTTCAGGATATGAAGGAAATTAAATAATTCAATTCCTGAACCACTGACAGCTCACAGGAATACCTGCAGGGTGCTGCTGTGGAGGGGTGATGATAGCAGAGCAGGGTTTTCCATTCACCGACTATCCCCCTGTGGGGCTGATATCTTCAGGCCCATGACAGAGAGGGAGTTTAGTAGTTTATAAGAGCTTTACTATATTTTTTCTCCAGTGTGTCTTTGTCAAGTGTCTTGAAAAATACTTTATAATTAAAAACAACACACACAAATGCATCTAAAATACAGTCCTGAATTAAAAAGCTACAGCCAATAATAGTGCGAGTATAGCCTTCGGATCTAACAACAGGCTACTGTGGTCATTTTTAAAGATTCCGTTTGAGTAACATATTTCATTCTATGTAGCATAACTGGTAGTGGATAAGTACTAACCTTTAAGTGCACAAGGGGGTTGGTCAAATGAAACTGCTGTGCATGTTTAACTTACCTGTCTCTGCTTTCTAGATGCAATTTAAATAGGCGCTATGATTGGAAAAGCAGATTCAATTAAATAAAAGAATGAACTGGATAGTGTCCCTTTATTTTATCTATTGCAAGCTCTTTGGGATAGGGAGCATGTCTTTGTAGATGTCTGTATGGCCACTTAGCATATTTTCTTCATGGACCACCCAAAAATAACAAAAAGTTGACACCAAGATGGCTGCTTGTATAGAGTTGCTTTTCCCAGGTTCATTAAGGCCAAACAAATGTGTTGTGCACAGGTGACATGCAGGAGATGGAAGGATGGAGTTCCCCTTCCCTGTCCTAGCAGGTGGATTAACCCCTCTGGGAGAATAACTGCAGTCTCCAGGATGTGGCAGAGGCTACCGACGGCTCTGTGTCCCCTAAATGGGAGACTTCAATCAGGGGGTTGGTATCATTTGTTGACCCTCTGGGAGGCCCCATCTGTCCCAGCGACCTTCCACACCATCCCCATATCCTCGCTGAACAATGCCCCAAGACTGGGTCCCCATACCCAACTTCACTACAGCTTGTCCGCTACATACAGTATAAAATGGCAGCTCCACTGATTTTTGTTTTTTTACATGACCACCCACAGGGGAACAAGATTTGCTACTCCAAGAGTAATGGGTCTGCCAAACTGCAGAGTTTTTCACTACAGGTCGAGCCCTTGTCTATTTTTATTCTTCATGTGGAAAAAGATAATCAATTGTGTTACAACACAGGGAGGCAATCATTATTTATTGTGTGTGTGTTACAGTCAGGGCCTCATTGTGCTGGATGCAAACATTTAATAATACAGTCCCTGCCCCCAGGAGCTCACTGATGCAACAGGGAGTGAAGAACACAATGGAGGAGGAGAAGAGGGAAGATGAAGATGACGGTAACAGGAAGACAGGGGTTGCAGGTATAATTAACTAAGTACACCTTGGAGGCTTGAAAGGTGTGGGCTTTCTTAAAATAACCAGCTAGGAGATATAAAATTATTCATTAGCTGGCAATACATTTCACAGTCATGACACTGCATCAGTATAGGATAGAGAATCAATCCCATCACCTCTTGAGGGTGTGTCACAAGGCTATGGACTTGATCCCGCTCCTCTGAAGTCAGTGGGAATTTTTTCCATTGACTTAGAGGGGCATAAGGTCAGGCTGGCTCCAGCTGGGGGCAGAACAGCAGCAGAGCTGGGAGTGGAAGGTTTGTGCATCAAGCCTATTCTGTGATTTTGGGACAGATGGTAACCCTGGGGGACTTCACGCTATTTCAAGCCAGGAGATCCACTGATGGCAGAAAGTGCTGGGCTTGGCAAAAGTAGTTCTCTTTGCTGGCTTAAATATACTGTTTGTGTTAGTATGAATTATCAAGTGTCTTTTGGGAAAACTGCTGCAAGTAGGTCTCTGGGCTGGTTCCCATACACAAATTATGGAACATTAATCTTCATTAAAAAAAGCAGAGAGCAATGCATATTTAACATACAGGCTGTAGTAATTATGAGCAGCAATGAACCTGTGGCCTGGTAGCTGGGCGCTGACGGAGTCTGTAAGCATTTATGTTCCTTGTATTGGATGAGTGCTGGTTACACCGAGTATTACTTCACATAAAACATTACACTGCACACTCCTGAAGTTGGAGCACTTTGTCACAGATCATAAACATTTGTTACTCTGAGTAATATTTTAGTGCAACTGTCAAGGGGTACTGTAATGTCTTTGGCCTTGGGCAAGGCACCATGTTAAGGAAACAAGCTAAACTGTTTAACGACAGAGGGCCCAATTCTGCAGTTCTGAGCAGATAAATCTTCCCAGTAATTGTTTTGTTTTTGTCTGCACAGAGACTACAGGATTCAGCTCTTTGGCCAGCTAGAACAGATAAGACTAAATTATGGCCACAGTTCTGCAGCCAGATCCGCATGGGTGTGTCTGGGGTGCTGGGTTAGGCAAAAATCACTGCACCCATGTGGAGCCTCATTGATTACAGCCAAGTTTTCCTAGACTGAACTGTAGCAGAATAAGCAGGGCTGGTGCTACCATTTATTGAGGTTGTCCAACACTTCCCATTTTAAGACCTTGTTTCAGTTTGTCATAACTTTGCTGAACTGTTTGGCCTGAAATTTTGCATGCGGGGTGTCTGCCTCAGTCTGAAATAGTTGCTGTTTTTTTTAGAAGAAAAACGTAGCCAATATGGTTCCACTGTTTCTGAGAACAAGGTTGGGGAAAAATACATTTTGCCCATATTAAAAAATTCTTGAGACTTTTTCTTTGAAAGGCTTTGAAGCAGGGACTTGAAATTTGGTAGGACCTGGTGTTTGTGTCAGGGATGAACCTTTTGCTTCCATGCAAAAATCTGCCAAATTTGGCCAAGTTATAAGCCTTTGAAAAATTGCAGTTCAAACATGCTCAGTGGAGACTTCTTTGATTTAGTAGCTAGAAATAACTGAAGATTCCACCCTCACTGAGCATGCTTGAGTGCTGACCAGACTGTGAATACACCATGCTCACAGAGTGATTGAACATGCTCCATCCCCTCACAGCGCCTGTGTGTGACTGGACAGTGCACATGTGCCAGTGCTGCAGAGTATGCTCCAACTCCAAGCTACAGGGGCTCAGATGGAATTTCTCTGTAATTGGTACTCCCAGCTACTCCAGGCTGGGCACTGTAACTGACACTAGGGAGCCTGTCTCTCCTGTGCTCTCAATGAACCCCAGCCCCTGCTGGCACCCAGTCAGCATTTTGGAGGACACCATCTGATTTGAATGTAGGGGGACAAAGGACAGACCGGGGGAGGGAAAGGAATAAATTGGGACAAGGAGTCTGATGAGCATGGGACTGGGGGAAAGAAACTGGGAGTTGGAGGCAGGAGACTGGAACTGGCTGGGAAAGCTAAAAATAGTACATGATCACATAATTGATGACTCTATCATTATTCATATGCACAAAAGGGATGAATTAAGGATGCACAGGCAACCTTAATTCTGGCACTTCCTAACGTTTGAGTGCTTGACTTTATCATCTTAACAATGTTCTTTTACTAGTGTGTGTGTGTGTGTGTGTGTGTGTGTAAGTAAAATGTATAAGAAGGCTGACTTGTCTTTCTATTTTGGCAATCATTTTACTATATGTTTGAGTAGTGTCCAGCACAGTGGGTACCTAATCCTGACTGGGGTCTCTGGTTGGTCCTCCTGTAACACACAAATAACATGTGTAAATAAATAAAACTCCTACTACTAACTTTTTCCTATCTTTTAGGCATTTGAAGGGAACAATACATCTAAGAACGAATCATCCTCCCCCGTTAAGCTTTGAAGCCACAACTATTTTCTGTGAACTGGAAAAACTACAATGAATACAGATCATTTGTAAAGCTCTTGCACTTTTTGCCAGCTCTTCTTTTTTTGGAGAGCTACACTTAGTTCTGTTGATCATAACTAAGAATTTCACAGTGAGAAACATCAATATTTGGGAGCAAGGAATACAAACAAGAAGTGTTGCTACTGCTCAGTAATAAACTCAATTTTAAAGAATTGGAAAGATTGTAAAAATACATTTTTAAAGATCCATTTATGTCAGGGGTGGGTAAACTTTTTGGCTTGAGGGCCACATCAGGGTTGCAAAATTGTATGGAGGACTGGGTATGGAAGGCTGTGCCTCCCCAAACAGCCTGGCCCCATCCTCTCATCCGCCCACCCCAGAACCTCTGACCCATCCAAACCCCCCCGCCCCGCTCCTTGTCCCCTAACCACCCCCTCCTGGGACCCCCGCCCCTAACCACCCCCCCGAGACCCCACCCCCATCCAACCTTTCCTGCTCTCTGTCCCCTGACTGCCCTGACTCTATCCACACCCCAGCCCCCTGACAGGCCCCCCGGGACTCCCATGCCTATACAACCCCCGCCCCGCTCCCTGACCGCCCCCTCCCCACCTCCACTCCATCCAACCACCCCCTGCTCCCTGTCCCCTGGCTGCCCCCGGGGACCTCCTGCCCCTTATACAACCCCCCCACTCCCCGCCCCCTTACCATGCCGCTCAGAGCAGCAGGAGCTCGCAGCCATGCCACCCGGCCAGAGCCAGCCAAGGGCCAGGCAGGACAGCCCCGTGGGCCAGATGTGGCCCACGGGCTGTAGTTTCCCCACCTCTGATTTATGTCCTCAAAGCAGTCATTTTTAGGTCTACATGTTTACCATTTTCTAAAAACATTTTAAAACAAAATATTTGAAATTCATTTTCTTGATGGATGGGGCTGATCAACAAATGTGGCCTAATGAGTGAGACAATGGAGTAAGAGTCAGGAGACCGAGCTCCAGCTCTGTCACTGGCTCATTGCATGATCTCAGGCAAGCCACTTCATCTCTCTATATCTCAGTTTCCCCATCTGTAAAATGTGCATAATGAGGCTTACTACCTTCGTAAAGCGTGACAGGATGTGTGGATGAACAGTACTATATATTATTTTCTCTAGTTCTCTGGAAAGAATCTAGTCTGAGCTGGTAGTGACTGAAAATTGTTCTCTGATGGCTTTGTGAAATCAAGCTCATTTGATACCAAAAAGAACAAAAATCCTCCACGTCATAATTAGTACTAGTTGGCCTTCTGTGGAGGGACAACATTGAATTGTTCTGTAGAATGGATTATTCTCTCACCTTGAAACATGACCCTGCAGGTCAGGGTTCAGACAAAAAATGGGGCCTGATCCTACCATCTTTACGTGGTCAATGTTCATCATTGACTTTAATGGGAGTTTTCCTTAGATAAGGGCTGCAGGATGAGGCTTATACACAGTTCCCTGGAATATGCCCGTCCAGTGCAGAAACAGGACTTTTGTCTCCATGGCTATAATTCAGCACATTTCCACACACACAGCATTTAAAAAGATTCTCCATCACTTTCCAGTAAAACCCTGAGTTCGAAGATTCTGTTTACCCAGTTTCTAAGATCCCCAGGGCAAGGACTGGGGCCAAAACTTTTATATGCAACTAAAGTGTCTCAAATGCCACAAAATCACTAAAGAGTGGCAGATTTTCAGGACGTGCTGAACACTCACCTGAAAATCGTAGCTAAACTTTCAATGATTTCAGTAGAGCTATCGACTTCAGTGGAGCCAGGATTTCACCTCAGGTCTCTCCAGCTAGGAACCCGCATTCACCAATCACTTTTGAAAATCATGGCCTGTGTCATTCTGCAGACACATGGCACTATGTGCAGATGTTGGGAAACAATTATAGACACGACACATACCAAATACAGAGGAGGAAGTGCAAGAAATGTTTCTTATTCTATTTTAAGTGTTTGTGACATCATCAACTGCTGCAGAAGAAACTCAGAGAGCTAACTTCAAGACTCAACAGATAAAATCAGTTTCTCTGATTTATATGTTGTGTTTTAACATGTATGTAGCAGCAATTTCAGCCTACACACAAGTGTATCTATTGCTACTGAGTTAGTAGCCCCAAAAAATATTCTTGTTGGTTTTTTTAATACATAAAAGCCATAATACTTTTTCATATGAGTAGCATAAACACATTTGCATGCTCAATTACTCTCTCAACTTTATTGGATTACGGAAACACAAACGTAGGGCTGGATCATGCACCTCAAAACCTCACTGAGGTCAATGAGAGTTGTGTGTGCACAAGTTATGCAGGACTGAGGAAAGATTACTTAAACATATTTAGAGAAATACTGAAGTCCCCAATTTTTCTGTCCCAAAAGAGACTGCTTCAAAGGGCATATACAGCATTTTGCAGCTTTGGGAATAACACTCTTATCTTAACAGGGTTAACATATCTTTCAAGCTTAGAACTCTGCTTACAGAGCAGCAAAATGCTCTTTACATGATAAAAAAAAAAAAACATTAGATCAAACTCAAAGATTGAGTAAGAAGAAATTATTCAAAAAGTGATATTTTAAAACATCCTAAAATTTGACAGACTGATTCAGAGAAGCAAAAGTTTTGCGAGGTTCTTCAGAATCCTTATTTAACATAGTCAGATAGCATACACAGAGAAATAATCCTCAATTTTAGAGGATACAAACATTGTAAAAAACAGTGCAAATAATTGATTAGAAATATGCAGGGGCCATAGCTTAATACAAATATTCATTATCTATAAATCTGAAGGTGCATAAACAAATTTCACTGATGTAATTAAAAATTAAAATCAACCATGACCAGGTCAGGAAACATAAAATATCTAAAAAGATCCATTCTGAGTCTCAAGCAGTTCTATCATCTGAAATGTTAAAGACCACACTGTAGTGGAGCCAAAGAAAATTAAAGAAGTGTTTGCTTTCATGATTTATGCCTTTTTCATATAAAGGATCTTTTCTTCTATCCCTTGCATGTGGTACAAGGGGACTTTTTAAAATTTGCAGTATTCTTATAAAACATTAATCCCAATACACCTGGATAAACATACAGATATTTTCAGCCCGAAATGTATATCACACATTTTTCTCCTTAGTGTAAAAAGCTTCCCACTAGAAACCACATTTGTAAGACAGATCAATAAAGCATAGCCCATTTTATACTAAGGGTATCATTTCTGACTGGGCAATAGGAAAGGCTAGTTTATACAACTTTCAAATTTTTAAAACTGATATAGTCTACACCAGGGGTGGCCAACCTGAGCCTGAGAAGGAGCCAGAGTTTACCAATGTACATTGCCAAAGAGCCACAGTAATACATCAGCAGCTCCCCAGCAGCTCTCCCCACCGCCTCCCGCCCACGGGCACAATCCCACTGATCTGCGCCTCCCCCACCGTCCCCCGCACCTCCCGATCAGCTGTTTCCTGGCATGCAGGAGGCTGGGAGGTGGGGAGAGAGGTGGAGGAACAAGGACATTGCAGGCTCAGGGAACAGGGTGGAGTTGGGGCAGGGCCTGTGGCAGAGCCAGGGGTTGAGCAGTGAGCACCCCCCCAGCACATTGGAAAGTTGGCGCTTGTAGCTCCAAGCCCCGGAGTCGGTGCCTATACAAGGAGCAGTATATTAACTTCTGAAGAGCCGCACGTGGCTCTAGAGCCACAGGTGGGCCACCCCTGGTCTACGCACATTTAAAAAAAAAAAAAAAAAAAAAAAGGTAGGAATGCTTTTTTTTTTTTAAAGGCACTCGGTCCAGATAATCTCCTTATTTCAAAATCCTGTTCTGAATTAATAGAAAAAGAAATGTTAACAGCCACTGTATATTGATAATTACTAACATTAAGTGGATTCTTACAGGTCATAAAGCTCAAAAGTTTGAAGGATCCAGAAAAATAGATCTGAGTCTGAACTCTTTATAGGACTCTTTCAGCTCATCGGGCCTGGTCTACGCTTACAATTTAGGTCGACATAGCTTCAGTGCTCAGGATGTGAAAAATCCACCCAGCCTCCACTGTAGCTCGGGGGCATGGTGCTCCTACAGTGACGGAAAAGCTCCTTCATAGTTATTCCACCACAATCCCCATAGTGTAGACTTGGCCTCAGTGTCCAGCCATGCCCTTCTGAGGGCAGATTAGAGTTTTCTTAACCAAAAAGTCTTGTTATACGACAAAACACAGAAAGTAGTCAAGCCTAAATTTTGCAAGATAAAAGCTTTAGTTGTCTGGAATTCTGATCATGATACAGCAGGACTAGTAGGTTTCACAAAAAGGTGTTTCCTCTGCTGATAAATACTTTTCATGTACACTTGAAAATAGAACAGTTCTATGGCACAATGCAAGAGGAGGGTGCAATTCACCAAAAAGTCATCCAGATTGATTGACCAATTAGAGGACTTGCCTAACAACTGTCTCTCTTCAGGTGACAAACATAAGTTACATTTCTTACAGTTCAATATCTACTTTTTTGTTATTGCATTTCAACATGAAACATGGGCACTCCAGTATGACATACCTGACTCTTGGGTTTGCTGCATTTAGCAGTTATGTTCAGTAGCATGCAAGTGGTCAGTCCAGATCAGATGCTAGATCTCCAAAGGGACTTGGGGTATGTCTACATGGAAACGCTACAGTGGTGCATAGTCACTTTACAGCGATAGAAGGGTTTCTTCAACTGCTGTAGTAAATCTACCTCCCCAAGAGCTGGTAACTAGGTTCATGGTAAAATTCTTCGGTTGACCTAGTAATTTCTACGTTGGGGCTTAGGTCAGCTTAATTATATTGCACAGGGAATGAAATTTTTCACAGCTCTGAGTGATGTAGTTAAGCCGACCTAACTTTGTAGTGTAGACGAGCCTCTTAGGCATTGCAATGCCTAACTTTTAGGTGACTTGCCACCAGTGGAATCCACAACCCCAATGTAGGCATACAGGCTCCCTATAGAATGCACGGGGAGAGAGATAGGCTCTTAAGATTAGGATTCACAAAAACCAACACACTAAGTAGGGGAGCCACCTCAGCTAACCAGAGGAAATGCCAAGGAGACAGATGTAGCCTAAGTGCCCACGTTCCAAATCTGGGCTAGATTTAGGTGCCTATCTGTGCCTGGGATTTTCAGCTGTGCACCCTCTCCTGGAGTTAGCCATCTAAGCTGTGGTTTGCAAGAAACAGAGGAGGAGGTGCTGGTGTCCTCCCTTATAACTTTTAGCCCAATGAGATGTGGGAGACCCAGGTTCAAGTCCCCTCCTCTACCTGATGTGGCAAAGGGATCTGAACTTAGGTCTCCCCCACCAGAAGAGAACCCTAACCATTGGACCCTGGGATATTCTTGGGGAGAGCACTCTCAGTGTCCCCTGTTTAAGTTGTTCTACTGTGTATAAATAATTAAATATGCACAGAGCCAAAGAGTGTGTGAGAATAACTCTACAACCCTGTGATTAGGGCACTCACCTGGGAGAGGTGAGAGACCCAGGTTCAGTCCCTCAGCTCCACTGCAAATTTAATTACCACCTACTCCTTCACAAGCCATTTTGTGTGAGGTTAGGCTTGCTCTGAGAATGCCTCCCACAGCAGGCCTCTCAGGCAAGGTAGGCAGAGGAACGCCTAGTTTGAGGATGTGGTTTGGCACTTTTATATAAGAATATAGTAGAGAAAAGCCAAAGACAGTGTCTGCTGGACAAGTTTAAGTTTAAAGAAGCTTCCTTTGGCAGAGAACAACAGTGGTAACAGTGCCTGGCCTGCCCTGGGAGTGAATGATCCCACTAATGGAGCTATGTCTGAAGGTACAGCAGGTACACACTGCACACTCAGAGCCCAAAAGAGTGATGCAAGCAAGCCTCATATCTTGTCATTTTTAGGGGAGAAAAAGACCTGATAAATCCACAGCATCAGCGCTATTCAGAGGTCCCCATTCACTGTGCCATGAGTTCCCAAACAGTGTTATGTCACAAGATCTCAAGACAGAGAGGTTAAGGATGAACTGCAGAGAGAAGCTTTCAGTGCACCAAATGTGTGGAGTTAAATGCGGATTGAAAAGTTTCCATGGAATCTTTTTGTGGTGGAAAATGGTTTCTCAACTACACTGAGATTTTCATGAAAAAAAAAAATCTCTTGCCACTGAAAATTTTGGGGGTTTCTTAGAAAACCTGAAAACCAAAACATTTTTCAGATTTCAGAAAGTGAAAAATGTTTGGTTTTCAGTTTTTCTAAGAAACCCAAAAAAGGTTAAAAAAATAATAATTTTGAATGAAAAAAAAATCAGGTTCATCAAACTTTTTAGCAGAGAAAAAGAAAAAGAAAGAAAGAAAGAAACCCTCTCCAGACCAGCTCTAGAATTAAATACAGTAACACAACTCACACTATTGTGAGTTGTTCTGACGAATTACCTCTTTCATTTCCCTTCACATTCAGAGGTGTTTGGTTGGGAAGCATATTTCTTCCAGTTCAGGAAGGCCAAGTTTCGCTGCCTCTGAAGTAAAGCAGTGTTTTTCTAAGGTCACTGCACAACACTGTTCAAAGAAAGGCAAGGTTCTGCATCTCCAGCAGTCCTGACACTTTCTGGCCCATGTGATCACAAGACAGTATAATGCTACCTATTGACCATCCAGCCACCTGAGTTTTGTTTAACTTTCTCAGGTCTCCACTCAACACACACATTTACTACAAAAATATATCCACTAATATGGGCATACATTTTAAAAAGTGATGAGGGATTTTGGATGCCTCCATTTTTGGGAGCCCAGCTTGATGCACACTAAAGGGGCCTGATTTCCAGAAAGTGCTGAGCACCCAACTAAGTACCTTTGTGATGAAACTCAGAAGGATTCTTCTGATTGCCTCTATTGGGAACCAAGATGCACAGGTCACAAATACTGTATGTACAGAGTAATTAGATTTTTAGGGTTGGGAACCAAAAGTTTAGATTTGAAACCAATTCACAGGACAAAAGTAAATGATACCATAAAATCTAAAACTGCATATGAGCTGTCCAGTGGCTGCCTTTAAACACTCAGATATTGAAGGAGAACAAAGCAAAAACTTCAGCAAACTTTTTAACAGAATCAGAGTGAGACTGGAAAAGGAAATGATTCAGACAACACAGGTGCTCAGTACAAGGCCTTTATGCTTCAGTGGCGACAATTCAGTCATGTTTACACATAAGCAAGTTGCCATTAGTTTAAAAATCATAATAGGGCCCAATTCTGTGACATGCTCAGCATCCACCACTCCTCTTTAAGGTCCAACCCTGCACCACTGAAGTGAAAGAGAGAGTTTTCAGTAGATGCAGACCATTAAGTGGGAATGAGGAGTGCTGGACTTTTAACTACATGGATTAAGCCCAAAAATGAAATTAAAATACATCGATTTTTAACTGAGTTTTAGTACATTTGAACAGCACACATTTTCCTTAGCTTTGTTTGCAATTTCCACCCCCCAACTGTTCACATGTATCTATTTTTTTAAAAGAGCTTTTCTCTTTCTTAGCATACGCCACAGTATCCTAAAAACCTAAGTGATCTATACAAGCAAAGGTTTACATATATTTCTAATGGTGCTATTCCAAATGTTATGTTCTCGGACATCTAACGTAAATTTCGTAAGAGAATACAAAACAAATCTATAACCCAAGTACTTGTTTGTGAGATAAAAATCATCAATTTTGAAAAAAAATTCCTAATGGACTTATTATAAGGTATATTTGGCAGATTTTAATAAACTACTCATTTTGCATGATAAACTCTGTTTGGTTAACTGGATAAATTACATTTATAATGAACAAAAACATCCATCACATTATAGCATTAGCAAAGCTATTTTAAACTGATCTCGAAATCAGGGTCATCTTAATTTTTGACAAAAATCAGAGCCATGTATTCTTGAGCCTTTAACTATATTTTCTCTTCAGTCATCCCTTTTCATTATGCTGGGACCTTACTGCTAATTACCAAACCACACATATAACAAATAAGAGCTAGAAATACAATAGGCTCACAATACGAGCTAGAAATACATATTTTGAAATTTCTAATATAAAATATTTTACTCGTCTGAGCTCAGACCTTCTGAAGTGCTAATCAAATCCATCACTTATAAACCCCTTTTCATAGATTCCTGATTAAGCTTGGAGTACATACAAAGGACTGGAATAATTCTTGTTTACAGGATTTCTGTTCATGTCTCTGTAAAGTGATATACGGAAAGCACTGTCGACGGCTTGCATATTCAAAGCTTTCCGTTATTTGTGTCCCCTCCCACCGACAAATATAAACAAAAACGGGTTAACTCAACTAATCCATATGAATCGCGACTATTTTATCTTTCAACTACTGAGACTTCTTCTTTTATCTGAATTCTTCGTAAATCAGAAGAACGGGAACAAGAAAACATGTCATTTACACCAGAAGCTGCTTCTGTTTTCCTCTGCTGTACCGCTACTCCTCAGGGCTGCTTCTACCATGGTAACTCAAGCCTATTGTTTCTAAACAGAAAACCAAATGTCCAGAATTGCTACAGGTTTCAGCGCTGGGAGTTCGTCTGTTGTCATCTACACTGGCTTTATGTTGATGGCAACCCTAAAACGTACCGTGTCAGCAGAGGAAATTCTGAGATTCCAGATAAAGTTTTGCTCTCACAGTGCTACAGGGGGGTTGGGTGGGGGGAAGGAGATGGACTGTGCACAATGAAATATCGAAACGTTCTCGGTTTAAACCAGCTCTTCAGTGATGGGTGCAGGTGGGGGGAGAGGAGAGAGTCCCCCAGTGCCTCTGGCTGCACTCACCGACTTCCTGGGCTCTTTAGCTGGGAGAAACAGGCGACCCCCTCCCCTGGCTGCTGGAGGAGCCCAGCTCTGCGCGGCTGCCCAACAGAGCAGCCCTGCCTGCATCGGAAACGCAGCTGCCTGCCCCGGTTAGCAAAAGGCAGGATGGGCAGTTCCCCAGCCTCCCAGCCCCCGGGAGAGAACGAGCGGCTCCAGGGCTCCTCTGCCCTCCGGGCCAGCGGGGAAAAGGCCTCCGGGCTCCTCTGGATGCTTCCCTGCCCCCCGAGCAGCCCCACCTCGACGGCGCCAGCCCTGCCCGCTTCCAGGGCTTCCCCGGCGCCCGGAACCCGCGGCCGGCACCTTCCCCGGGGCAGTACCTGGAGGCTGCGGGCGAGGTCGGGCTGGGGGCGCGGGCCCGGGGCCAGATGCCACCGCACAGCGCCGGGCGGAGGATGCCGAGCTGCCGGGTTCGGTCTAACGGAGCGGGCTCCCCGCGGGCACCGGGCGGGGCTGAGATCCCGCCCGGCCGGGGCGGCGAGCGGCGCCTACCTGGGGGAATGCGGCGGTGGCGGGCTGGGGCTCGGGGGTGGCGGCGCTCGTGGCTCCCGGCGGCGACAGTGCGGCGGGCTGGGGCTTCCCCGCTCCACGCTGGGCGCCGCCGAGGCCGCTGCCCCCGGCCCTCCTCCAGCCCCTCCTCCCGCCGCCGCTGCTGCTGCTGCTGTCCCGGCCGCCGCCACTGGGCGACTCCAGGCTCCGCGCCGACGCTAGGGGCTCGCCGCAGGAAGCGGGGCTCATCCTCGCCGGGGCCGGGCCAGACCCCTGGGGCCAGACATCCGCCCGCAGCCTGGCGGGGCCCGCCTGAGAGAGGGGCCACATGGCTAGGCCGGGGACGGGCGGCTGTTGCCTCCTGCCCCTGCCTCTATCCTGGGTGGTGGGAGGTAACCCCCAGCCCAGCCAGGGTTGGACATATGCCTGGAGGTTTCATCACATGACATCATCTTTAATCAAAGATTTATCTTTAATTCCTGGAGACTCCCGGAGGGTTGGCAGCCCTAGGCCCAGGGCTCAGCTCAGTCGGCGGGAGGATCCCCAGGAATCGCCCCCACAAGCCCTACCAGTTCAGCCCAGCAGCAGCCTTGGCCCCTAGCAGCAAGAAGGGGGGGAAGAGAGCCAAGCCTTGGTCACCCATCACTGCTCTGTCACGGTGCCCCAAAGCGAGCTTGGCACCTTGTAGCCCAGCAAACTCAGGCAGCGTTTGCAGGATCTGGCCGTGGGCTACTGCCCTGCCTGGGCTCCCCAGCCAGTGCGTCCTGCTTCTCTTCTCTGTGTCTTTTAGTCCCCAGCCTGTAAGCAGGTGAATAATTTCACACAGCTGACTAATGCCGTGAGATCAATGGGACTGTTGCTGGGGGACACATTCCCCACACAGTGATCTAGAGTGAAAGTGTCACCCTCAGGGTTGCAGTTCTTCTGGATTTCCCCTTCTCATAGGGAAGCTGCTCTGTTCTCCCTGAATATGCCCCACAGATTTCACCCAGGTGATTTCAGAATTTGTTCTCTGATAGTTTGATATTTATTTGGGATCCCCCTCATCCCTCCAGCAATCAGGATAACCATTTTCAAAGGACTTGTGGCTTTAAAATATTTAGAAACAAATGTTAGGAACTCTTTGGAATGATGCAGGTGGCGGACAAGGATGTGCAGAACCATCTCATGGTACAAAAAGAGTTAGTGTGAAAGCTCTTCTGTCCTCCTCTGGGGTGTCTGAGAGCCTGGAGCACTTTGATGCACAGATGAAGGAACACTAAGATCAAGTGTACTGGACGCAGAAAAGAAGAAGGTGCTCATGGTAGACGTCACGGTGCCATTTAAAAACCGGTCACCGGCCTTCCACGAGGCCCGAGCACGGAAGGCGTCGAAGTACACCCCGCTGGCTGAGACCCTGAGAGCCCAGGGCTACGAGGTGCAAATACACGCCCTGATCGTGGCAGCCCTGGGCTTGTGGGACCCCCGCAACGAGCCGGTACTGAGAGCGTGCGGAGTCGGTCGACGCTACGGCTGGCTCATGAGACCGCTCATGGTGTCCGACACTATCAGGTGGTCGAGAGACATTTATACAGAACACATCATAGGACACTGTCAATACCACATTGAGTAATTGAGACCTCCAACCAGGGAAATAGCCCACTTCCTTCCCTGACGAACCAAGGGACACACCCCACCCATGTACTCATTCGCTGCACAGATACTGACTTGGACTCCTTATAAATTCCATGGGTGGCGAGCCCACCTATCCACTGACACTTTAAAAAACTCTTGCACCCCAATCTGGGTCTATATCGGTTATGTGATATGTATGTATCTCTTCATCCTTGCAACCGTTACCTGTAATCCCTCATAACCCAAGCCTGACCCCAGATGTACAGTACCTTCCCTCTTAACTTGTGTATATTTAATTTTAAACATTAACTTTAATAAAAATTTTATATCCATCCTTTTTCCCATATCTAACATCTGTGACCTATGCTCTGAACAGTTTAATGCTGGATGAAGAATAGCTATGATATGAAGATTCTGAATAGCCCTCCTGTAACATTAGGAATCTAAAGAACATTTTTGAAGCCCTATTGATAAAAGTACATTAATCATTGCAATGGAATTTAAGGAAAATATTACTGTAATAATAACAATACAAATACACCTCTACCCCGATATAACGCTGTCCTCAAGAGCCAAAAAATCGTATTGCGTTATAGGTCAAACCCCGTTGTAATCGTATAATCAAACTTGCTTTGATCCACCGGAGTGCACAGCTTCCCCCTCCCCTCCCCCCCCGGAGCACTGCTTTACCGCGTTATATCCAAATTCATGTTATATCAGGGTAGAGGTGTACTTCCATATGTGACCTCCCCACCAGAGATTGTCAGTCACCCTACATTTGTACAATGCTAGACACAAGTGGCTCCTGATCTCAGCCTGTTGGTGCTCCAGTAATACGCATGTTAATACTAACATGAAAAATTAGTGAAAATGCGGTGTTTTTGTGAATTTGACGTTTGTGTCACGAGAATTACTTGTGGGAGCTTACATCTGAAGAGGAAGAAAACAACAAAAATCATTTCTCATATTTGGCAGCCAGCTTCAATTCTTGTCCAGAGAATGACAGCAGAAAATGTTATGGGAAGTGTTTGACCCTAAAACTCAGGGTCATAGAAAAAAACATTAAGAGGTCTTGGATCTTTGAAACTATTAGCAATGACCATGACTGAGAGAATGCAAATTAAAAGCATCAATATCTATCCCAGCAATTTATAAGAGCTGTTAAAAGCAAGTGTTTTTACTGACATGCAGCGAGTACTGTCCACTATCACTGAAAAATGTCAACCTCAAGGAGAACCAGGGCACAGAAATAGAGACAAATGTCTGCATTGGAGGGAGCAGCTGTCAAGGACTTAGAGATAGCCCTGATGAGAAAATGTTAAAAAAAAAAAAAAAAAAAACCACACACACACACACACACACACTGTGTGGAGGGGCTTGAAAACTAATAGGATTAGAGATATCAGGGTTGTTGGATTAAATGAAATATAACTGGAACAGGATGTGGAGCAAAAGTACATTCTAAAGGGGTATTTGTAACTGTGACCTTTCTGCACGATCTAGTCCAGAAACAGCCCGTTACTTTCCAGTTCAAACAGAGGACCCTGAGAAACAATAAGATCTAGAACTGGGATTTTGACTTGCTCCTCTTTCTAGGAATGAAGAAGGAATTTACAAGCTGCCGGACAAGTGATGGGTAGGGAGACCCATATTTCTTTTTATTTGAACTAGACTATGTCTTTATTGTGGAGGAGAATTCTTTTTTCAGGGGTTAAAACACTTGCCAAAAATCTAAATCCGCCAGATTCTCACTGTGAGTTAGAGGCCAGGAACACATATTTAGTGCTCCAGCAAAGTCAGAGCATTATCTAAAGTGCTAAGTTTATAACAGTAGATTCAGGAAAGCACATAAGCACATGATTAACTTTAAACATGTGCTTCATGCCCATTGAAGTCAATGAGACTTCAATCAATGGGATTTAAGCACATGCTTACAGTGAAAATTGTGCATAAGTGCCCCCATGTATAAGGCTACCTTCCTGAAATGGGGCCTCAGAGGAGCCAGAAGGGACCATCTAGTCTGACCTCCTGCAAATGCAAACCACAGAATCTCACTCACCCACTCCTGCAACAGGCCGGTAACCTATGGCTGAGGTAATGAAGTCCTCAAATCTTGATTTAAAGACTAGGTTACAGAGAATCCATCATTTACTTTTGAGGATAATGCTAAGTCTAGATAAATAAAACAGCCCGTATGAACAATTCAGCAAGGTTACCTATATGTGTGACAAGAGTTTTTCTTCTCCTAAACTCATAGAAATTAGAGGTGGAATATTAAAATATCATGCTATTCAGTCAATGTTTTCTCTTTCTTGATTTCATTCCATTACGCATAACTTCTATCTCCTGGCAGTACCTTAAATAATTCTTCTCTCTCCTTGATGTTTACTCCTTTCAAATGCTTGTAAACAGTTATTATGCTCCCCTGGCCTTTAGTCATCACTTAGCCTATTCAGTCTTTTCTCACAGGCCTGTCTCTCCAGGCAATAATCATGTTGCTTTTCTCTAATTTCCTCCCACTTGCTCATTTATTTGATATGATATGGTGGCCAGTAACCCTGCCATTGTTAGCGTTTCCTGTTGTGGTTTTCTGGGTTATTTTTATTCAGCGTTACCAAAGTGCTTTGAATGTTGATCTACTTCTCAATAGGCAGTTTACAGTCAGGGAAAGATGGTTGATGTGGGAAGGGAAAGGAGGTTCTATTGGCAGCTATGGCACAAGCTTCTTAAGTATGTGGGCTTAGTGCGTAGTGATGTGTGAGCTCCTAGTAGAGCTCTTGGTTCTTTAATGAGAGATGATGTTTCTCAACTGTTTATGGATTCCTTTCAAGATATGTGCAATTCTCAATTATGGGAATTTTCTGAGTGATAGAAGTAAATAAAAACCAATTAGTCAGACTCCAGAAGAACATTACACAACTGAATCCTTATTAGAGGACACTGATGTTTTTGTACTTTATATACATATTTGGTAACAAGCAGAGAGTTGGGTCATAACAGCAGAAGATCAGTACAGTATTTATAAAAGTGCAACTGAGAGGTTCAAGCCTACTTCCAATTGTGATGTTCTGTACCTCGTGGGAACATCCTACACCCCCATGTTCATCCTTATAAAATGATTGTGTGGTATCCAATGCAAAGTTTGTCATGTTGGTGTCTTTCAAAGGCTCATGATGCACTGAGCATTGTTGTTATAGTAATTGTCGTTACAGTAATCTTATAGGTTATAATTTCATGCATATAGTTATGAGGCTGAAAATGTATCCTCGTGGCTTAAAGCAAGCCCAGGCAAAAACTCTCCAAAAGCAGAGGGGCAGTTCACATGTCATCAGGGCATGTATGGGACAAACCCAGCCCAGCCTTACAGGAACAAAGTACACTGGCCTAGGCAACAACAAAGGATCTGTTGGACTCTCGAGTGAGTCACCCCCCTTCCTTTGGTCAGTTTGGGACTGCAATGAGGTAATGCTCACCTGACTCTGAAGGGGGGAGGCGAAGCCAAGAGGAAGAAAGGACATGATAAAGGGGAGAGATGTTTGCCATGCTCTTCCTCTCTCTTCCACCTCCATCTACAGACATCACCACCAAGCGATTGAAATACTGATCAAAGGAGAGAGCCTGTCTGAAGGGCAACCAGCCAGCCTGTGGTGAGAAGCATCTAAGTTTGTAAGGGCACTGAAAGTGTTAAGATC
The DNA here is from genome assembly GCF_027887155.1 of Malaclemys terrapin pileata. Classification (NCBI taxonomy): domain Eukaryota; kingdom Metazoa; phylum Chordata; order Testudines; family Emydidae; genus Malaclemys; species Malaclemys terrapin. The sequence goes on from NC_071512.1 coordinate 78,992,187, forward strand.
AGCTTAGAATGCATTTTGCTTTTATTTCATTTGACCAAATCTGACTTGATATGCTATGACTTATAATCACTTAAAATCTATCTTTGTAGTTCATAAATCTGTGCGTTTATTCTACTGAAGCAGTGCGTTTGGTTTGAAGCGTGTCAGAGACTCCCCTTGGGATAACAAGCCTGGTACATATCAATTTCTTTGTTAAATTGACGAACTCATATATGCTTGCAGCGTCCAGTGGGCATAACTGGACACTGCAAGATGGAGGTTCCTAGGGTTGTGTCTGGGACTGGAGATACTGGCTAGTGTCATTCGGTTGCACAATCCAAGGAGCAGCTTACATGCCAGAGGCTGTGTGTAAACAGCCCAGGAGTGGGGGTTCTCACAGCAGAGCAGAGTAAGGCTGGCTCCCAGAGTCGAGGATTGGAGTGACCTAGCAGATTGCCGATCCAGATAACACCACGGGGGGAACGTCACACCACTAACATAGGTATTCAGATGCTATGGACGTATGTGTGTGGTATTAATGCCTACATAATAGATAGATAGATAAAAGTCAATGGAAATTTTGTCATTAACTTTGACGGGAATAGGACTGGGCCCATACTTTCCCCCCCCCCCCCCCCAATACTCAGTGCTGATTACACTGATCCTGCAAAGACCTATCCACATGAGTATCTTTATGCATGGGAACAGTCCCTTGGGGACTGCTCATGTGCATAAAGGACTGGGGCCAGGGTCATCTTTGGTGCATTGGAAACATTTTGCTGTGCATTGAAAATTGTTCCGTACAAATATACAAATGCCTGTATTACATGCTTTAAGGCTATGGAGGCTTTTGAAGCCTGTAACTATTTTTGAATGAACACCATATTCAGACAAAAGTCATGGAGGTGGAGATAGAAGGGAGCCAATTTTAAAACTGAAAATGTTTATGTGGTTGCAGTTTTCAATTTACTTCCCTTCCAGCTATGCCTCTTTAATGTTTCTTTTCCAGTTGAATGTCTGATCCAAATCCCATTGAAGTCAACGAGTCCAATTTACTTCATTGGCCTTTGGATGAGGCTGCATAAGAGTTATTATTGATTAACCTAACATGCCAGTATTTATTAGAGATTGTCACATATTGTAAGCCAGGACTTTTCTTGCTTTAAACTAATTTCATTGCAATATTTTGAGGAAGAAGGAAACTCACCTCAGTATGCTTCCCATTGTAAACACATTGATGAGTTTCCTGTCCTAGTGGTATTGGTTTGTTTATGTTTGGTCACTTAGTAAGTATTGGTTTAGTTTTATGCAACAACAGACACAAATTGAAAAACAGACATGGCTGGAATCTTGTAGATAAGATCTGATGTGTGACCTGACCATTTACAATGTTTCTTTTGAAAAAAAATCAAAATCAGTAATATTAAAGCTCTGCTCTCGTTTACACCAGCATACATGTGGAGTAACTCTTGATTTGCACTAGTGTACCTGATAGCAGAATTTGGCCCAGTGACAGGCCCAGAGCAAAACTCCAGATCCAAAAACTTCTGAACTCAATGAAAGCTCAGATCTGGATCCCAATTCAGCAGCCCAGGACCCCACAAGGCCTTTTGAAATCTCCCAGGCACTTGTACTGGACACTGTGGGAGATATACGCAGAAGGCAGTACAACCACAACACTACAACAGTGTAATGCAGTGCTGGTTTGGACACAGAGTAAAATTACAACCAACTTGCATCCAAAACCACAGGAGCCATGTGAACACATCACACTAGTGGCTTACCCTGGTATTATCCCACCAATTCAATTACCAATAGTCTAATTATCTAGGGTAGTCCTAAGGGCCCAATCCTGAGGGACTACCCTGGCAGAGATGCTTAGCACCTTACAGAAGAATGCTCCCTGACTTCCACTGATTTCAGCTTGGGTCTTTTTTCTAAGTTAGAATTCCAGGAATTGATCTTGTAAAATATAAAACCAGGGCACATCCAGCACTCATCACCCTTGTGAGTAGTACTGAAGCCAGTGGGAGATGAGAATCACACTCTTTATGCTTCAAGACAGTGTTAGGGGGCAGACCATTTCTGTCAGGGGGCATTAATCAAGAGTTTTGACTACTCGAGGAAATGGAGTCATTGCTGAAAATGCTTCCCATCAACTATTCCCCTGTAGCAACTATTGAAAACAGTGTATGTTTCTAACATAGACCAAACAATATTGTTTTTAGTAGCATCTCTGAGAACATGACAGAGATTTGGTTCAATTCAAATAGGAAAGACAAGTCTTGGCATTCCTGATATCTCTTAGCCTACTTTAAACCTCTGCCTTTATAAGTTTATGTGACCCACACAATTTGCTTTTAGTCAGATTTGTATTTTTCAATTTTTTCTCTAGCGGGTAAAATATTTTTTAAAATCTGAATTAGAATTTAAATAAACAAAATATGCAAATAATAAAGTTAATTTCAAGGGTGGCCTTTCAGAATCATGAGCATTAGTGAATCGGGGTGAATCTGGAAAGGAAAAGCAAAGCTCTTAGATAAGCTGAAATATATATTACTGTTACAAAGTGTGGAATATTTTAGACATACTGAAAACTGCTTTAATCAGAATTTAAAAGCTCAAGGGAAGTTTAATTTCCTGATCTCTCTTGCTGTTCCCAAGGAGAAGGGGACAAATTCATCCCTAATGTAACTCTGGTGAAATCTGTGAATTTACACCAGGGAAGAATTTGGCCCAAATTGTTTTATCTGTGGAGACAATTTTAGCTGTTGACAATGGTCTCCAAATACCTTGTATTGTTAAATAAGTGAAGAACTATGCACACACCATAAAAAAAGGATTGACTCCCATTTTCTGAACTTTGGCTGAACTGGGCTTCTGAATGCTGTTTCCAAGACTAGTATGCTTTTGATCAACATTAGGTTCTTTAGTGTCTGTCTGAAAACTCTTTTTTAATTGAAAAGCCGAGCAGATTTGTTTGTTATTCATTATTATTGTGGTTGCTTTTACAGTGTCCCAAAGCGTATTAGGCATTTTACAGGACAAAGAGAAGACCACAGGATCTTATAGGCCAGTGGTTCCAAAACTGGGGTTCGTGAACCCCTGGGGGTTTGCGAAATGTTACAGGGGGTTCTTGGGAAAAAATTACCTAATGGCGGACAGACCTGTCCCTAGGGACCCTGGGCAGCATGGGGCCAGCAGCCCCTAGACTTCCAAGAGCTAAGCAGATCAAAGCAAACATATCTACCACACTGAGGAGATTTAAACTTCAAGAAATGGAAAGGGAGGTGGATATTTTTTGCTGTTTTTAAAATTAAATAGGCAGCTAGTATTGTTTTTAAAATTATTATGAAGAACAAGTTTAAGCTTTGTTGTAACGTGAGTTGTTTGCTTAGACTGCTCAAGACCTGAATGCATGTGTAGGAGGAACTCTTTGAGTTGGCTTCTTAAATACCTTCATGCTGTTTCACATCTGATACTCCTTGATGAAACATAGGAGCCTTGTCTTATAACAGGCTTATTCAAAGTGATACAAGCTACGAAAGTGAGATCTTGGAAGAGTGTTGCCGTTTTCATAACGTAATAAAAATACTGTAATAATGAATAATAAATAGTCTGTAATAAGCATATCACAAAAACAAATTTTATATTTCCAAGCTCACTGCTTTTATAATTTATACTCGGGTAAAGGAGAAAATCCCTGGAAATATTCATTTTTAAGAGAGGGGTTCGCAAGACTTGACATTTAGTGAAAGGGGTTCACAGGTTGGGAACCACTGTTATAGGCTAATTTTAGCCATGATGTAATGAGTTTGGGGGTAAGACGCACAGGGAAGGAGGACAGGGTTACAGCAATAAAAGCCCAGGGTTACTCAGCATAAGCATGAAGATTTTGAGATGGTTCACTGACATGTTATTTTAAACATAATGATTATTATTACTGATGCACTTCTTATGGGCATCATGGAAGAGGCAAGCGTTAAGGAGGGATCTAAGCAAAGAGAGGGTCAGCAGGCCAGAATTAGAAGGGCAGTCCATGCTTCGGTGGGACTCCTGCCCGGGTCAGTATTGCTCACATGAATGAGGGTTTTCAGGATTGTGTCTTTATTTATTTATTTAATAAATAATATATAAAAAGGGCAATAAAAATGCCCTTTCAAAATGTATTAGTGTCCTAACTAACTAACCTTACAGCATCGTAATGATGGCCTCCCTGCAGCATTGCGTACTCGTATACAAGTATCTCATTAATTCAGCCAACCAGCGGAATTAAGTAGTCACATATGGTAACAAGTTATTTCAGCCAGTCCGCAGCATTAACAATGATAAATCATCATTCACCTCCGGCACAGTTCCAGGGCTAGCTGCACTTCCCCCCACTTTCTTGTACACCCGGCCGTGTGCCTTACTCTCCCCTGACAATGAAATTCCACAATTCACTCACTCCTAGACCAGTGCTGGGGCTAGTCCCTTTTGTATCCACTGTGCTTCCCCAGCACCAGCAGGTCTGACTGGGTTCAGGCACCTGTGGTTCTTCCCTTTGGAAGTCTGATCAGTGATATACAGTGATCAGACAGTCTTCTTAAACTAAAGTGTTGGTTATTTTAATAGGAACAAAGCATAAAAGAAAAAAAGGATTTAAGAACAAGAGTGTACAGGCCTATATATATATATATATATATATATATCTTACCTGAAGGTTCTACCATCTCCTGCTGGTAAGCTGGGCAGGGCTAACTTCTTCAGACAACCCACTGAGTACCTATAACTGAGTCAAGTTCCCCTGAACAACTCCCCCGCTCTTGAGACAGAGTCACCTTTCAAACTGCTATGGTCCTTTTGATCTCTGGTGTGTGCTGGTCTTTTCCTGTAATGGTATTGTCTGTTAATCCTTAAGTGTTTGTGGAGAAGTTACTTATTTAGAGCCATTCTGTGTCTTTCCTGCTTGTTTTTCCTTACAGCTCCCTATTAAACTAAACCAGTACATACCCCATTAACCAGATCAACATACAGTATTCAGAAATTATTTCAGAGCTGCTCCAATTCCATCAGTGTCTGTTTGCTATAGCAATGCTGAATTGTGCATGGTATCCTTTCCATGGTGTTACATTATTTTAGAAACACGCAGCATGACATGGTGCAGTTGATTTCTTTTGGTATAAGAGGTATAAGAGTGTGGTCTGTTTTAAACTAGGATTTTTCAAAGGAGCCAAAGGGATTTAGGTGCCTATCTCTACATTGTTAGCTGCTGTTGAAAATCCCAGCCTTACATCTTTATTCTTTGTTTTCTCCTACAAAATCCCACCATTATATTACCCAACCTCTTTTCCACTGCCTTTAAAACAGTCTTCAGCGCTTTCTCTGCCAGCAAATCTATGTCAATAATTCATTAACTAAAACACATAAACAGCATGTTCCTAAAAAAATTCCCATTGCACCTCCAACAACGATAAAGTAAATGTTTGAAAGAAATTTCCCCCAATGTTTCATGGCATTTTAAAACAGTTGCTTTTTCATGTAAACAAGAAGAATGTTTGTTAATCATGTGGAGTTTTTGATTCCCTATTTTGCATGGGAAGCTGAATAGTCAGACATATGGTATGGTCGTTATCTGAGGAACGAAAATGGAAAGGATCAGAATTAAATGAGATCTTTAAATTAAGTGGTTTTAAAATATAGCAACAGTACTGGCTACCTAACATGTAAGAGTCTGGTGGTAACTGCTGAAAATAGTGCTCATTGCTAGAAAGCAATCACAAATGATTTGATGAAATACAGTGTTCAGCAGGGGGCCGGAAGGTTGTAGGGATTGGGAAATAGAATCTTCAAGGCTTTCACCACAGAAGTGCTGGTTTGAATCCAGCCTGGGATGTTAGTGATCAAATGCTGCTGATGTCTGTTTGGTGGCCTCTGTATGTGTGAAATGGCCTTAGGCTCCTCTGTAGTTAGCAGAGATTGGGTACCTAGAACCAATGTCCCAGGTCAGCTCATAAGACTCATATTTTGGCATTTCTAACAGTAGGCATTGGGACATTAGCCACTATAGTGTGTTCTGGCACCAGTTTTCACATGTACTATAGTCTCGATATGTTCATCCTGCTACAATCAGAATAGGTAAAACAGGCCTATTGCGCCACAATGTTACACTAGTTTTATTCTGGTATAACTCCATTGAAGGTGTGTGTAAAATCAGCATAACAGAGGGGAGAACTGGGCCCAGCATTTCCAATATCAATGGGCTTGTCACAAGCACCGAATGAATGGGCCCCACTACTTTTCTAGTTCCCAAGCACCATATTACTCCATTGTTTCCACATCTTTGTTGGTGGAAGCTATGGATTTTTGTGGACCATGGTTACCTTTTATTCACACACCCACAGCCATGGATGGGATACACTTGATCACATTGGGTGAGTTTCCCTTTTATGACCCACAGACACAACCATGGATTGGCATACACTTGATCACATTGGGTGAGTTTCCCTTTTATGACCCACAGACACAACCATGGATTGGCATACACTACACACAGTTATTAGAACCTCTTTGTTGTTTTTCAATAAGGATGACTTTGGTCCTGAGCCATTACTAGAAAATGGTTTTCCTTAATCTGTTGAAAGTCTTGGGGTGGGTGTCTGACCACTTCATGCCACTCTGAAGGGGAAAAGAAGCTAAAAGCCAGCTTAATAGGCCACCTGTGGATTCCTCTTGCATACAGAGAATTCCTCCTGCCACCCGCATGATTTAGAGTCAGTGAAGGGGATGTCCCGGAGGGAAAATGAGCATGGTGGCCAGGGAACCACTGCACTTTTGATTGCTTGAACAGCCCCTTGGGATCAGGACAGCCAGGCATAAATTAGAGCAACCTTTAGATTGAACAAGTCCCTGAGGCATAAACCTACCTTTGACCTGTAGACTACTGGCCTGTCCCCTCAACCTAGGAAGAAGTAAGTCCATGCCCAAAGTCTTGTTCAGGCCCCTTTTCAGAAGGCTTCAGCTTTATTTCTTTCACATGTAAACAGTACATCACATTAACTATCCCTTCCCCCTAACCCACTGCAGGGGCATATCTATTCCCTACAGAGTCGCACATGCGCACTCTCGCTCTCTCTCTGCCTGTTTCCTGTAGCTCTCCTCCATGAGCAACAGGCTGCCTGGTCACACTCTACCCAACTGACCTACTTGCTGGCTTTTATAATCACCTGATCCCTATCTGATCAGTCTCAGCTGAGATGTAGCAAATCTATCATGGATATAGCTACATCCAACTCCCCTTAATGGGCCAGCCACTCCCTGAGTTGCCTCCTTTCCCTTTCTCTGTTACATGCTGGGCACAGCTCAGCTCTGGAGTCTGTATGTCTTTATTTTTGAAAGTGCTCTTTCTACTCTAGTTCTTGGCCACCAGCCATTCCCGACCCACCCCACTGAAAGATAGACCTACCATTGTAGTGCTGGAGCCCGTTCTTTCCTTCTCAGATCTGTTCTGTGTGCCTGGTTGCAGTGTGATTTGAATACTTGTCTGAGGAGCCTAAGCTGCATTGCCAGAGATTTATGTATATATGAAAAACTAGCCCCAGTCACACCAACCAACAAAGATTTAAGGGTGCTATTTTGCAAGTCTGTTAATTCAAAATAAAAAGCTGAGATATTTCTTGGGTTAGATACAACTTTTTGTTGTTGTTAAGAAGTTACTCCTAATTCTTAGCAGTCAAAGAGTGTAGCTATGGCCTGTATTTAAATAGATGCACGTGTGCTGCTAGAGTTGTGAGATGTTTTTGTTTATTATGAGTACAAAGGCTGAGGGGGGGGGAGAATGTTTGAGAACTTTGTTTTGGGCTAGCTGTAGGCTGTGCTGTACTTGATCCAGTGTATAGTATAATGGTTCATTTGTTCAACAGGGGGAAATTAATTGTCTGAACATTTACTGTGGCTAAGGATTACATATGTACATTTGGAGATTTTTAATGGACTTAGAGCACATAGGAGGCATTTTCTCATCCAAATCTATTTTTAATAATTTATTTGAATGGCTGATTGTGCATTTTGGATGTGGTGTGTTACCTGCTTCATTGCATCTAAACCCTTTTAGATGATCAAATATGACAAAGCCTTCCAGAAATCTCAAACAAGTGGAAATTAATTGAACTATTTTAATTTAGAAATATGACATCAGATAAAGCACACAACTGCAGGTAATGTGAGGAATTTCCTGGAATAGGATCTGTTTCATGGAAGTTAGAAAGACAAATGTAGAAGAGCATCTAAACAAAGGTTTTGCATGTGGTCTAAAAACCAGCCGATTTTGTTGCACTTCCTATAGCAAAGACTGAAGAAAGCTGAGATGTGAAAAGGCTTTATTAGCCTAATAAAGGTATCTGATATCCCAGGAGCAGGTTCTGATTGCAAATCAATACACGGTTCGTGCACTATAAATAGTATTCTGTCCAATGATATGATTTGCCGTATGAAACCAAATCTACTATTCTTCTAACTAAACACAGTGGTAATCGAGTCAGTGAGCGGTCTGTGTCCATTTTGCCATAATAAATGGATGATTAAAACAGGTTTTCTCATTAGGCATAGGGGGACAGGCACAATGACAATTAGCAGCCAGCTAAAGATTCTATGTAGGAATACAAGCCCTGCAGCTTTTGATTAAAAATCTGACTCCTGCAGTTTGGTTCACAAGCCCTAGAAACCCAACCCTTGCACGTTCATTCAGAGACAGATACTGTCACCCTTGCTCATGCCGGCTAGTACCTAACTCCAGAAATAAGATCTATGAAAGTACTTTCCAAGTAAGGTATGAGTAAGGGTGGAGGAAACTGACCCACAGGGTTCAACTAATTCAAACCTTGCAGGGGAACCTCTTTGCCCTGACCCCACCCCAAAGGATATCTGCTTCTCTAGCAGGCCCTGGGAGATCCTCTTTTTCCTTAGATACCATCCGTGGGCACAGAATCTGATAGGCTCGAGGAAGCGGAGCTGGCAGCTTCCCAGCTCTATAGACAAACCAACTCAGCCCATTTCACTGACTTTTGGCTGGGGCTTTTGAGCACATCAAACCTTGGACCCAAGGCTCCATCTGAACGGCTTTGGGGTTCAATGGGAATATTTTGCAGAAATCTAGTTCTGCAACATTCTTTCGATCATACACAGAGGCATTTGTGTGGAACTGAAAAAATAGATACTGTATGTTCCTGCAACATACTTCCAAACAATCTCTCAAGCTGCTACTATTGTTGCTGTTTCCGTTGTTGGTCCAGCACCAACAGACATGCAGGAAAATGCAGAAACCATCTGTGTAAATCCAAGGAAGTACTACAGGACAGTCATGTTATTCCTCTCATTGATTAACACAGCTTGAAGGACAATGATGGAATGATGCCATAGCTGCTTTGCCCTATTCTTTATGGCTAATAAATATTAAATTTTTACCTAACATTTCTGTAACTTTGAATATGCAACATTCTGTAAAAACATTAATTAACCCATACAACATCCCTGTAAGGTAAAGTATTATCTGTTCCATTTTACAATGGAGGAAACTGAGGCAGGCACCATGTAGACATCGGAGTCAGGAATAGAACACATTCACACTGTTTCTAAATTTTGCCAATGTTTCCTGCACAGCACCTCTAAGATACAGCCTTTCCTCCCTCTCCACAAAGCTACATCCATTCTCATGTCTCATTTACTCATGTCTCAATTACTACAACATCCTCTTCTCTGGCCTTGACAAATCCCAGCTTGCCCCACTCTTGTCCTTCAGAATGCTGCTGCAAAGATCATTTCCCTAGCTTGGTGCATTGATGTCACTCCTTTCTTGAATCCCTGTCCTGGTTTCCCTTTCTCTATCACAAACAAACAAACTACTTGTCTTCACTTTCTAGGGCCTTTGCAGCCTCCACATCTTCTTGCTACCTATCAGCTCACAGTGAGCTGCTGGTGTGCTCAGACCACTACTTATCATGCTGACCAATATTGTCCCAGTGTTTCTTTGTACTCCCCAGTCTGTCTGTCTGCAGCCACCCACTGGATAAGTATAAGATAAGTCTATCTTATACTTAGATTTGTAAGCAATTTGGGGGTAGGGACTGTCTCTTTGTTCAGTGCTTATACAGTGTGTAGCACAATGTTGTCCTGGTACATGACTACTGCGATACAAATAATAAAACAAAGTAATAACAATATAACCATCTGCCTCCCACATTGGTGCTTTTTCCTCCAGACCACATAGCCACCTATGAAACACTAATAGACGGTTCACGCTAGAATAATGCTCCCTAAGGATGTTACATGCAATGTCAAACAGATGCATGTTACAGAGCAGTCATAACTCTTGGAACTTTACACAAGTCCCAACTCGAGGTTTCTTTGACCTCATTGAAACACTGGTAGACATGACAGTAAATTAAAGCAGAAGGAGAGAGAATGTTTAATAGCAAAGATCTTCTCTTGGAGTATGACTGGGAGCCTCCACACCACACTCTGCTTTCTCTGTGTCAAACCGTTCCTGCATAAAAAAGTTTTTGTTAAACTGCTATTGGACTGAAAACAAACAATCACTGACTCAAGTGCTATAAACTTTACAAGAACACTGTAATTTTGTATAAAACAATAACAATAAACCATTTAAAAGACAGGAAATCATATGTTATTCCAACTCCACCCCCCCAACATTTGGCAGCATAGAAATTCACAATTACAGTCTCCCAAACAACCTTAACTCTGGCCCTGGAGCTATGCCCACCTTCCTGCTTTGTTCCTGTCATACTTATTATGCACCAGATGGTATTTTTGGATCAAGAATTTCCCCCCCTAAGATCATAAAGGAATTGCACTAAAAGTGAAGGAGCACGTTGTACAGGCAGTCTTCCTGGGTGGGGTTTTCAATTGTGAACGACACTCTTCCTAAATTCAACTTTGCCTTCCCCTCTCCCCTCCCTTATTTCTCCTCCTTTCAAAGTTCATTCTATTTCACATGTGGGATGGGCGGTTTGAGGCCAGAATACATTTTATTTATTTTACCAAATTAGACGGTTTGTAAAAGTCATCTTAAAGATATGGAACCCAATCATAGTTTGAAATTTCTCCCAACACCTCTTTATTCCTTTCCTCCTACATTCTAGCTACAGCAGCTGCTTGTTTTGGAGACTTCAAGCTCTAAAAGACCAAGTTGTTGTACACTCTGGACCAAACCGGAAACATATTTAAAAAGGCATTTGAAGCCAAATTAGGAATGCCAGGCTGGTATGCCTGAATCCGGGGGGAGTTTTAACCACTGTCATGGGTTCTGATGATCCTTCGGCAGTTCATCAAAATGCTAATGAACTGCATGAAGTTCAACGTGTAACCACTGGAGTCAGTGGCTGCTGATTGAGGGTTACTTGCTGTGTGCTGAGCTTGTGTTTGTCAGTCTGTTTGTTTGTTTTGGTTGTTTGAAGGACCGTGTGCTGTGGCTGGCAGTTGGAAGCTGTGAGCTTCAAAGGAAGGTTTGAAAGCTAGAAGCCTCTGGTAAGTGGCTGAGCCTTAATCAGTGGGCGGGGCATTCATACAGGCCAGGGCTTTATAAAGCAGCGCACAAGCCACCAGGGGCTGCTAACAGGGAGTTTCGCAAGGGAGTTCTCCAGGTGAAGGAGGAGCAATACAGCAACCTTTTGGGGTAAGTGACTGTCTGTAGTGTGTGTTTGTTTGTGTTTGAGGGTTACTTGCTGTGTGCTGAGCTTGTGTTTGTCAGTCTGTTTGTTTGTTTTGGTTGTTTGAAGGACCGTGTGCTGTGGCTGGCAGTTGGAAGCTGTGAGCTTCAAAGGAAGGTTTGAAAGCTAGAAGCCTCTGCTGACAGGGGGCTGCAGACGGGAGTTTGACAGAGGGAGGCTTACGATGGTTAGGAAGACCCGCAACACCTGTGCCAGCACTGCTGCTGTCTCCTCCACCTGTGCCTGTAGCCAGACAGAGTGCCTAAGCATGGATGCCTCTACCCAGATCCTGGTGTGGTTTTGCAAAGACTGTAACTTGCAATTTCCACTTACTGATATCCAGGCTGGGGGGACCATCCAATGTGAAAGGTGCCTGCTGGTGGAATCTCTCAGGCAGCAGGTGGGAGAGCTACAGGAGGAGGTGGCTAGGTTGAGGAGCATCCGTATCCACGAGCAATTCCTCGACAGTGTCCATGTGGAGACAGCTGAGGTAGCTGTCCCAGTACACAGGACTGCTGATACACCACTGGTGGAGGAGGAGATGGCTCAGGGTGGACGCTGGCAGCTGGTTACTTCTGGCAGCAGGCAGTGCTCCACCCTTGCTCCGAACCCTCCTGCCGTGGTTATAGGTAACCGTTATGCTCTTCTTGATACAGGAAAGAAGGAATCACTCCCTACAGTAAAGGAGGAGAAGCCTCGTACCCCTAAGGCTGGAGAGTCTGCTGCCACCACTGCGAATAGGAAACGTAGGGTAGTGGTGGTCGGAGACTCTCTGCTGAGGGGGACGGAGGCGCCCATCTGTCGCCCTGACATTTCATCTCGGGAGGTATGCTGCCTGCCGGGGGCCCGTATCCGAGACATTACGGAGGCATTGTCGAGGATTATCCGGCCCTCTGACTACTACCCCATGCTACTCATCCATGTGGGCACAAATGATACTGCGCGGTGTGACACTGAGCGGATCAAGAGTGACTACAGGGCTCTGGGAGCACGGGTGAAGGAGTTTGGAGCACAGGTGGTATTCTCTTCAATTCTTCCTGTTAAAGGTAGGGGCCCGGGCAGAGACAGATGCATCATGGAGGTGAATGCCTGGCTGCGAAGATGGTGTCGCCAGGAGGGCTTTGGCTTCCTAGACCACGGGATGCTATTCGAGGAAGGACTGCTAGGCAGAGATGGCGTTCACCTTTCGAGGAGAGGGAAGACCCTATTCGGACACAGACTGGCTAACCTAGTGAGGAGGGCTTTAAACTAGGTTCGACGGGGACAGGTGAGCAAAGCCCACAGGTAAGTGGGGAACATGGAGACCGGGGAAATGAGTCGGAAACAAGAGGGAGTGTGGGCTATATTGGCAGAGAGAAAGGAGAGTCAGGAAAAAACTGGGAGGAAAGATCAAACCAGTATCTTAGATGCCTATATACAAATGCGAGAAGTATGGGGAATAAGCAGGAAGAACTGGAAGTGCTAATAAATAAATACAACTATGACATTGTTGGCATCACTGAAACTTGGTGGGATAATACACATGATTGGAATGTTGGTGTGGATGGGTACAGCTTGCTCAGGAAGGATAGACAGGGGAAAAAGGGAGGAGGTGTTGCCTTATATATTAAAAATGTACACACTTGGACTGAGGTAGAGATGGACATAGGAGACGGAAGTGTTGAGAGTCTCTGGGTTAGGCTTAAAGGGGCAAAAAACAAGGGAGATGTCATGCTAGGCGTCTACTACAGGCCACCTAACCAGGTGGAAGAGGTGGATGAGGCTTTTTTCAAGCAACTAACAAAATCATCCAAAGCCCAAGATTTGGTGGTGATGGGGGACTTCAACTATCCGGATATATGTTGGGAAAATAACACAGCAGGGAACAGACTATCCAACAAATTCTTGGACTGCATTGGAGACAACTTTTTATTTCAGAAGGTTGAAAAAGCGACTAGGGGGGAAGCTGTTCTAGACTTGATTTTAACAAATAGGGAGGAACTCGTTGAGAATGTGAAAGTAGAAGGCAGCCTGGGTGAAAGTGATCATGAAATCATAGACTTTGCAATTCTAAGGAAGGGTAGAAGGGAGAACAGCAAAATAGAGACAATGGATTTCAGGAAGGCAGATTTTGGGAAGCTCAGAGAGCTGATAGGTAAGGTCCCATGGGAATCAAGACTGAGGGGAAAAACAACTGAGGAGAGTTGGCAGTTTTTCAAAGGGACGCTATTAAGGGCCCAAAAGCAAGCTATTCCGCTGGTTAGGAAAGATAGAAAATGTGGCAAAAGACCACCTTGGCTTAACCACAAGATCTTGCACGATCTAAAAAATAAAAAGGAGTCATATAAAAAATGGAAACTAGGACAGATTACAAAGGATGAATATAGGCAAACAACACAGGAATGCAGGGGCAAGATTAGAAAGGCAAAGGCACAAAATGAGCTCAAACTAGCTACGGGAATAAAAGGAAACAAGAAGACTTTTTTTATCAATACATTAGAAGCAAGAGGAAGACCAAAGACAGGGTAGGCCCACTGCTTAGTGAAGAGGGAGAAACAGTAACAGGAAACTTGGAAATGGCAGAGATGCTTAATGACTTCTTTGTTTCGGTCTTCACCGAGAAGTCTGAAGGAATGCCTAACATAGTGAATGCTAATGGGAAGGGGGTAGGTTTAGCGGATAAAATAAAAAAAGAACAAGTTAAACATCACTTAGAAAAGTTAGATGCCTGCAAGTCACCCGGGCCTGATGAAATGCATCCTAGAATACTCAAGGAGCTAATAGAGGAGGTATCTGAGCCTCTAGCTACTATCTTTGGAAAGTCATGGGAGACGGGAGAGATTCCAGAAGACTGGAAAAGGGCAAATATAGTGCCCATCTATAAAAAGGGAAATAAAAACAACCCAGGTAACTACAGACCAGTTAGTTTAACTTCTGTGCCAGGGAAGATAATGGAGCAAGTAATTAAGGAAATCGTCTGCCAACACTTGGAAGGTGGTAAGGTGATAGGGAATAGCCAGCATGGATTTGTGAAGAACAAATCATGTCAAACCAATCTGATAGCTTTCTTTGATAGGATAACGAGCCTTGTGGATAAGGGTGAAGCGGTGGATGTGGTATACCTAGACTTTAGTAAGGCATTTGATACGGTCTCGCATGATATTCTTATCGATAAACTAGGCAAATACAAATTAGATGGGGCTACTATAAGGTGGGTGCATAACTGGCTGGATAATCGTACTCAGAGAGTTGTTATTAATGGTTCCCAATCCTGCTGGAAAGGCGTAACGAGTGGGGTACCGCAGGGGTCTGTTTTGGGACCGGCTCTGTTCAATATCTTCATCAACGACTTAGATATTGGCATAGAAAGTACGCTTATTAAGTTTGCGGATGATACCAAACTGGGAGGGATTGCAACTACTTTGGAGGACAGGGTCATAATTCAAAATGATCTGGACAAATTGGAGAAATGGTCTGAGTTAAACAGGATGAAGTTTAACAAAGACAAATGCAAAGTGCTCCACTTAGGAAGGAAAAATCAATTTCACACATACAGAATGGGAAAAGACTGTCTAGGAAGGAGTACGGCAGAAAGGGATCTAGGGGTTATAGTGGACCACAAGCTAAATATGAGTCAACAGTGTGATGCTGTTGCAAAAAAAGCAAACATGATTCTGGGATGCATTAACAGGTGTGTTGTGAGCAAGACACGAGAAGTCATTCTTCCGCTCTACTCTGCTCTGGTTAGGCCTCAGCTGGAGTATTGTGTCCAGTTCTGGGCGCCGCATTTTAAAAAAGATGTGGAGAAACTGGAAAGGGTCCAAAGAAGAGCAACAAGAATGATTAAAGGTCTTGAGAACATGACCTATGAAGGAAGGCTGAAAGAATTGGGTTTGTTTAGTTTGGAAAAGAGAAGACTGAGAGGGGACATGATAGCAGTTTTCAGGTATATAAAAGGGTGTCATAAGGAGGAGGGAGAGAACTTGTTCACCTTAGCCTCTAAGGATAGAACCAGAAACAATGGGTTTAAACTGCAGCAAGGGAGGTCTAGATTGGACATTAGGAAAAAGTTCCTAACTGTCAGGGTGGTTAAACACTGGAACAAATTGCCTAGGGAGGTTGTGGAATCTCCGTCTCTGGAGATATTTAAGAGTAGGTTAGATAAATGTCTATTAGGGATGGTCTAGGCAGTATTTGGTCCTGCCATGCGGGCAGGGGACTGGACTCGATGACCTCTCGAGGTCCCTTCCAGTCCTAGAATCTATGAATCTATGATCCCTGTCAGCTGAGTGGCATATTTACTTTCAGAACCATGATCAAGTGACATCTCTGGGGCCTGGAAACACAGTTTCAGTTACTGCTAGTACTGGTGTTGGCTCTGCTGCAATTCCCACATGCACGCGCCAGCCCCATTCCAATCCGGGGCATTCTCAGGTCAAGGTCACCTGCAGGCAGCCTGCGGGCTCCTGTGGATTTGGCAAAGTCCTTTGATCTCCAGCCTCTGCTCTCCTCGGCTCTACTTCTGGTGCGAGTGCCCCGCACATTTACAGCACTTGGAAACACCAGCTTGTCTCAGCAGCCCTAACAGTCTGAGCGCTACTGGCCCCACCTCAATGCACAAACATCCTGGCCTGCAACGGCCAGGACCAGGCCTGCCTGTGTAACCCACACATCATGCAGCAAAGTGATGGTATTTTCCATTATAAACCCTGCCCGCGAGCGAAGTCTTTTAAATCACATCTCCGGCACTTACCTGCCCAAGTGCAATGGGAACCGCCGCCCAGCGGATGGATGGATCCATTATACAGTGATAGGATCCGAGCCAGAAATGGATTGATAATGGGGGAGGATTAAAAAATTCAGGGTGAAATTGCGGTGGGAGCCGCCCAGGGCTGTTTTTACATCACACCCGAGAAAACACCTTCCCAGCTGAGTCACTGCAGCACGAGGCGAAGAGAAGCTCCCCGGGCAGGGCTGGGCAGGAGGGACAGACGAGGCAGCACAAATGAGCTAGCGCCGGTCCTGCCCCAGGACTGGGGCGGTGGCAGGAAGCCAGCTGGCGAGCGGGGCGGGGAGCTGCCGAGGGGGGAGGGGATTTCTGTACCCCGGGCTGCGCTCGGCCCCGATGCCTTGCCCTGCCCGGCTACGGATCCCCCTGCCAGGATGGGTGGGGCTCTGCTCAGCGCTTTGTGATTGGTGACAAACTCCCCAGCACCGCTGCTGATCCCTTCTCCCAGCTCAAAGGAGACGTTTTCCTGAACAGCCATGACTTGCTTTCCCTTGAATCACCCCTCTCCTTCTGGTGCCGATGGGGCGGGAAGTGAAGGTAGGTTGTGTTGGTACCTCTCCATTGGGCTCCAGCCTCACTCGGGAGATCAGCCCCGCTCTGCGAGTAAGGCTTGTTACAGCGACAGCAGCAGGGAAAAGACACATTGAAAAAATCAGCGTGTTCACCCACCTTAGGATACCTTGGTTTCATTAAACCTGACTTTTACGAACCTCATTTGCTTTGCTCCCACTTACGAGGGGCATGTGCTTTTTACATTTTATCCTATTTGGGGCATGCAAATGAAGACTAAAATTGAAATCAGATGTAACACTTCGGTTTCCACACACTTGCCCAATCCTGCATTCGCTGAGCAGCTGGGGAAGGTTTCAATTCAAATAATAGTGTTTTCATCTTTTATTTCATGAAAAAACATGGATCATGCTTTTAAAAATAAATAGCCCTGAATTTTTCATCCTGGATCATGTTAAAGTTGTCCTTTACAAATCTGCTCTAGTGCCAGCAGGGGGAGCGGAAGAGCAAAACATGTTTTAGTTCGTGTCCCCAATAAAGCTTAGGGAATTGTAGATTTTTTTAAAAAATAGATGTTTAGAAGCCACATCTATGTGAAGTTTTAGGTATAACCAATTGGACAGTAGTTAGACAGCTTTTAGGGACACAAGAGCAGCTTACATGTACACAGAATTAAATATAAGAGAGCAATTTCAAAATAAAACCCAATGGGAAAGGAAATGTAAAGAACCGAAGGCCATGATCCTGACTGGATGTAGGCCTACATCACTCACTAGGAACTACGTTTTAATTTATTGGGAGTAGTTTTCTTTTTTTCTTTCTTCGTCAGTCATTTTATTCAGGTACTGCTAGATCTTGATATTATCTGGGCTAATTCATTAACCACTTAGCCACATTGGTAAGTAGATACTCACACCTATTTGATTTCAGTACTTATGTGAGAAACTATTTTATTCATCTAGATCAGCAATCTGGCAGTCTGTGTTGATAGTCATATTATGTGAAAGAGCATGTCCCTATAGGCCAGGGGTGGCCAACCTGTGGCTCCGGAGCCACATGCGGCTCGTCAGAAATTAATATGCGGCTCCTTGTATAGGCACCAACTCCGGGGCTGGAGCTACAAGCGCCAACTTTCCACTGTGCCGGGGGGTGCTCACTGCTCAACTCTGGCTCTGCCACAGGCCCTGCCCCCACTCCACCCCTTCCCATCCCCTCCTCTGAGCCTGCCATGCCCTCACTCCTCCCCCCTCCCAGAGCCTCCTGCATGCCACGAAACAGCTGATCAGGAGGTGCGGGGAGGGGGAGATGCTGATCAGCAGGACTGCCGGTGGGTAGGAGGCACTGGGAGTGAGTGGGGGAGCTGATGAGGGGCTGCTGACGTATCACTGTGGCTCTTTGGCAATGTAGATTGGTAAATACTGGCTCCTTCTCAGGCTCAGGTTGGCCACCCCTATAGGCAAAAGACAACAGACTGGCCTGTGTTATATGTGTGTTAAATTACTTACTACATGTGATTGAGCCACATCACCCTGCTTCCCTGAAAAGAGAGTGTGATGCAGGTCTGCGGGGATTAGATACACACACAAATCTGAGTTTTAAAATATAAAATTGCATAATTATTTAATTAGGGTTTGCCTTGATTTGTCTTCTCTATCCCCTTCCCACTGTCCCACAGAATTATATAACTCCTAAAACAAATCCTAAAAAACTTAATCTTAAATCTTAATCCTTTGGAGATAACAAACATATATTTGCATCCTTTTAAATGTTCAGTTACCTGGCAAACTGGAAAATGCCCATGTTTCAAGTAGGCAACCCTTCCAAGAGGCATAGTTTTTACTGGTGGTGCTTGTTAGCTTCATTCCTTCACATGGTAGATGGGCTGGCCCAAAACGGCATCTGAAGGCTAGGCCTGAGGTGAGCATAGTGAATAAAGTTGTTAGCCCATGTTCTGAATTTGGGCTATGTCTGTGCTACATATTCCTGCTGGCATAGCTGTGTCAGCTGGAGTGTGAAGAGGTGTCATCCCTGAGGAACAGAGCTGTGCTGGCAGAAGTCCCTCCTCTCAGGCAGAACAAGCTGGATGATTAGATTGTTCATTTTCAGATTTATCTAATTAAAAAACTCATTTAAAAATTAAATTAATAATAAAATTACATAATCTCTAGCTGGCTGGTCCAGGAACCTTGCTGCAGAATTGGAACCTAGTTTGTCATAGAATATATAAGGACCTTGCCTATACTCACACTGGAGTATATATGAATCTACTGGAATTCAATTCAACCATCCATTAACAATCCAATGGTATTTTTCTATCCAGAAAACGGGCAGCTGTAGCTAAAAGACAGGATCAAGCATTTAGATCATCATAAAGTGCATAATGAACCAATGCTGGAGAAAGAATGTATTCAGTTCATCAGGACCATCTAGGCCAGCTGTTTCCTGATTTTAACAAGAGCTGCACACACTTGGCATAAAATGGATTTAATTCAAATCAGATTTTTTTTCTGATCTTGACCTTGACATTGCTGTTTGTTTTCTTGCCAGTTTTTTAAATTAGCAAATCATTTTGTTTCCATTTCCTCTTCATGCATATGTTATAATTTATATCTGCAGAACAGAAAAAACACTAGCTTTACAACCACCTTCATTTATGAAAACATCTTTGGGAAACAAAGGGTTATTCATTATGGGGTGAGGTGCAAGTAACTCATCTTGGCTTCAGTAAGAAGCCAGGGCTTACACATAAGCTTGCAGAAGTGGATTCAGTACACCCATCACGTTAGTAAATGAGAATTTCCTATAGCAAACAAGGATTGCCTGGGAGAATGAAGTGTTCACTGTCTTTCCCAGTGTCTGGATGAGATTAGGGCATGGATGAGCGCAAGGTGAATGAGACTTAATGTAGATTAAAATTAAGGGGATTGTGGTAGGCTGGAATACTTGACAGACCTATCAGCCTCTTGACCATGGTTCCCAGTTTCAAGATCTGATTAGATTTCCGGCTGCTTTTAAAAGATCTGATAGCAAGGGTAACCAAGACTGCCTTCCACCAGCACCTGACTGCAATGCACAACCTGCTCTGGAAGTGATATGGCAGCTCACTTGAGAGGATTGTCTTGCTGTCAACACACAGCCCCAGTGCTCCATGAAGTACACTATCTATGAGTTTCCAGTTGGAGTTTCAGGTGTTGATACTGACTTGTAAAGCCCTAATGGCATAGCACTTTCCTACCTCTCTTCCCCTGTGATTGTCACAGCTGCAGTGGGCAGACCCTCCAGCTGCAGCTCCCTTAGAATAAGAAAAGAAGGAACTGTCAGCAGAGTTGTCTGTCTTGCATTCATCACTCGGCCATTGCTGCCATTAGTCCAACACTACCAGAATTTGTTGTTTTGGACGGCCCTTTGAAAGGGCTGAGAGGGCAAAGGATGTGGGTGTTGCTTTGTTAAAAAAGATCAGAGAAGTGGAATAATTTTGATTCACTAATGTCTGGTTGCTGATGGGCTGCTGGATGTTGTGTTGGATTGGGGGCTGGTTTTGTGCAAGGATTGTGAATTGTATTTTTACTTGGTGGTATTGGACAGCTTGGGACAGGAGGGGAAGTTTTTGTTTTTAAACAAACACAGCATTAACAGAAAAATGAAAATGAATCACAGTATAAAGTCTTATATTCTCTAGAGCTGATTCAGAAATAAGTGCTAGGTCTTCTTCCTTGTGAACAAAAAGATTATCTGCGGCTGGCTGTTCTTTCCCACAGCAGCCAGTTACATAGCATACATTTTAAATCTGTGAGATAAGGTAACAGTTCCACATTTTCTTGTGACAGTGCTGCCTTGATTTTACTTTGTAAATCACCATATACATTTGACCTTATATAAAGGTTTTCCATAACATTCATTCCAGCATTTGAAAGGAGTATTTTAAAATTCATGATGACTAGGTTCTAGGTGATGTTCACATACACACCTCCTTCCACTTAACTGGTGTCCTCTTCTAGATATAACAGAAGAAACCATTCAGCAGACTAGTGTGTGCTGGACCAGTTAGTGTACCGGATTTAACAGCCAGATGATAGCAGTACATTACTGCCAAAGCGTAAAAAGTTAGTAACATGCCATGTCGTAAGACTGGGCTACAAAAAACAATGTAGCCCTTTTTAAAAGGTGTAACTATTTAAGGCTCCAGTATAATTTATAGACATCTAAAAAGAAGCAAAACACCCAGACCCATAGGATGTGGGAAGTAATTTTATTTAGACAAAGGGCTCAAGTTATCATTCGACCTGCCCAATGATTTTATTTCAAGCAATTTCTCTACTGAACAAGGCTGATCATTTACAAATAAGAAATCAATGCACATGGCTGGTTACTGGCAGCTGGGCCAGACTTGGCTGGCTATAGGCACGACTCTTCACTGCAGTTGACTCAGGCTGTTACCTGGCTTTTAGCCCAATTCTTTCCCCCCCACACACACACACAACTGGGATTATATGAGCTTTGAATTTCATTACTAGTGAGTTGGCACTGGACCAGCCTTCCTGTTCACGTTCATTTCACTTTTACAAACATTTGCATACTTTATGTAATGGCAGCTGAGCTGACCATATTAATTTTTAAAGAGTAGTTGGTTTTTACACTACACATTGGTGTGAGACTGCTTGGGAAACAACGAAGAGGTAGGACATTGCATCCAAAGCTTTGAATAAAGTCTGACTCTTAAAAGAGATGAAAACACTAGCAGATAGCTAAATGGATATGCATACTACAACACTATACAGCATCACATTCCCCCACACAACACAAGGATGTGGGCACACACATCTCTTATTTCCATTGTTTGCATGGCCCCAGCACCTGTTATCAGAGGCCACTTTCAGGTTTCCAGTACTGGGCCTGTAAACCAGCACCATCTTGAGCCCACTCGTGGTGAAAGCTCTCACCCTTATCCTCACAGATGTTGTGTAGTGTGCAGCACGCCCTGATAAGATGAATGGCGTTGAGCACAGTGGTATCCAAATGACTTTGCAGGCCTCACCATCTTGCTTTGCTGGTCAAATGTACATTTCACTGCCATCTGCAGCTGCTCAGTGTATAGTTAACCCTTCTTCTGCCAGGTGCTCTTCCATCAGGGTATGGGCATGCTCTCAGTGCATCCCACATTGGTACTCATGAATGAACACAGCCATCAAGTAGTATCCTTTACAATTGTCATTCATGTGCATTGTGTGGTGGGCAGACTATGGGCCTAATTGTGCCATGAGAGTCCCAGGATGTTTTGGGAGCCCCATTCTCTCAAAGCCACCTATTATTTTAGGTATATTAGCTATGTCCACCATCTGTGGGTAAATCACAGCAAACTGCCTCAAACTTCCATCCTCACAGCACCAATAGTTGATTTGTCAACAGGAAACTAGTTAGACACTGATCTGTAACAGGCTGGGGCAGCCAGCTTCCAGATGGCAATAGCAACCTGCATCTACATGTCCTGGCATTGGAGGGTCAGGCAAGTTCCTCACACAGCTTCAAGAAGGTGGTCTTCCTCATGTGGAAATTCTGGAGTGGCTGCTGGTCATCGCAGGTGTGCATTATCATGTGGCATTACTCCTCCTCCTACTTCCTGCACCAGAACCACCAGTCCACACAGGGGGAATTCACAGCTATTGCAATCTGTATTAGCTGTCTCCACTCTAACATGTTAGCATACAATCTGCACGATCTCCTCACAAGACTGCCAACATATTCTGAGAGCTACAAGCCACTGCCCCAACCATTTCTTTCCCTCAGTAACAATTCAGCCAAAAGCAGGAACAGGTCATTGACCTATGCTGGATCCATGCCTTGGCACCAGCTGGAATGGACAGGTGAGGTGCGTACAGAACCAGAAGGGCTTTAGTTTACTGTGTTGGTGGACAAAGAATACTTCCACACAGGAGCTCGGGAAGCATATCATGAAACAATTCCTAGAGTAGCTCAAGTTACTGCAGCACTATAAACCATGGGATATGCCCACCCTCCACTCCCAAATCCAAGTGTCTAACCCAGGTTACTGTGGGTGCCTGTGTGGATGCAGCTACACAGCTATGGCTAAAGTGTGGCTCAGCAGTGTGGATGCTCGCAGCCGGGCTTGGCTTACTGAGGGGCCCAAATCCAGGTAAACTATGCACTGAAGACAAACTATATGCTGTATTTCCTACATTCCAAGGACACACATTCCCACACATGAAATGCAACAACAGATTTGTACACTTGAGAAAATATAGGGCATGATAAAGCCCCAAATAGCTTTGACACATCCTCAAAGGTTCTAGAACTTTACTGATTTAAACAATCTGCAAGAGGAAATGGAGCTGTTTCCTGCCCTCAGGGCTCACACCCCTTTGCCACACAAGCCTCTCTCTCAAGCTCCTGCCATCTAATTCTCCAGAATCTATTGACTGGTTGTAGAAAAACACTCAAATTTTTGAGGTTAAGAGCTGGTCTACATAGGGAAATTTATTGTCATCTATACCATTCTACTTATCCTCGTTTAAATTCCCCATGTGGACACTTATTCCAGAATAAAAGAGTGCATGTAGATAAGCCCTAAATGAGACAGAGACAAGTCTTCACAGAGCTTGGAACCATAGCTCTGAGATGTGGACTGCCCCATTTATCTTAGTGAGGCATTAACTCTGTGATGATAATTTAGATGCCAACCTTGCTAACTATTCAATTCCTCATACAAGAGAGGAAGGGAAGGATCACAGATCTGCACAATTTACCACAAGGTCTCATTCTGGTGCCCCAAGAATATAGCATTTGGGAGATACCACCGCTTATTTTTCCCCTTCCAAATCATGGAGACAAGCCCAAGAAGCCCAGGAGAGTCCAAAGACTACACAGGATCATATTTTGAACATATGTACAATTTTCTGTGAGCACTGGCTCATTTTGGTCATCTGGCTGGGAAGAACTTATTGTGGGGTCAGAAAGTGGAAGAGTACCATCACCTTCCCCCCCCCACCCCCACTGTGACCCCTGCCTGCACTCCATACTTATATAAAATCAGAAGCTCACAGAAGTGGAGCTGGAAAGGTTAGGGGATGTGGCCTTTCTGTAGCAAGACCGTGACTATGAAGAGGATCAAAGCTAAGTAGCTTCCATCACCAACAAGTGTTTCCTTTACTGCACACTGTATGAGAACTGCCTAGACAGTACACTTCTGCTGAAGCTCCTGACATTGCCACAGCTATTGCCTTCACAATTTCTTTGCAAAAGGAATATTTCAAAATCATTACCTGCCAATACATGCTCAGTGTAGCTCCAGCCCTATAAACTGGAACTTTGCATTAAACATGGCATCCTGCTGAAGCTAAGTCCCACTAACTAAAACACACAATAGGGTGAGCATTTTATCTTAGCAATCCATTAATAAAGATTACCACACAATTTGTAACATGAGCAATTAGGGTTACCAGATAGCAACTGTGAAAAAACGGAACAGGGGGTGGGGGATAATAGGCACATATATAAGAAAAAGTCCCAAAAAACCAGGACTGTCCCATTAAAAATGGGACATATGGTCACCCTATGAGCAATATATACCAGTGTTTCTCAAGTGTGGCCACCATTGCTGCACATAGCCACCAGGGGCTTTTCTTACAGCCACAGCCTCCTGGGTTGTGATTATGGGGGGCGGGGAGGGGAACAGGGCCCCTCCCTGGTGCTCTTGGATGCACGACCTTGGTGTTGGTTGCTGGGGCCGCTAGTAGAGATTGGGCCATGCCTCCCTCTGGAGACACCTGGGGCACAATGCTGAGGAGCAGGCAGCTGCTGAGTTCCCTACCATCCCAGGGTTCAGGATTTGGGCTTCAGCACTAGGGGGAGGGATAGCTCAGTGGTTTGAGCATTGGCCTGCTAAACCCAGGGTTGTGAGTTCAATCCTTGAGGGGACCACTTAGGGCTCTGGGGCAAAATCAGTACTTGGTCCTGCTAGTGAAGGCAGGGGGCTGGATTTGATGACCTTTTGGGGTCCCTTCCAGCTCTATGAGATAGGTATATCTCCATATAAGGTCACAAGCTCTGACCACAGGCTTCGGGCTTCCGACGGTGCAGCAGGGGGCCCCAGGCTCTTGCCGCGTGACTTTGGGCTCTGTTACTCCAGCCCCCACTGCCTCCGCTGTGAAAAGTGATACTTGTATGTCTGTTAATGTCATAAGTAACAAAGAGTCCTGTGGCACCTTAAAGACTAACAGATGTATTGGAGCATAAACTTTCGTAGGTGAATACCCACTTAGTCAGATGCATGTAATGGAAATTTCCAGAGGGAGGTATAAATATGCAGGCAAGAATCAGTCTGGAGATAACGAGGTTAGTTCAGTCAGGGAGGATGAGGCCCTCTTCTAGCAGTTGAAGTGTGAACACCAAGGGAGGAGAAACTGCTTTTATGGTTGGCTAGCTATTCAGAGTCTTTTTTTAATCCTGATTTGATGGTGTCAAATTTCCAAATGAACTGAAGCTCAGCAGTTTCTCTTTGAAGTCTGGTCCTGAAGTTTTTTTGCTGTAAGATGGCTACCTTTACATCGGCTATTGTGTGGCCAGGGAGGTTGAAGTGTTTTCCTCCAGCTATCTCCGTGACAGCACTGATTTCCTGAGAAAACTACAATGCATTGGGGATCTTCCAGAAAACACCATCCTAGCCACTATGGATGTGGAGGTTCTCTACACAAACATCCCACACACAGATGGAATACAAGCTGTCAGGAACAGTATCCCTGATCATGACACAGCACAACGTGTTGCTAAGCTCTGTGACTTTATCCTCATGCACAATTATTTCAAATTTGGTGACAATATATACCTCCAGACCAGTGGCACCGCCATGGGCACCCGCATGGCCCCACAATATGCCAACATTTTTATGGCTGACCTGGAACAACGCTTCCTCAGAGAACCCCCTATAGGCCATCATTAAGCAGCGGTTTAAATGCACTGAAGTTTATCTGCTCAACACAGGAGACTCAAAACAGCAGAGAACCAGTCCGAAGTGATCTTTGCTCAGTGTCTGCCAGGTTCCACTGTGTAATGCTGCGCTGCATTACCAAAAAGTGTTCAGAACTTGTTTATATGGCATCTTAAATTCAAATTAAAGGCAGCTGAGGCAGTTCAAGGAGCAGTTTCTTTGGGGTGTTTTCAGATCCAAACGCAGAGGGACTATAAATAATTAAAATAACTGATTTCTCTTAACAGAAGAGAGCAAAGTTCTAATGGCTAAATTTCATGTGTCAAAGATGGGGAGAAATGCTGCTGACATGTATGTAGGTAAGGAATATAAAGTGCATAGAATTGTTATGCAAAAAATTTAATAGTTTTTCAGGCAAAAATGTCCAAAATATACAAGGTCATAATTAATACAAAATACATAAAAACCACCACAATAGTATTGAAACAAATTGAGAAGCCTTTTTTTGCTGAACGGGACTGGTTTATACAAATACGGCAGATGTCACCACAGCTTGTTGTACAGTAGTTATGAAATTAGATTAATATCCTGATTCCCTGATGATCTCTTCATTCTGAACAAATGTTTAATGTTAAGCTGATGTTTAAATGATTGAAATAGACATCATGAAATTCAGTTACAGTTGCCTCCATCCTCAATTCTTAAATGTTAGGGAAGGGAGTGTCCGGGTACAGAAAGGAAAACAAAAAAGGCACACTGTGGCATGAGTTAAGGCCAGAGATGCCTGCCTTTAAACTTCCTGGCTTTTGTCAGGGTGTAACATAACATTCATATTATATTACTTTAAGATGTAGGCTTTGAGTTCATTTATCTTTTTTAAAAGTGAAAAAATAACAAAATGTTAGATACTCATCCAGTACAGCTGTAGGTTTTTGGTTTTCTTTTAAAAAACAGACTCCACCCATGAAACATTAATGTTTATGGGTCTAATTCCATGGTTCTTAGACAGTTTCCCCAGCTTCTTTTGGAGTTATGCACATTTTAAGAATGCAGGATCAGCCTCTACATTATTTTCTTATTAGTCTAGTTCACTTCTGAAGGACAAACTCTGGATGAAATAAATGCATACTAAGTAGATCAAAGCTATAGTTAAGCTGTGTCAGTGTGCTAATCATGAAAAAGGGTTTACACAACTAAAAAGCTGTAAAAATTTTGTTCTAAATGTCTGGTGCAAACAGTTCTGTTTAACCTTATGCTCTTTTAAATATCAATACTGCTTTTCAACAAAGGAATGAAATAAAGCTTAAGACTAAAAGAACTTTTACCAAAAACAAAATCCACTTTTGTAATAATTATTTTTAAAGTACTTTGTAGGCCAAAATCTTGTGCATCAAATTCCAGCACAAAGTGATTTTAAAGTTGTCCTGACGCATGTCATTTATACTGTAATTATTAACTTAACTTTATTGATAGTGGCACAACTTGTTCCGCTCTCCGTAGTTATATTCTAAGCCTAGCTCTGTTTGTGAATATGCAAGTACCCTTGGACCTATCATGAGACATGAAAATTATATCTTGGACTAAAACTTGAAAAAACTAGAAATGGAAGTTACAAAAAGATACTATTCCAGAAATACTGCTTAACATTTAGATGTGATTGTTCAGTTGATACAATTTTTTTCTTTCAATACAGCACCTACTAAAAACAAAAGATTGAAAAGCTATGGAAAAATTCATTAAGTTCCATATGTTTGGTTCCCTGAGAAGAATGTTTTATTTAGAAAGGTCTTTGGAATGCAATTTGCAGGATGAATAAATATTAACCTGTTGGATAGCTAAAGACCATCTCCTATTTATATGTAGGGGATCAGAATCTAAGTATATGATTTTTAAAAAAAAAATTAAAAGGTAAACCTTAACTCCAAGACAATGCCATTGTGAATGAGAGCAAAGAGTGACCAAAAATAAACTAGATATATTAACTCATCCTCTAGTGATTTAATGACAAACCAGGGATTACAATTATTCAACATCAAGAATCTTAAGAAGTCAACGTTTCTAGTGTTTTTGTCAGATGTAGTTGTATCTGGTTAAATATACATTAGCCTGCATTTTACATTTGAATTTTAACACATTAAACATCAGTTCCCTGAATGCATGCTAGCAGGTTGTGTGTGTGTGTGTATATACATACCATAACAGGCAAAATCCAAAATTCTTAGCTGAGATGATAAATTCCAGAAGAGCAGACTTAGAAGTAAATAATAAAACAAAGTGTACAGGAAAAGAATATATAAAATCTGCAACCACTTTATTTCCTTCCAGTTTGGAGTATATTAAAATAAAGGAAAGGGTAATAAGAGCTTCCCTTCAGCTCACACCTTGTAGACACATACCACTTAGCAGAAAAGAGAAAGCTTATGGTGTTTTTACAAGCACTTCTGAACTGCATGGGCTTATTTCCTTCTTCTTCTTCTTCTTAAGTTGTATCTTTCCCTCTCCATCCATTAATCTTTGATGAAAATTTTTCACCAGTACATTAACACCACAATGGGGGTGAGGGGGAGGGAACATTGAGGGAGTCAACAATTGGAAGGTTAAGTGGCAAGTGGGAGTATACACCACTTACAGCTGGGATCCCCACAACTTACCAAACAATTCATGGCTGCACTGTGTTCCATTTGCCATTATGATCAATGAAGGTAGATATTATGGAATTATCAATTTATGTTGTCTCAGTTAAGTACATGTGAACAAAGCAAGTATCTTTGTTACATGAACAGTAGCTACTTGAATACTTAGGGTTCTTCAGATTGATTTTTAAAACTAAATAAGCTATATTTGAATCCCACCTACTAGGCAAACAACATAGTTAATTAGTTCAATTTTTGCTACTTTAAAGACATAAAATATTGAAGTGGGTTGTAGAAGGGTGTGTAGAATACTTCTCCAACTGTTTTAATAAAGAGAGTCAAGTGGCATCTTCCAAAGTTACAAGTTTAACGTTCAACACTTTTGTCACATGAAAAAAAACCCATTAAAACTGTAAAATTACATTGTAAAATGATTTTCAAAACGCACGATGAACCAGTTAATTGTGTTATTTTAAATAGGATAGTCCTAACTTAACACATGCTACTCCAAGTCAGCAGTGAGTATATGTCTGAAAAAACAAACCTAGGTAATCCTTGCTCCCAATACAACATACGGTTAAGCCATTTAAAATTATCGTTTTCAGAAGAAACAACACAATACATTTTCCATGAAAAAATGAGATACTCTACAGCCAAGCAACCAACTCTTCCATCCCAACACTCGTGACCATAAACATTTATTACTGAAAGCACATCAGCCAGTAGAACCCAATCACTTACATATCAGGTTATTCACAAATGTATGTCTGTCTGCTAAGTCTACACTTTTGTTTGCTTGTTTTAAGACAAATGCAATTTTTTCCTTTTCTTATAAACAAGACTCAGGGCAATACGGGTCGATTTAGACCTGAATTGTAAACTATTTGATACCTCTCTTTCCTTCTTTCCACCTGCACCGATCTTTACACAGATAGTAAGTCAAAGGCCTAAAGGATTTGTTGATGTACAGAGTCTCATCTCATTTAACATTTATCCAAGCAAGTCTGCAAGCTCTCTCTCACACAAGGTGGAAGCGTTTTTAACAACCTTTCTTCTACAATTAGACAACTCCGTTTCAGAGACTGACATTCTTCTAGTTCAGCAGGAAGCGATTCAAGGTAGTTCCCAATCAGCTCTAGCTGAACAAGGTTCAACAGCTGGCCGACACGAGGAGACAAACTCGTCAGGCTGTTATATCCCAGAAGTAAACATTGCAGCTTTTTGCACTGAAATAATCCATCTGGCAGTATCTCAATCTACAAAGAGGAAGGAAGACATGCTAATTAGAGCTTGTTAACCTATACAAAAACTGCATATTTTTCATTACCCAATACACTTTTTACCCTCAAAATGTTTTTAAATTAAAAAAAGATAGATACAGCGTAAGGAAATGACAATTTTGTATGCTATAAAAGGGGTACAGTCAGGAAAAAGTCTACTTTCAATATTTGCATGAAAACAGTGCTGTGTATCTCTGGTTATGAATGTGGCTAGGTGAGAAAAGTTTAATTCTTCACAGAACATCAAGGAAATCTAAAAATCAAATTGCTAGTATGATCAGATTGTTTTTCCTACTTACGCTCCTTCTTAAGAATTATGCTTAATAAATGACATTCCTTTTGCATCTCCTAAGTACCCCACAATCCTTTTGACAACGCAGGCAGAACTGCATCCATGCAATACTGTGAGTACTCAGAGACCTGGTCTGCTATACAAACACTTTAATAATATTTGAACACAGCTGTGAACAGTCAAGTTATATCTTACACTGCTGAACCCAACTGAACAGTCATTACAGATTAGGCCAATTTACACAGAACATCTGTGTCAACTACCTGATCATTTAGACCCTACTTTGACCAGTTTTAAAAAAATCAGTTCCCCTCTCAGTTAACTGGGTTTCATGTCCCTGTTGTTTACAGTGCCATAAAGCTGGTGAGCTCTAGCAGGCCAGAGAGTCTTCAAAAAGAAACAGGATAGACAAAAGTCAGAATTTCTAATGCTTAAAGTAATTTAAGAGTTCTACTTACATGGTTTTTTGTCAGAGCAAAGTACTGCAGATTTGTCAAATAACTGATTTCTTCCGGAATAGACGTTAGCTTGTTATAGCTAAGATCCAAATAGTGTAGCTTTTTACAAAGAAATAGCTGCAGTGGAACATTTTTAATGTTATTGTAATTTAAGTACAGTTGTTCCAGGTTTGATAATGCACCGATCTGCGCAGGGACATATGAAATGGTGTTGTGCCACAATTTTAAGCAAGATAGGTTCTTGAGATGTTGAAAGCTCATTATTTCTTCCACTGTTCTGAGATTATTCTCTTTTAAATCTATTTCATGCAAATTGTTTAGGGTGAAAATAGAATGTGGAATGCGCTCTAAATCACAGGAGATCAACTCCAAGGTTCTCAGGTTTACCAATTTTTTCAAGTTGTTTAGTACGACCAGTTTATTTCCCTCATTATTGATAGATAAGTTTTGCAGTGAAGGCAATAGGTCTGTAACCACCTGAGGTATACGGGAAAGGCTGTTCTTTAAGTAAATTGTTCTCAGATTCTTTAGATCCTGAAAACCTTCATTGTATATAGAGTTGTGGTAATCTAGCAAAAAACATCCTGTTAAACACAATTCCTTGAGGTTTTTTAGATGAAAGACCCAAAGTGGAATCCTTCCGATTTCACTGGATTTTAGACGCAATGTTTTCAGATTCTCTTCTAGAAAGTTTAGTGCTGGGTAATCCACAGTTAATGATGAATGATAAATATTAATTTCTTTGAGATTGACTAGCTGAGTCACTATTGAAGGAAGCTTGGCTTCAGGAATGAGTTCCAAGCTTAGAACTTCTATTTCAGTCAGTTCAAAGACACTGTCTGGAAGACCATTTAGCATGAAAAGATGAAGTTCGATCTTGTCCTGGGAATTTCTTATTAGTTTACTTTTCAGTTTTTCCACTGACCATTTATTGTTAAGATTTATCTGTTTCAGTCTGTTTTCACTCAAATCAGACAGAAATATTGAGAATCGTTGTGAATAAAGTGGATCATACTGATCTGCTAAGTGAAGAATAAATGCGAAGTCATTCTTTACATCAGGGATATCACTGTAATTGCTTTTCTCTCTTAACTTTTCAAAAGAATATTGCTTAAGTGAACTTCTCAACATCCACCACAAACTGTACGTGCAGGTCAGGCCATAGAAGGTCACTAAAACAACATAAAATGAAGCTAATACTTTAAAAATTTCTGCGAGCGTATAAACACATTGGTACCTTTTGTAACCTGTAAAGGCTTGAACATCAATTACACAATCAATTTCAAGTGTAATAAAAGTTAAATAATAGGAGACATAAATCATTATTATTATAAATACAATTACTTTGATTATAATCTGTTTCATATACACTCTATATATGACATCCTTCTCTTCAACATGTACTCTGAATCTTTTCACTTTTTCAAATATAGCTTTAGCTTGTTCCCCTTCTTTTTTGTCTAGAACACTCGAAGAGTTCTCTCTTCCAGTTGTTTCTAAACCAGGCTGTGTATATGGCAGAGACTGCCTGTTTGCCTCTGTATCCGTTTGACTCCCAGGTGATGAAAGCAATATTTTGGATTTGGATAGTGGCAGACTCTTTACAGACTGCTCAGCAACTGTTTCTGAGAGGGCTCGTGTTGTCCATGGAGAATCAAAACACTTGTGAAGAATGGCTACAAAGTGCTCAAGCCTTGAACTTGTGCTAGGATAGTAGAGCCAAAAGTTACTGCAAGCTGCAAAAATGAAAGTGTGCAGAAGCACTAGGTATGGGAAAAATTTGGCAAACCAATGAAGCTGTCTCTCATAACACACTGCGTCAATGTAGGAATATTGCTGACGATGAAGATCATTCTGGATTCTCGAAGGGAGAATTATTTGTGTGGCAGAGCTAGAGGACACGTTAAGGTTGGTTTTAACCAAATCCCAAGGCACTGCACAACGACTGTCAAATTCTAGCTTACAAGGAAGACAACACAACACTCTAGTTTGAGTGAGCTGGAGAGCCCCAGCTAGTACAGCAACTAGCAGCATAATCATGGTGAGGTAATACCAGAAGACATCCCACCATGGTTTTAATATGTGGTAGGATGACTGAGCGTCTGCTAAATATCTGAGTTCAGTTAGCGTAATCATGACTTTCACCTGTAGGACAGCAGCAACTAGAGAAGAGAAAGAGAAAGATCCTTAGAACAAGTGCTCAAATCTATTTATTTAATATAATCGAACTATGCAATACAATTATTTTAAGTCCTGATTATTAGGCAGTTTACTCCTTTATAAACAAGCATAACAACACTGATCTAGTGGACTGAGCTTTGGACTATGGCCCAGCAATTCCCAAAATTGTAATCCTAGTACTTGCATAAAATTGAATAATGAATTGGTGGAAGTCATTTAGGGCCTGATTTAACCCCCAAAGTCAATGGGAAAACTACCTAAATTAGGCATGTTCTGAGTAGTTCCATTGATTCCTCCAATAGAACTTTACCAGTGAGACCAAAACCAAGAGTAGTCCCACTGAATTCAAAGTTAAGCATTGATTAAGTGCTTTGTTCAGTCATGGTCCTGTGATCTCAGTGTCACAGTTTTTCCATCTGTGAAATGGGGCTAAAACTTATGTGGCTCACAAAGGTATTGGAAGTATTTAGAGTAATATATGTAACATTCTATAAATACTAAGTAAATGTTTAGGAAAGGCTTCAATGCTGACAATCCGACCTCAAGAGAAGAACTCATTGAAGAGACCAAGTTTTGGTCCATTTCAGATAAAGTAAACATGTCTTACAATATGAACATTTAAACAAGAAGCGTTCAAACAGCATTATATGCATTAGAGATGAGACAGACCCTTTGGTCATTCCATTTTCTACTGCTCTGACACAGGAACAGCTACAAAAATGTGGAACTTAGCTAGGGAAATTCTTACTGAAAACACTAATAGCAGTTCACTTATTGTTTAGCATTTAAAGTTATACAGTAGTAAACATTATATTGCTCCTTTGGGGAAAGGCATTTGAATCACAGCATAAAGAGTTAAGACTACTCTTGGCCATTACTTACTCCTCGGGGAATTCCCTATCACTGCGCACATGCAGAATTCATCCCCCGCAGATTTTTTTTCTCCGCAGAATATATATTCTGCTGGAGAGGCGCTGCAGTTATACCTTTTACCCTCCAGGGGCTGCTTTGGTGCCAAAAGAGAGAACAGCCAGTCTTCGGAGCCAGGTGAGGAGGCATGGACGGTTAGAGCAGGGCAGGGCACATGGGACTGCTGGGGGTGGGGTCACAGACAGGGGGCTCAGAAGGGCTAGGGGGGTGGACAGACTGGGGCATGGGCTCAGGAGCTAGTGGGTGATGGCATTGAGCCAGAGGCTGAATGGGAGGGGGGCTACATGGGGGCAGATGTGCCTGACTGAATGGGAGAGACCAGGAGTCTGCCAGGGTCTGCATGGGGGAGACACCCAATAATCCTCCCTCTCCTCCCCCCTCCAACTCCCTGCAAAAAAGTCCCTGTTTCATATTTCTCCCACCCATACCAAACAACCCTCCAGGTTCACTCCTAGGCTTCTTCCCAGCAATTACTTCCCTCTCCCTCAGTTCCTCCATTACCCCTGACTCTGCCAAGTCTTTGCACTGTTTCTGAGGGGTGTGGGAAATATGTTTCTGTATTGTAATTTAAATGAATTATTACTCAAAGTTTGTCTTAATATATCTAGTAAGGAATATATTTGTCAAAATAACACTTCCTAAATTTTTTTGTCTGTATTGTTACAAATTTGCTGACAGGCATTTTGAAATAAATTACTAAAATAATTGAAACTGATATGATTAAATTGTGTTATTTTGACAAATTCATGCAGAATTTTGCAAAATTTTAAAACATTGTGTACAGAACTTTTAAATTTTCGGGTGTAGAATTCCCCCAGGAGTAATTACCTAGCCAGATTACTATGGCCAATTACTACAGAATAAGGAGAACATTTCAATCTTGATAAGATATCAGCAGTACTGCCTGATATAGACTTGCTGATATTAGATGGAATTCTGTTCAACTGAGGAAAACAGAACGCCCCAAATGGACTAGAAATGCAATACAACTTTGATGGCTGACACCCAGTAATTCACATAGGCCCCCCCCTCAACCCTTCTGTCTTTCCCCAGCAAAAATTTAGGAGCAGAGTTCTACAGACAAATGTATGCTTACCTACACTTAGTTTTATAAGATATGCTACAGAACAGAAAACTAGCATGGTTTGATATTATAATTAAGCACAGTTAAGTGAAGAGAAATACGGATCATGACACATTGTGTTTGCATTTTTTGCTTATTCCTAATTCACAAAATTCAATAGTCAGGGTGAGTGGCCCAATTAGTATGTATTAGAAAGGCTCTATTGTATTTTACGTGTTAATGATAGTAAATAGTTGAGTTTATTTTAATTCAGCAAGTGCAAATCCATATTTATTTATATACCATACATAAAATGTTCATACTTACTTTACTAGTTAAACAGAATAAGATACACAACAATCTTCAATCAGGAGGTCTACACCTTTTAAAATTCCTTGGACATGCCATCTTTGCATTTATCTTCATTCTGCATGGGAAAACATTGGGAGTACAGTTGAAGTATCAGACTATTTTGAATAGAGAGCAAGTAGGTCAGCCTTAATCAGAATTCTTACCTCATTGCTGATGTGACCTGTTTAAAGGGTATGCTTTACAAGCATTTTCTCTAATTCAGCATGTTCTCCATTTTGCAGCCATAACAACAATATACCCAGAAACAATCTGAAGGTCAAGTTTTCTGCACCATGCCAAACCCATACAAAAAACAAACAAAAAGGAAACCACATAAAAGAACTTATCCCTAACTAATACTGGGTGGCAATTCTATAGTTTCTTGCTAAATGAATATGTGGGAGGAACCTGCATGATTTCAAAAAACGCAAGGTATAATTTAGTCCATTTCAATATTTTTTCAGCATTGACATACAAGAGGTAATAGTTTCCATTACAAGAGTACAAATTCTACTATATGGGACAAGCTAGTAAAATATTGCCAAATACCATTAATACCCATACTCTGGATGCTACTAATCCAAAGTTACAAGATGCTAGAGCTGGGCAAACTGATTAGAAAGTATACCTTTGTCTGGTAATCTCTGGGGTGCCTCAACTCCAAAGAGTTTAAAATGGGGAGACAGAGGGCTAAGTTTCTAGGAACCTCTTAATGAAAAGCAATTGAAGGAGGGCTCAGATAGCTATTGTCCATCCCTAAAGACAGATAAAATGTCAGAGAATCAAAATGCTAGATGTTAGACTATAGATATTCAGTCCTGCCTGTAAAGGACTATACTTTAAGAACTGAGGTGTATTTTTATCACTTAGCTAGGTACAGGTGTATAAATTCAAAGAATCAACATTACAGTCTGCCGGTGATCTCCAGAGATATCTCCACACTGATTTATACCTGCCTCTGGAGATTTCCATTACTTGCATCTGAAGAAGTGAGGTTCTTACCCACGAAAGCTTATGCTCCCAATACTTCTGTTAGTCTTAAAGGTGCCACAGGACCCTCTGTTGCTTTTTACAGATTCAGACTAACACGGCTACCCCTCTGATACTTGATGAGGGTAGTGGGATATAATTGGTTAGAGAATTATGTTACAATATGTGAGGATTGGTTAGTTAAATTTCAGTAAAAATTGGTTAAGGTATAGCTGAGAATATTACTATATAAACTGGGGTCAAACAGAAAGTGGGGGAAAGGGGGAACAGGGACACAGGCAAGGCTCTGCAGTGTCAGAGCTGGGAAGGGGGACACTGGGTAAACACTCTGCAGGGTAGGGTTACCATACGTCTGGATTTTCCCGGACATGTCCGGCTTTTTGGGCTCCAAATCCCCGTCCGGGGGGAAATCCCAAAAAGCCGGACATGTCCGGGAAAATCGGGACATGCGGGCCGGCGGTGCCGGGGCCGGGGGCTCGGGGGCCGGCGGTGCAGGGCGGGCCGGGGGCTCGGGGGCCGGCGGTGCAGGGCGGGCCGGGGGTGCTCAGCTGGGGGCCTGGGTGCCGGCAGTGCTGGGCGGGCCGGGGGTGCTCGGCCGGGGGCCCGGGGCCCGGCAGTGCTGGGCGGGCTGACCCAGGCTGGAGACGCCGGGGCGGCCAGACTGGGCCGGGCCTCCTCCCCCCACACCCTCCTTATCTGCTTTAGGCTTCCCGCGAATCAAATATTCGCGGGAAGCAGGGGAGGGGGCGGAGACTTTGGGGAAGGGGCGGAGTTGGGGCGGAGCGTGGGCGGGGCTGGGGCCCCATGGAGTGTCCTCCTTTTGGAGGCTCAAAATATGGTAATCCTACTGCAGGGTCAGAGCTGGTAAGGGGGAAATGGGGTAAATGCTATGCGGCATCAGAGCTGGGAACAGAACACTGGGGAACAGTCTATCCGCATATAGAGATAAGCTCGACTGGTGTGAAGGGCTTCGGAATATGCTTGTTTGGAAACTAACCCCAATAAACATTGCATTATCTGCGCTTCGGACTTCAGGTCTTCTGCTTTCTGTCTCTGTGACAAGAACCAGGGGAGAGGGTGAAGGGAAAGCCCTGTAACACTAGAACTCCACCAGATTTGAACATCTAGACAAACAACCTCTTTGCCCTTCCTTGGTATATGCTTGCAGAGATCCATTCTTAAACAAGATGAAAGAATCAGGGATTGCTAACTTCAAAGGTCCATTTCAAAATGAATCCTGATACTTTCTAAAAACAAATTTTCTGTTGGTATAGTCCTCTCTCTTGCTTCTTAAAACAAAACACTTAAGTTCAAGACCATGAAAAATGGTACTGTAAATATCCAAATTAAGGCCTTGATCCTGCAAATGACTTCAGGTGCACCTAGCCCCACTGAAGCCAATGAGCCTCTGTGCAGGGGTCTACCTGCACCAAGTCTGCTGCAGAAAGAGGGCTGTTGAACTGCTGCATTCAATTCAAACCTAGAATAAAAAGGCAATTGTATCTTTCCTGCAAGTTTAAGTAATACAAAGGCATAGATCCCAATTAGCAGTGTTTAATCACATACTTAGGAGTGCAATGCCCAGTAATGGAGGCAACATAAGAAACTCAGAGGGCTGGTCAGAAGTTTCTGTTGGAATGATTTTCTGATTTTTTGTTTGTTTGTTCTTCTGAGGTACCTGATGGAAAATTGAGATTTTCCTACTAAAAACTTAAAAAAACAACAACTTCCCAGCTACCCCAAGGGAAGGCTTTGTCAATTCTACTTTCTGCCTGCAGGTAAAAAGTGAAATTGACAGAAGCCTTCCAGGAGGGCTTCTGAGCCTTCTGACTCTCTGGTGCCTCCCTCCCTCCCCTACTCCAAGCTCGAGGGCCAGACAGCTCTGCCCCTTATGTCTCCTCCCAACTCTGAGGCTGGAGAAGCCTCTCCACCTCCTGCTAGCTTTAGAACTGGGGAGGCTGAGCACCCCATCCCTCCAGTTTCAGGAGAGGTGGGGAGATTGAAAACATGGACTCTGCATCTCTGGCAGTTAGGCTGAAAGGCTCTCGTCGGTTAGACATTCTGCGTCCTACACTGCTGTAGTTTATCTGAACAAAGTTTGTTTTTTGTTTAACAGTAAAGTAAAACTGCAATTCACTTTCTATGTCCTATTTGCAGTTGGGAGAGCTTTTCTTCCTTCTAGACAGAGAAGTCTCATTGTCTAGTAGATTACTTGCAAGTATTTTAAATGGAGGGGCTGCTTTCATATGGATTTTAAATTAAGGTAGTTTTAAATACAGTATCTGCTTGTGTTGGCCGCTTTCAATCCCTTATTTACAACCCATTTAAGAATATCCAGCTCTTGCCAATAGGTCCCTATGGCTTTGATTCCATAAAGCATCCCTATTCAGGAAGGCTGTGTATGTGTTTTCCTGAACTAGGGCCTATGAGAGGACTTGCTAGAATTATAATATAGACACAGTTCTCTGTGTTTTATTCAGTTTATATGCAGCTCGTTTACTGCTTGCTTGCAGTTGCTAAAGCCTAATTCACAACTATCCTGGGTACCCACAGTCCCTGGCCTAAAATAGTCCATATGTTACTACTGCCTGCCACACATTAATAAGCCTTTGAAACTGATGAGGATCACCAACAGAAAGCTCTGAGTAAAATTAAGACTGTTTTAAAACAAAACAGAAAAAGTTGCCTTTGAACAGACTGCACATTAAAAAGATGTTTATTTACCTCTGCCTCACTGGACTCTCAGTTCAAATAGAAGAGAGAGACTGCTTGTACAAGACAAAGGGTTTTGCCAAGTAAATAAACCAATAAATTAGATACAAATGGTGTTTAGCAACTGTAATTGTGTCTGAATTCACTTATTCCATTTCCTCCTTTGGCTCAGAAATGGACTGCTTTTTATCATTTATTACAGGCTAAGAACAATCCAGATCTACTGTGGAGGTAAAACAAAAAATGAACTGGACACTAAAATGTAGAATATAATTTGGGCATACAGAATAATTGCAAGGAACACATGATATACTGTAGTTGTTACACCAAATTATGACAGATTCCTGACTAACAAATCAACTAGAAGTCTCTCATTATATTTACAAAAAATTCCTAAAAAATCCATACCATACTCTAAGAGGTGTTTCCAATCAGTCAATCTGCTACTATGAGTGGGTCATAAGTACCATGTTAGACCTCATCCTTTACACTTAAAGTGCGTCTATCCTGGCAGAATAATCCTCCTAACCCTTGTGCATTGTTGCTCAAGCTTATTCTTCTTGTGAAATGAATCACACTTCCAGATTGTTCATCATTCAGCTTTTTAACTCATCCATTTTAAAAGGTTGTAGCATCGCCCAGAAAAAAATTCCTAATTTAACACAGTCAAAACACACAGCCTACAATATTTCAGTGTTACATGAATATACCTACAGCATGCCTACGGGCAGTGCTTAATTTGTTATGAAAGAGGTGCCGGGGCTCAAGCAATTAGGTGCCGGGGTCAAGCAAGTTTTTTTTACTTTCATAACAGATGTTTCAAGCCCAGAGGTGCCAGGGCTACGAACTGCCAAGCCTAGAGACACAAATTAAACACTGCCTACAGGGGACTGTGCTATAAAGATTTAAGAAACAGCAAGAAGTGTAAAGTTGCTGTCGCATCCTGCACAAATGTGCACCACTTCCTGTTTACTCTCCCAATCTTTCTTAGACAGAGAGAGAGAGAAACCAGTTCGGAAACTGAGACAGAAAATATAAGCAAGTCTACATTACAGCAGCATCAGTATGGTATTTAATCTCTTAGAAAGATTTCTTCTTGTAGCTATATAGACCTGCTTCAGTCACCAGTGAAATACTACAGGTATGGCTATGTATTTTACAGGGCTCTCATTCTCAGGCCTCGTCTACATTATGAACTTGAACTATTACTGACAAGTAATTAGCAACAATTGCAGCTGAACTGAACTGAACTGATGTGCCTGGCTGAACTGCAAATGCAGAGAAACTTCATCTACCCCTTTTTCAAATGCTAGCAACAGTTCTATTTCATAGTGTAAGCAAGGCCTCCACTGAATACAGCAGCCCATAGAACTCAATGTAAAATAAAGCAATACAGTGATTATCCTTCATAATGTTTGATAAAGAGTTTGCATGTCCTTTAAAATCTGATGGTAGTCAAGACAGAAAATAGCAAACTCAAATCAATTCAAAGCAAAGACTGATGAAATATGTCCCAAGATATTTTTAATAAACTAAATATCGAGAAAGCATGACCTAGTGACAGTTTCTTAGAACAGTCCTATGAAGCAAAGACTACAATGAGTTTTTGTTTATACACTGATGGAAGTTTTCATACATACACACATACAAGTTCCCTTTGTCAGTTTGTAGTTCCCTGTAACACACACATCCAGAAGGTTGCTACGTTTTACTGTATATCCCAGACAGACCACATGTTTTCTCTAGTCTCTGAGCACAAGTACATTTTTCTATTAGAAAAATTCAAGTGTCATACTACTAAGTTTTTTAGTGTTTATACACCATCTGGACTCGTTAATGACTAAATTCTGAAACCTCTGGCAAACTATGCTTGTGCATTAAAATTAACTTATAGGCATTAATCCTATTTATAACTTCAGTGTTTAATTCTGTAATATTTAAGCAATTAAATGTAATATCCCACCAATTTGTACTATATTTAATGATAATTTTGCTTAAACCAATTTTATTAAAATACAGGATCCGTATTCCAGATCGGATCTGTAGTATGAATATGTTTGAGTGACTCATCAAATGAAATAATGTTTAAGTGTAGTGGGTTTGACAGTTCTAATTCCATCTCAGCAGCTTTTAACCCAATTCAAAGCCATAAAAGCTTTCCAAAGTGCTTTAATTTAACTGGAAATCTTTCCTAAAAGTGTGAAAAATTCATCCTTACAGTAATTCTGCTGATTTCACTGGAATTACATCACAGACTAAATTGGCCTGTCACCCTGACAGCAAAGCACTAATCTGTTTCCAGGTAAATAATTACTTCAGGTCTGAAAATCTTACAAGGGTGGTCAATGGAAACAAACAAAATACTAGTAATTAGTTACAATTTATAAAGCATATAAGTGGCTCTCAAACTTTTTTTTACTGGTGACCCTTTTCACATAGCAAGCCTCCGAGTGCGACCCCCCCCCTTATAAATTAAGAACACCTTTTTATATATTTAGCACCATTATAAATGCTGAAGGCAAAGCAGGGTTTGGGGTGGAGGGTGGCAGCTCGCAACCCCCCAGTTTGAGAACCCCTGCCCTACACAATATTACAAATCTAAAAAGTTTTGTTATACTACTTTGTCTTGTGGTCTCTAGATTTTGCTATCACTTGTCAAAGTTGCATAATTTATGCCACATTATATATAAGCTCCAGAAGCTGCATTTTTCTCCTCTCCCCAAGAATGCTGAACTGGGAGAAAAAGGTGTGGGTGTGTGAGAGGAAGATTCACTGAACAGGAGTTGCAGTTCTAGTTTTAAAGAGATATTGCTTTTTGTTGACAATTCATAACTAGC
The DNA here is from genome assembly GCF_027887155.1 of Malaclemys terrapin pileata. Taxonomy (NCBI): domain Eukaryota; kingdom Metazoa; phylum Chordata; order Testudines; family Emydidae; genus Malaclemys; species Malaclemys terrapin. The sequence continues at coordinate 79,033,814 of NC_071512.1, forward strand.
AGTCTTTAATGAGCCCTGTTACGTATTATTTGGCTCAAAGTACAATTACATTCATCAACCAAAGAAAACAAATTTATGTAGTCCACACCTTGTCGAGCATTTTAGTTGACCCTCTAATTCTGTAGGTTCTCTTTTCCAGAAGAGCACACGCATCAAGTCTTTTCAACCAGTGTCTTTCAGAAGGCCCCCTTCTGTTATTCCAGTGAGACAGGATGTACTTTCTGGCCCTGATAAGAGACACCAACAATTTTTACTTAAAATGTATCCAATACTGTTACTGCCAGGTCACTGATTAGGCAAGCTGTAGTTCCTGACCTCCAACACTAATTGCAGAAGCTTTGGAGGAAAAGCAATGCTCAAAAGCAAATAACGATTTCAAGCGAGAAGCTAAATTTAAACAAAGTTACATAAGGGATAATTTTTAGAAATCTGAGTTATAGGAACTATATTAGACACTAACAGTATTCCCATACTAAGGGGAAAAGTGTGAATCCACAAGGAAACAAATCACAAAAACCCTATTTTTATTCTTTTCACTCATCTTCATGTCACCTTTCATGCAGTCTCTGTTCCATCCTTCTCATTACAACCATGCACTCCACTGCCAAATCCAATCTTTAAAAACAAAGGACCTGGCACTGCAATCAGAACTCCATGGGCAGATCTCTGACTGTGTGTCAGGCTCCACCAAAGTCAACAGGCTGCTGCATAATCCAGGCAGATTCAATTGCACAACTGGCTCCTTAATTCTTTCAGGATTACACCCACCAGTATATTTATAAAAATTCTACATGACTTGAAGTTTGGCCTTTCAATGTTGCATCATATTTGTCTGAACTATTCCTTCTTTGTTTTCATGCAATTTAGATTGTAGGCTTTTTAGGGTAGATATTGTGTTTCTCTGTGTCTGTACAGCACCAAGCACAATCAGGACTCAGACAACAAAATTAAGACAAATCCTTTCCTAGCTCTTTCAGGAGGATGCTGTAAGTGAGAAATAGAACATACATGAGCATTTATCCTTTTGTATTCAATACAACCAATAAAAATGTTCCCCAAATTCTACAACATTGATAAATCTCTGCAGAAGGTCTTTGAGACCAGAATCACAATTGCCTTGCAGAAAATTCTTAACTAATACTAGTGTTTCAATAACCTATGAGAGTAAATCCCTTATTGAAACTACAGCATGCATATTCTTAAACACATACTGTTGCTGTAACTGTACTTGACAATTTTCCAGCACTGTTAGTGCTGGATAAAACTGGCATTAGTTCGCAACATCGTTGGAAAATGGTTTCAAACACTGATACAATCCATAGGCTTGAGCATTTTTAGTTTTAAGATGAAGGGTCTGTCTATTAATATATGGATGAGGTCTTAAAATCAGACCCAAGTGGGGAGTCACAATGACAACCTTAGCACTGTACTGTTTGATTTTCCATACAAAATATTATGCAAGAGAATACACACGACATCCTAAGCAGACTGGAACAAAATCATCTGCTTGTACCTTCCAATCTACTGCTTTTCTTTTTTAAATTTGAACTGAGCTAGATTAGGTTTATTTCAATGTATTTCCCCACCTATTGATGTGCTGCTGAAACGTTCTAAAAGAAGAGGCTGTACTCCTTGTTTGACCAAAAGTCAACTGATCACATATGACAGTGACTAAATTTCAGCAATGCATCAAGCTACAGAATATTCTCCCACGCTCAGTTAAGAACAGTCTGTGTTTGACTACAAAGGATTCAGTTTATCGTTGGTCAAGTAAGCAACCACTAATAAGATCAACTGTACCAAAACATCAGGACTGTAGAAGAGATGGAATAGATTACAAAACTTTGGGTCGAACTGTCATGAATTTACGTCAATGGAGATTTCTGCCTGATTACATCATCGGTCACTTTGGCCTTTAATCTTCAGCGGTGGGTGGGAGGGAAAACCTATTTGAGCTGTAATTTTTACAAAGCTCTGAACAAACTTCAGAAGTAGTGCAAATCACAAAAGAAAACTGTCTTACTGTAAGCTGTGACAAGATCATTTTTCTAACAGATCCTATTTATGATCCACAAGTGAAAACATCAGAGATTCTTTATGCAATTTCTCAGCATTCAAAAGCCATGTGATGCAGCGTCAAGTTCTAGGATGCTGTGTTGGTGTGGAACTACTCGGTCAATTCACTCCTGCAGCCAGTCCAACTGGGTGTCACTAGTTCCAACTCACGAGTATGAACTGTTGACAATCCCAATCACTGACGGCTGAGAAAGTTGCTAACATTTCAGGAAATGTGAATTTAAACCAAAATAAGTGTGTCTATGCAGAAACTGGTTTAACTGTGGCTTTTTGCAGTTTAGCTTGAACTGATTGGGAATCAGGTCCAGTTAAAATCAAAATAAGCAAGTCTATATAGAAGTTTCCACCAGTTTAACTAAATCAGTTTTAAAATATTTAAGTTAAACTAGTGCAACTTTCCCATGTAGAGAAAGCCCAAGACAATCATCAGCTAAGGGAGGGACAAGAGGCCTTGCCAGGAGAACAATCTGCAAAATAAATGGCAGCTAGAGGTTAATTTCATGCCCCTAAGTAGGAGTTCCTTCATTGGCTTCAGTGGGCATTGGATCACACCCTTCGTCATTGGTGATATCATCTGCCCCTTTATTCTTTAAATAAATTAGCTTCATCACACTCTTAATTTCTTTCTTTCACTTTACTTGCTTTCTTTCATCTGCCCTCAGTGTTTTTCTCTGCTATGTGCGGAAAATTCTGCTTATTTATGTATTGGTTAATTTCACACAAGACTGACTGCTCATGGCAATAAGGTTTATCAAATTAACCCTGCAACTGATTGTTCCCTGAATGAAACTGAGCAATGCAATCAGTGTGGTGGAAGGGCCCAACATCTCAGCATGCAGCAGTAGAATAAAAGTCTGTTCTAAAATGTACCACATAATCACAGCTGGATTACTACATTTAAACACAGCTTTGTGGCTTCCTGTCCTTTTCTTATCTCTCTTTGGAAGATCTTATATCCAGTCATAAGGGTACACCCTATTGTTTGCGAAAGCGCACTAGGGACAGGTTTCTATGTTTTAATCTGTGAAATAACTGTAAATAGATACCAGCCCAATTATTAGAACAAATTATTCTAACCTCTTGAAATCCTTAATAAGGGCAAGTAACTAATACCCCTGAGAAATCTTGCTGGAGAGCATAATTATCTCAGTAGCTAAACCCTCTCCAGACTTCAAACCTACACAGTGAAGATATCACCTTCCCCTGCTAGATTTTCTTCAATTTCACTATTTTAGAGTGGAGAGTTTAACTTGTGCTTTTCTCTTCAAGTCCTCATTAGGCAACATGTGCTTTATGCTGGGTGTCTGGCAGTGTGGATCATACCATCTCACCATAGGCAGATATTTTTGGCCATATCTTTATTACCTTCTTGCAAGTTCTGTGTAAGCTGAGTCATGCAGACCATTACTAGTTTACTACTGAGACCTGAAACATAAGGCACACAGAAGACTTTTGTCCAGTTCATATGGTGAGGTGCTACACTTTGAATATTAGCCCAACAGGTCAGGCAGTGAAACTTAGGACCTGTCTACAAAGGAAATTTTTTCCCAGTATAGGTTTTTCTACTATAGTTATACTGTTGTAACTACAGTGAAAGTACATCCACACCGCTTTGTTGATGCCGACTTAATGTACTTCCTCTGTGAGTCACTGTGTCCACATGGCTCTGAACTTTTTTTATTTTTTTAAATTGCTCTGCATTTTGGGCAGATACCTCATGTTCTGCTGCCAGGCTCAATGCGTTCAGGGATTTTTCTCACAGAGCACTGTGGGATACCTACCAAAACCTACTGGAATGCCAGGACTTGGGGTCAACAGAAATACAAAATAGGAAAACTCCCATGATTCCTCTCCTGGTATCCCATAAACTCATCTGGTTTTAGTGGGCTAAGACCATTTTCCAACTGCCCAAACACCTCAGGCAACATGGAAGAAGCACAGCTAAGCACCATGATCCTGACTATCATTAATATGAATAAGGTGTACCAGATGTACTGGCAATCATACAGGCAGGCGGCTTTGGATGAGTTGGAGGAGTTGGCATTACTTCTGTGATGTCAAGCAGATATCGCTAGAAGAGTGGGAGGACTACCTGAAACAGTATGGTTAATTAAAAATAGGGATACATCCACATGAACCTTTTAGCAGTATAACTCATTGTATAACAGAGTTATTTCACCAGATCAGATGCCAGATAAATTGGAAAAAAAATAAAACAAAACTTGCATGGACACAAAGCAGTTTATACCAAAAAACGCTAAAGTGATACTGAAAAAAAAACCCTTTCCCATATAGACAAGCTCTAAGACACCATGGGTCTCTACATTCTTTCTGCAAGACAGTCTTCAGTATAAGCACATAACATATAGTTCTGTTTGTCCACCTGGCAGGAAAATACAGATTTGGTTTACACCTGTATTTCTACTAGTTTAATAGCACTTAGAGTCAACTGCTTGCCCAGACCAAATGTGTCAAAACATTTATGTTCATCCTACGAGTTTTAAACCCCCGTCCTCAAACCTAAGCTTACTCTGAAGAGCACTTACAGTAACTTTTTAAAATTATTTTGTCAATGAAACATGGTTGTACCTTTAATTTATTAACTACAAATTTGCCTGACAAAGATTTGTACAAATTCTGAAGCAAAAGTCCTAATCTATGGCATCTAAAATGTTGAATATAGAAAAGGCAGATATAAGAAGCTATCTTGCATAGAATGCTCCAGATCAATTTTATAAGGAATCCAAATGGTGAATTCTTTGCTATTATAAAGGCATAGGTTTTATTTGCTCTTCATGTTTTATTTATTTGACCTTATTACAATGCTTGTTGATTTTTCTTTTAGTTATTTGGTCTATACACCCACATAGAGTCTATAGTGCAATTAATTTTTTAAATGCTAAGGAGAAGAATTATGCACTTGCTCCTTTTACTTAGTTTCTGAAGTGGTGAAACCTCTGCTTATCTTATTTTAAATACAAAGAGAGATAAGGCAGAGTTTTTTCAGCGTTCAAAACACTGGTCCTACCTGCTGAATGCCAGTCACTTGGGAGCTCTGCTGTTGGAATTTCTGCTTGACAATTCCTATAGAGATAACGCAAACCAGTTATTATACATGGACAATTATGAACTGTTTTCAATATCAATAAATGCTTTAAAAACCTTAAAGGGTACACTATAGAGAACACAATATAAGATTTATAAATTGATTCTATTGGAAATCATCACTTCCAACATTCATACACAATGAAAATAGGACCAACTTAACCAAACCACCGCCTAGTGGAATGCTGTACAGGACCGGCTCGAGGCACCAGCAAACCAATTGCAGGGGAGGGATTCCGGCCACCCCCTTTTTTTTTTTCTTCGGCAGTTGCGCTCCTGGAGGTTTTTTTTTTTTTTGCTTTGGCAGTCAAAATATCAAGCACTTCAATTGTGGGGGAAAAGAGTTACCAATAGTGACACTTCACAGAACTGAAATATATGGCCTTCCCTCACTAGGACATCTGACACTTTTAAATATCACCAGGTATCTCAGCACCATGCAAAAACTTCCAATATGCAAAACATTAAAGTGTATCAAGAAAACAAAGCAGTCCAAATACACAGACAGGCAAAACTCTGCAAGTTGGCAAAGAGGAAAACCAATTCACGTTGGCCCTCGAGAAGGGACACTTGATCACAGCAGGAGAAGTTAGTTCGCAAACCGTACAAAGAATGTGGGTGGGAAGAATAAGAATTAAGCTAACAATGCTCAATGCACACATAAGGTACCCTTACAGATAAAAGCTAGCTTGTTCCCTAGATGTTTTACTGAATTTACATAACATGGATTGCGAGAGCATTATGGACCCACAGTACTGCTTGAATCTGGCAAGTCAGTTTTCTTCTGTATGACTAACTTCTTTACAATCTTTCCCATTGCATCCACATTGAGAGGGTTTTCATGATAGGAGTTTATGTAATTATATTGATTTAATTCAAAAAGCCAAGTATTTTCTCTGACTGTTGCTAAAGGCAACTCCAGCACTGTATGCCCTGCCTTTGATCAGAGGTTGGATCCAGTTACGAAGCAATTCTTTATTGTAATAGTCCAAGGCCCAGAGAGAGAAGACTGGAAAAAAGAAGGATTTAGGTTTGGACTTCTACTTGATTTTCTAGCTGTGAAAAACTGTAGAGAGTATGTAGGAGTTGAGAAGAAGGTGGCTGTCAGTGTGAATGCATGGCTACAGGGTGGACTGATTTTAATCATGATTTAAACTCAGCAGGCAGGATATCTTGATTTAAATGAATTTTAATTGTAGCCATGTAATAATTATAGTAGATATTAGAAGATAAAGGGGTAAGGAACTGATAGCAGGGACACAAGTGACCTATAGGCCTGGAACTATAAGAATAGCTTAAGCAGTTAGCATAAAGCCTTATGGCCTGAGTAGGAATTGTTGCTCAATAAATTAGCATACGTAATTAAACTAATAGTGACCTTAAGTCATGAGATGGCACAAGACTTTGTTTATTGTTTTGTAATAATCACAAGCATTGCAATCTGTTGGTAGGTAACCGCAAGAAGGCAGATTGCACCAGTTTAGAGTATTTTTGGAAGGGGACATCAGCAGATGCTCAACTGCAGGTAACCATGGTAATTCAACTGACATTAGTATATACTAATGAGCTTTGCCTAATTAATATACTAACCTACAGGATAAGGACACCCAATATTATGAGAGTGAGAAAGTGAAGATATGGTAAAGGGGGGGAAGAACGTTGGAAATCATTAGGAAAGGGATAGATAAGAAGATAGAAATTTTCGTATTGCCTTTATATAAATCTATGGCACACCCACATCTTGAATACTGTATGCAGATCTGGTTGCCCCATCTCAAAAAAGATATATTGAAATTGGAAAAGGTACAGAAAAGGTCAATAAAATGATTAGGGGTATAGAACAGCTTCCATATGAGGAGAGTTTAATAAGACTGGGACTTTTCAGCTTGGAAAAGAGACAACTAAGGGGGGATATGATAAATGTCTATAAAAATCATGACTGGTGTGGAGAAAGTAAATAAGGAAATGTTATTTAGTCCTTCTCATAACACAGAGAATCTCATCAAATGAAATTAATAGGCTGCAGGTTTAAAACAAACAAAAAGGAACTATTTCTTCACACAATGCACAGTGAACCTGTGGAACTCTTTGCCAGAGGATTCTGTGAAGGCCAAGACTATAACAAGGTTCAAAAAGAACTAGATAAGTTCATGGAGGATAGGTTCATAAATGGCTTTTAGCCAAGATGGGCAGGGATACAAAACCATGTTCTGAAGTGTCCCTAGCCTCTGTTTGCAAGAAGCTGGGAACGAGCAACAGGGGATGGATCACTTTACGATTACCTGTTCTGTTCATTCCCTCTGAAGCACTTGGTACTGGCCACTGTCGGAAGACAGGATACCGGGCTGGATGGACCATTGGTCTGACCCAGTATGGCCGTTCTTATATTATAAATAATCATTAAACTGAACTAGCTGAATAAATTCAAATGAAGAAAATATTCTCAATGCACCTGCGGAAGAGGCTACTGCTGTTAAAAGCTGGTTTAACACTTCGAAAACTCTGTTTTAAGATGCTTACCCAGTGACTTCCTCCAGTTCAGTGATGTGATGTTCTTCAGAACTTCAGCAGCAAATGTACTGCTGGAATGTTTTTTTAAATTTAAATCTTTCTTTTCCTTATCTCCTCAACTGGGGTCAGATCATTGTGTAAGCATCCACCATCTTTGTCCATCTGAGGTGGCATTAAGGTCCACCTGCTTACCATCTTCTTTGATGCAATCGATCCACTGCTTCCTCAGTTTCTCTTTTTTAGCACCCCCCTTCTGCCAAGCTATCTTCAGCAGATCCCTTTCATTCATCCTCTGCTTGCATCCAAACTAACAAAGTTGTGTTTCCTGGATTTTGTCAGCCACATCATGGACTTGGACTTTCATCCTAATACTTCCATTTTGAAATCTGTGTGTATTTTATTTTTATTTAAATGATTATTCTATAGTAAGTTTAGGCCTTAACATAAGTTGTCATAATTTTAAGTATGTTTATATTTTTAAAAGAAAATGTATTTAAATTAAAAAATCATTTTTTATTTTTTTATAATACATTGTTGCTTTTTAATCCACCCTGCAGGGCTGTCTGCCCTAAGCTGACTGTGTGAGGTGAGAGTCACTGGTGAGCATGTTTGACCATGGCACACTGGAGAAAGCGTGATGACAAAGATAAGGATTGAGAGGTGGAAAGACTACAAATATAGTCAAGTATCTAATACATAGTTCCAGCAAATTCTATTTGCTACCCAGTGACTTGGGGCAATGTCCCATTTCAGTTTCTCTTGCTGCAGCCTTATAGATGCTGAGCTGTAAAATACTAGCATTCTTGGACTATTCAGTTCGGAGCCTTGCTTTGGTTATTTTGACAACCCAAACTATTGAAGTGTGCCAGAGGAATTGTTTCCCGATTGAAACCTTGTATGGGTCTCTGTGACGGGGTGTACAAGCCACACCTGCAATGCATGCATAGGCTGGAAGAGGACCTTGAGCTACTCTGTTCCCCTTTTAGTTACAGGCTGCCTATGGAGGTAAGCAGATCTACAACCTGAAGCTCTGCAAAAGGAGCACTGTGGGAGGCCCAGCTACAGACGCCCCTGACTATTGATGGTCTGACCTGCTCAGGGAAAAGGACTCTGCAAGCTGGGAGATTTATTCTTTGATTTCTTTTGTTTACATGGCTTTGCTGTTCCCTCTTGTGTTGGGCGGCTGATAGGAAGTGATCCAAGGAGACAGACGCACAGCACTCCAGGGTGCAGGACTCAGCTGCCTACCTTGGGGTCCTGGATCAGAATCTGGTGAAGAGGATGGTCCTGGGTTCCCCAACCTGCCTCCTAATAGGGCTGGAGGCAAAAAGCCTATCCTTGAGACTAGACTCAGGATGAGGAAGACCCCATAACCCAGAGAGTCCTGAGTCTGGGACTTTGGCTGGGTGAAGCCTGAAGTCCCTTGCTGGGCAGTGGAACTAGCATTTGGTGGACCTTTTACATATCCCAGAAGGGGTGGACACAACTTGTGCCCTAAATGGAGGGCTGAATCACAGAGGGGACAAACCACTGCAGGGCTGGAGTGGCTATCATCAGGTGGCTCAAGACTAAAAAGTATCTGTCATGCTCTCACCCAACCACTAGGTGGCACCTCTAGGGTACAGACCCCTTCCCAGTCTCCTTATTAGCTGTCCCCTTCTCTGTCTTCCAGCAGTACATGCACTAACATAGTTTATACTTTGGAGAAGGGGCTAATTGCTATAGTTGATGGAGATTCTGGTTCTGCAGGATTTGCTCCAAGGGAAAATAATACAGACAAAAATGTCCATAGATTTTTCTCCTACTTTCAGACAGCAGAATGATACTTTATCAGGATTGTATAATGCAAAAACATTAACCACTGCTACCACCATCCCATCAAATAATCTAGCTAATGCTGATATCAAATATAGCCAGGAAAGCAATGCATCCTTCATGCACAAACACTTCACAGGGAACCATTTAGACAGAGGAACATAAGGATACAATAAATAATTAAAAGTTAATCTGTATTTAAGAAACCAACAAGGTGTGCTACTGCTACTTAGCAAGCCAAGCTACAATGACAAAGAACTGAATCCTACAGCATTTAGGGCTAAAATCCAGCCCCAACTGTCTCTTAGCACAGAGCTACTGGGTCCATTTTGCAAATCCATAACCAAATCAGGGGAGGGAAGAGGAGGGAAAGGGGAGAAACCTCTGCACAGAGGTGACTGCATGAATGTTATGGAGCAATTTAATTTTGATATCACAGATTTCACCCACAGTGAGCTCTGAAAAAGGGTATTAGGAAAGTGGGTGCATTCTCAGTGGCTACCTAAAGTCTGAACCTGGGGGAAGAGAGGGAAAAGAGTCCCTATAAAGGAGGCTATCTTGCACTAATTCAGTACTCCTGGCTGACAACTCTGAAACAGAGCTGTCACCAAGCACAGGATTCAAGACACCATCATTACAAACATCCCATACCAAGGAAACTTTTTTGACAAGCTTGGGGATTCCCCTTACCCCCTTATTTTCTCTACTCCTTCCCAGTATGGCAGCCCTATGAGACTTTACAATAATCCTGAAGCACCAGTAATCACCACAGGTCCATATCAGACAGAAAGATCAGGATCTGCGACGGGCTCCCCACATCCTTACATGGCTATGCAGGCCCCAGACATGGAGCTCCTTCATCCTGACTACCTCAGGCCAGCACAGAGCCAAGAGGCATGCCTTCCAGCTTTATGAAGATTGGGGGGGGGAGGGGTGCTTGAAGGCCTGAGCTCCAGCTCAAACAGCAACATTGACACAGCTATTTTTAGAGCGCCAGGAGGCAGGGCCGGCTCCAGGCACCAGCCTAGCAAGCAGGTGCCTGGGGCGGCCAATGAAGAGAGGGGCAGCACGTCCGGTGGCAATTCGGCGGCGGGGCCGTCACTCCCTCTCGGAGTGAAGGACTTGCCGCCGATCGCGACTTTTTTTTTTTTTTTTTTGGTGCTTGGGGTGGCAAAAACGTTAGAGCCGGCCCTGCCAGGAGGAGCCCCACTACCACAGGGGGCTCCTGTGGACCCAGGCTGGGAGGCTCGCTCCCAGATGCAGTATAGACATCTCCTAGAGCAAGAAAAAGCTTCTTCAGGTAAGGTAGGAATCTCTTCTCTGTGGCTCCCATCTTATAGTCTCTACTGTTTTTTTTCCTTAACTACTTTCTGATGTGCCACCCAGGTCACTGAAAAACAAGCAGTGTCTTCAAATGCCCCTTGAGGCACCCCAGGAAGTGCAGGCACTCATGTAAATCCACACAGGGCCAGCCTACAGTACTTCAAAGATAACCCCTTAAAAGCAGAGCTCTCAGTCAGAGGGGGTGTTTCTGAGATATGAGGTCTATGAGGGTTGTCTCTCCATATTTTGGTGCAAGGTAGGGATACAAGGGGTCAATAGTTCTTTTAGTAGCTGCCTTACAGATTAAAGCTGAAGCTAGACAAATTTAGACTAGATGTTAAGGTGTAAATTTTAACAGTGAGGATAATTCACCATTGGAAGGACTTGTTTAGGGGTGTGATGGAGTCTCCATCACTTGAAATCTTCAAATCAAGATTGGATGTCTTTCTAAAAGACATCTTCTAGCTCAGAAAAGAAGTTTAGGGCTTGATGCAGAAATTACTGGGCAAAATTCTATGGTCTCTGTTATGCATGAGGTCAGACTAGATTACCACAATGGTCCCTTCTGGCCTTAAAAATCTATGAAAATTATTCAAAAGCTGCAGGGATTCTGCTGGTCTTGCTCCAACATACTAGGACCTATGAACACCAAGAAACTAAGATTGAAATGTAATACTGTGCTTTGAAAAAAAATATGTCCAGTGCTATAAAATGTACAAGTGGTCACGGATTTTCGTCATCTCCATTTTACATGAACTTAAATTTCTTCACTTTTGGAACGGCTTTATACTATTGAACTATTTATGGTCTCTAGCACACCTAATTGTAATGCTTCTGCCTGGCCTGCTGGGTCACCTAGGGCAAGTTACTGCAACTCCCCCCCACACCATCTGTAAAATGGATATATGATACAACCCTCCTTTGTAAAAGCACTTTGAGATCTGCTAATGAAAAGTACTACATAGGAGCTAGGCATTATTATTATAGCCAAGCAATCAAAGAGCAGGCTCACACAGAAATAAATAGCATGGCTCTACACACTAACGACTCTGCACAATTCATGGCCAGTACTATTCCATCTGGAGTATCCATAATGTGTTTATTCTCTCTACTCTAACCTCGGTAGTCTAAATGCACTCTTTATGCACTTTGTTCTGGTTAGAATAGCCTTTATATTGCTAAAATTACTTGAACGATTATCTGGTACAAATAAGCAGAATTTTTCAAGATCACTGAATCTAAACTAAAAAGCAAGCTGATGTTTTTCCAACATTGATAAGATTTACACAGCTTTGTTAGAAGAACAGTTGTTAAGAACAACAAATCTAAATGAGATTAGCAGGTCAAAATGTATTTTACAAAAATACATGCATTATATATATCAAATCAATTCCCAGCACACTGAAATACAGCTAAAAGTTTAAGATTAATGCTGATTTAAAAAAAACAAAAACAAAAAAAACAAAAAAAACCCACTTGTCTAGAAAGTTTTCAAGAGCTTCTAAATTTTGCTGACAGTAGATGGTGTAGTAGGAAGAGAGCTTGAGACTTGTATTAGAGGCTGGTATGAGGCCTGAGCTAAAGTAGTGAGCAAGCTTTGTAGATATAAAGCAAAGTTAGCAAAAGTCAGGCTGTGGGCAAACGTCATGCTCTGTCTGCTTGCAACTTCACAGAATCTGGCAAGAACAAGGCTGATATTTCAGAAACTCACATTCCTAAGAAGTGCTAGTCACAAAGTACTTATGCAAACACATTCCAGAAGAGTGGCACCAGAACATTCCAATATCAAGGATGATACAAAAAGGATAACAGGAACATACTGACTCCTCCTAAAAGATAAAGTCAGGATGACAGTGTAATAAATAAAAATGTTTTACTCAAACCAACACGTACAAGGAAACGGGTGATAACTAGCCACATCAGGGGGCAGTAACTAACTGTGTCAGAGGGGCAGGACATAACCTGTTTGTATCAGGGTATATAGAGGGATCTCTAAGCAAGTGTCTTGGTCCAGCCGAGAGGGGAACGTAAAGTTCCGCCATTCACTGAGCTGCATCCATTGTCACGGGCATACATGTCTTAGTATCCTCAAACTATCAGAGGAGTAGCTGTGTTAGTCTGTATCCACAAAAACAACGAGGAGTCTGGTGGCACCTTAAAGACTAACAGATTTATTTGAGCATTTATTCTTTTTTTCTTTCTTTTCTCTACGTAAAAGAATAAATGGACACAAATCAGACATCAGGAATGGTAAAACACAAAATCCAGTAGGAGAACACTTCAATCTCCCTGGACATTCAACAACAGATTTAAAAGGAGCCATCCTTCAACAACAACAAAACTTCAAAAACAGACTTCAAAGAGAAACTGCAGAGCTACAATTCATTTGCAAATTTAACACCACTAATTTGGGCTTGAATAGGGACTGGGAGTGGCTGACTCACTACAAAATCAATTTTCCCTCTCTTGTTATTGACACCGCCTCATCAATTATTGGGAGTGGACCACATCCACCCTGACTGAATTGGCCTTGTTAACACTGGTTCTCCACTTGTAAGGTAACTCCCTTCTCTTCATGTGTCAGTATATTTATGCCTGCATCTGTAATTTTCACTCCATGCATCTGAAGAAGTGGTTTTTTTTTTTTACCCACAAAAGCTTATGCCCAAATAAATCCATTAGTCTTTAAGGTGCCACAGGACTCCTCGCTATCCTTGTAAAGTGTGCCAGGTGCTATTACCGTGCTTTGTTGACAATAAACCTGACCTAGTGCCTTCGTAGCTTAACAGATCTTGTGGTCATTCGGTGGTTTGCTGAGGGTCTGCTGTGCTGGCTGTCTGCACAAAGCTGGGGCAGCACACAGGAAAAACACACATACGCAGCCAAAAATCTCACAACACTGGTGACCCACCACCGCTGATCTGATAAGTAAGTGAGCTGTCCTCTTAAAACAGCTTTTCCAAAAGGGAAGATAGGAGATTCTGAGTTTATTATTTCCAAGTTGTACATCAGGGGTAGGCAACCTATGGCACGCGTGCCAAAGGCGGCACGCGAGCTGATTTTCAGTGGCACTCACACTGCCCGAGTCCTGGCCACCAGTCCGGGGGGCTCTGCATTTTAATTTAATTTTAAATGAAGCTTCTTAAACATTTTAAAAGCCTTATTTACTTTACATACAACAATCATTTAGTTATATATTATAGACTTATAGAAAGAGACCTTCTAACAACATTAAAATGTATTACTGGCCCACGAAACCTTAAATTAAGAGTGAATGAATGAAGACTCAGCATACCACTTCTGAAAGGTTGCCGACCCGTCCTACACTGTAACTAAATCCATGGAAGTATAAGTATAGATGCAACACTACAGAACAGAATATATATCATTCTAGCCCTGTCATTGGAAAGCTGATTTATTTTAGCTGACTAAGTTGTTCTTGGTGGTTAGTGCATCTCTTATTAAACAAGATGAAATATTTCTGGTTCTAAAAAGACTCAGCTGTGATTCAAAGTCAGCCTAGTAAGATTAAACTAATTTTGGATGTGTACTGTATATACTCATTCAAAAGCCGAATATTTTTGGTAAAAATGTGATGCATCAAAGAGCAGGGGTCAGCTTATAAATGGGTCTACACCAAAATTTCATGATTTTTAACTCTATGGAATCATTGAATTGAATTTCTAATACAGGGATTATCAACCTTTGGCACACGGCCCGCCAGGGTAAACACCCTGGCGGAGCGGGCTGCTTACCTGCCGCGTCGGCAGGTTCGGCCAATCGCAGCTCCCACTGGCCGCAGTTCACCGCTCCAAGCCAATGGGGGCAGCTGGAAAAGGCAGCCAGCACATCTCTTGACCCGCGCCGCTTCCCGCCGCTCCCATTGGCCTGGAGTGGCGAACAGCGGCCAGTGAGAACCATGATCGGCTGAACCTGCGGACGCGGCAGGTAAGCAAACCGGCCCGACCCACCAGGGTGCTTACCCTGGCGGGCTGCGTGCCAAAGGTTGACGATCCCTGATCTAATATATTGTAGTTTTGTTTACCTGGAGCGTCTGCAGGCATGGAGCCCCTCAGCTCCCTGTGGCCGCTTCCCACAGCTCCCATTGGCTGGTAATTGCGAACCATGGCCACAGGGAGCTGAGGGGCTCCATGCCTGCAGACGCTCCAAGTAAACAAAACATCCCGACCCACCATCGGCTTTCCCTGATGGGCTGGGAGCCAAAGTTTTCCAACCCCTGAAATATAGGGTCGGCTTATGAAAGGGTCATACAGCTATCCATTTTGGGGGATCGGCTTATAAACGAATGGGCTAATGAACGAGTATATACGGTAATTACAAATTGATATAGTGGCACAAATTGATGTGGTGGTAGAGTATTGATATCAGCTCTATTGTATGCCCACAAATCTTGTAAGGTCTCGGGTATTATACTTATAAACATTATACAAAAATCTTAAGTCCACCTTACTATCACTGAGTGAAAGTGAATATGTATCAAATTAAGCCATAAAACCAATTTTTGTGAAGTAGTGGGGGGCAGAGGAGAAAACTATATTTCTGAGGTGGCCAATTAGCAAGAGATTTCCATTCTTCAGATAACGAGTGAGGTGCCTCCACGGTGTACTTTGGGTCCATGTTACACCCTGCATATTGTGCTGTTGCAGGACTGTAGGGCCAACTCTGTCAAAAAATTTTAAATGAAGTACTGCAATTTCCCACCCCTACTTTAGAGCACACATTAACATTGTTAGTGCCTAAATGTGACCCTTTATAAATCTTGTTACACACACACACACACACCATCTCTTAATGTAACTACTAGCAATGTTATGTCTTCAAACTGAGCGCAAACACAAAAAGCCAAATATTGCACTGAGGACCTGGAGTAATCTCACTGAGTTGCACAAGGTGAATGCAAAACATGACTCAATATCTGTACACACACTTACTTTTTATACTGCCATCAAGGCCAAGTTATACATTACATAATATGGGAAGTAAAATACAATGCATTAAGTTCTTTACAAAAGCGCTACTCAAGTCACCTTAAAAAGTGGTTTAAGATTGACAAAATCTTTTACTTTTGAGATTCAATATCTGCTTCTTCAGTTAGCAATAGTACAGGAACAATCACTTCTCTGTAGGTTGCCTTTGAAACACCACTATAAATTTTCATCTAAATACTACAAACTCTGAACCAAGTTTAATAAGCTTACTAACATTGATGTCAATTAAGAACTTTAGCAAATACAATACTGGAGGTCCTTACCTGTGCACTTTTAGATTGTTGGTGTGAGACAGAGTGCACTCTGTTTGGTCCACCTACACAGCCTGCAGCAGCGATCCTCTCAGTCCAGGTTGACAGACTCAGGCTTGAGGGACTTGCACTATCATGCTAAAAATAGCTGTGTAGACAGCGCTCTGAAGTTGCAGCTTGGGCTGGAGATCAGGCTCTGAAGCACACCCCCTTCTCTAGGCTTCAGAACCTGAGTTCCAGCCCAAACCACAACAGCTACACAGCAATTTTTAGTGTGGTAGTGCAAGCCCAAGTCTGTCGAGGCTGAAAAGCTGGCTGAGGTGGGCCATGTAGAGACACCATTGCTGATACTTGGTACTTGAGCATATCAGTGATCCCATCCCACTTCAGTTAAGCACATGCTTTAGTACTTTGCTGAACTGGGGTCAGTGTCACTACAACATTAATATTTAAACAAGATGTCTAACATTTACTCAGTCAGTTTTCACATGATGCTAATCCACAAGCAAAGCAATATAGGAATTAGTTTCACTCTCCTCCATTTCTTGCAGATTAGAAATCATAAATTATCATGCTTTTGATCAATATAAAACCACTGGCTGGAGACTCAGACATGACAATTTCAATTCAGTTCCCAAATTCACCCCTCCACAATATAGCATTTAAGTTTTCAGATTTGTTGTTCTTCACAGGATAGACTTAATATTTTAAATTTTTTATTTATTCAGATTTTATAGTGCCAATAGCATAATCATTGTATTTCAAAGAGCAATATTTTCCTAAAAAATTACAGTATTTAATGTCTAAACTATAATATTTGTCAATACAATTCCCCAACCCCATCCCTAATAGGAAGATACATGTTGTCAAACTGTATACTGGAACTAGAATTACTTTAAATTATAGAAAGCTTATAATTTAATGTGATTAAGGGATTTTTAAAAAAGCTGGTATCACTTTATTATGGTTGGTGACAATATTGGTTTTGGATACAAGATTGAAATGTGCTGCATCTTTTAAAAAAGGAAACAATCTTCCTAATGTCATCTGAGTGAGTCAAATGTTTTATAAACATGATTTACTATCTAAATAAATAAATTAAAACTACAAAAAGTTAATAAAAACAGCTGCCTCCCTACTACCATGTTATATTATAATCAGATTCCTTACTGATGGGTATGTATGATGCTGGTAGATCAGGTGCCAGCTCGTTCCCATGTCTCTATTGATCAATGACAAATAGATGGAATCCTCTGGCTCACCTGTGTGTTTATATTGTTAAAATAGGCAATAGAATTACAAGAATGTGTTTAGACTTTATGAAATGCTTGACAGTTGCTGCATGCTAAAAGCTGGGACTGGATGACAGGGGATGGATCACTCAATAGATTGCCCTGTTCTGTTCACTCCTTCTAAGCATCTGGCACTGGCCACTGTCAGAAAACAGGATACTGGGCTAGATGGATCATTGACCTGACCCAGTATGACCATTTTTTTGTTCTTAACAGGCATCCCTCTATCATCCACAGACTAACGGTCTGGTAGAAAGAGTCAATTGGACATTGAAGCCTATGCTGAGGATCTATGGTATCTGGTGAATGGTGAGAGATCTGATAGATACCTGTAACATGGAAGGTACTGTAAGGCA
Source organism: Malaclemys terrapin pileata (assembly GCF_027887155.1). NCBI lineage: Eukaryota > Metazoa > Chordata > Testudines > Emydidae > Malaclemys > Malaclemys terrapin. The sequence continues at coordinate 79,051,552 of NC_071512.1, forward strand.
GTGGTCACCAACCAGTTGATCGCAATCGACTGGTTGATCCTAGAGGATTTCCCAGTCGATCGTGATTTCTGGCAGCGTAGCAGAGCTGCCACTAAGGCAGGCTCCCTGCCTGCCCCGGCCCCACGCCGCTCCCAGAAGCGGCCAGCGCAAGCCCGGGAGCAGGGGTCTCCCTCCGCACACTGCTCCTGCCTGCAAGCACCCTGCCCCACAGCTCCCATTGGCTGGGAACGGGGAGCTGTGGTCAATGGGATCTGCAGAGGCAGTGCTTGCAGAGAGAGGCAGTGCACGGAGCCACGTGCCCCCAGCCTCCCAGCCCTTAGCGGCAGCCACACTGCACCACACACCAGGAGCCACTGGAGGTAAGTGGTGCCCGGCAGGAGGCCACACCCCAACCCCATCCCTGAGCCCCCTCCCAGAGCCAGCACCCCATACCTCCTCCTGCACCCCAAACCCCAGCCCTGACCCCCCTCTCAGAGCCAGCACCCTGTACCCCATTCTGCACCCCAACCCCCTGCCCCAGCCCTGCCCCTCCCACTCCTATGCCCCAGCCCCCCGCCCCAGCCCTCTCCTGTACCCAAACTCCCTCCCAGAGCTTGCACCCCTCACTCCCTCCTGAACCCCAACCCTCTACCTCATCCCTGAAAGTGACTGAGGGTGGGGGAGAGTGAGCAACGGAAAGAGGAGGGGATGGAGTGAGCAGAGGGGGCCTCGGGGAAGGGGCAGGGTAGATCCTGGGTTGCCCTTAAATTCAAAAAGTGATCTTAGACGTAAAAAGGTAGGAGACCACTGATCTAAGGGGATAAGACTTGGGTCTGTCATAATATTCCGAAGTAGGGTATAAGGCCTTGATCAATAATAAAGATTGTGAACTGCAGAAATATTAACAGTGAGAGCCTAGAACTCATGGTCTCCTGACTCCCAGCCCAATGCATGACCTTTCCATACATTACAAAGTATTTTATGGGGGAAGGTCTCTCTCCAGCACTATCTCTGAGAAGAGTGACACTTGGCTGGTCTCGTCATGCACTGGTGGAACAGGAGAAGTGTTAGGAACCCACCAAAAATGCTATACTTTGTGCTCCCACTATAGCAGCTTGCTCTATAGAATTTATCTTGTAGTGTACCATTCCCAATTCTGAGGGATGATTATTTAGTGTCGCTGAAAATTACCCAGAAGTTACTCAGCATGTTTCATCTACTCTAGATGTTCCAGTGCCCTCAGTTTGTTACAACTATACAGGAAATTCAACAGGAAAAATGCAATTGTCTTCCTCCTCATGAGCATTTTGACTTCCTGGAAGAAAGGGAAAGTGACAGAAAAACTTAGATCAACTCCTCTTCCCTTGGCCTTTGTGGAAGAAGGATCTGTTGGTACATGAGTCTCATCTTATGCGGGGGTTCCGTTCCACGGTTAGCACGTAAAGCGAAAACCGCGTATAGTCAAAATTACATTGCGTTGAATGGTGGGCGGAATCGCCCGCACTACAGGGACAGTATTAAAATTGTTATTTTTCTCGTTTTTTGTTTTTGTTTTTGCTGCCCGCATAAAGCTGAAATCGCGCATGTTAAATGCGCATAAGATGCGGCAGACCTGTACTACTTCCATTATCTAATGTTACTGAGTCCTATCTATGAAGAAAAGAGAGTTTGTAGGAGAAGATAGACCGGGTTAGAAGATGGGAGAGAAGAACTGATAAAGATGTCAGCCTTCCAGTTTAACATCTGTAAGATAGTTACCAAAAAAAAAAAAAAAAAAAAAAAAAAAAATCTTTTCACATCTCAACAGAGCCCAAGGGCTATGCCCTAATGGTTTAATAGAAAGGATATTATAAAAAAGGTTGTGCATGAATATAGACTAAAATGGCATCAGAGAAGCCAGAATGCAGTTTTGTAATACATTTTAACATCACATTATTATAGCAGCTATTCTGTTAAAGTAACCATTAAAAACATTTGGTTTTTCTTGTTTCATTAGGGTAAATCTGTTCAAACTAGGACCTGAATGATGTCAGTGTATACTTCATTTTTGTATGGATGAGCAAAAAAGTACGTTGTCACAGGCATCTTTGAAACGGTTTTTAAGGCAAAATTAACAAAATACAGTAAAATTAGGTCATTCTACATACCAACGTAAAATTAGGGATTATACTAAGAATTGAATACCTAGGTACAATGAGATGCCATCCAAACTGCTTTGCAAGCCATAATGTACATATGATCAATAGTTAGGATTTGCCACAAATCACATATAAGAACCACTATTAAAACTAGTACCATGCCTCCGGCAGCAACTAGTACCTGACATTTTAAATAAAGGAGAGTGGGGAGAAAAACAAAGCTCCACCCATAACTCTCATAACCAGCTGGGCAAGATTATATATGGTGCATAAACATTTCTTCCTAACACACACATTCAATGCACATAATAATCATGATAATCTTTCAACTTATATCCTGAGGCTTGTACTTAAATACTGGAGGATATAGTGAATTTGCACTTTACTTTTACCCCCATTTTATCTTTTTCTGAAAGATTTAAAAAAACATATAAGGCCACTATACTTAAAATTAGACATACCAGCTGTGTTTTGCTTTGAGGATGTGCACATCAGGCAGGATATTAACATATGCAGGAATCCTGCCATCAGAAAGCAGGATCCTTACCCTATCAATTCAGTAAGAAAGGACAGAGAAGCAAAGCAGAGGCATAGCAGGATATGTACTCTCACACATGCAGGGCTGGCTTTAGGCCGATTCCCCCAAATCGGGCCCCGCACCTGCACCTAAGAGGGCCCCCACGCCCTACAGAAGAGCGCCTAACTTTTTAATTTTTACTCACCCGGCCGCGGTCTGGGTCTTCGGTGGCAGGTCCTTCACTTGCTCCGGGTCTTCAGTGGCAGGTCCTTCAGTGCCGCGGAAGACCTGGAGCGAGTGAAGGACCTGCCGCCGAAGTGCCACCGAAGATCCGGACCGCCGCCGGGTATTCGAATCAGGCCCCACACTTCCTAAAGCCGGCCCAGCACACATGAGAGTGTAAAGGACTCAGTGCCCTTAGTTTGTTACTATAGAGCAGTGGTTCTCGAACTTTTGTATTGGTGACCCCTTTCACATAGCAAGCCTCTGAGGGCGACCCCCTCCTTGTAAATTAAAAAACACATTTTAATATATTTAACACCATTATAAATGCTGGAGGAAAAGTGGGGTTTGGGGTGGAGGTTGACAGCTCAGAACCCCCTGAGGGGTCCCAACCCCCAGTTTGAGAACCCCTGCTATAGCATCAACTAGAAATTAACATTTTTGTTCTCATTTCAGAAACAGTTTCCATAATCAGGACAGTTTAAATGACACCCTTTTAAAGGTAGGTTAAGCTACAGGGCAGTCAATTTTGACAGTTTTATCACTGTAGTGTAATTTTAATTTTATTGTAGAACTCAAGTTCCCCATTTCTGTTCAGAAAACTGGATTAGCTTTGCTCTAGAGGGTGGAGGCACCACCACCTAATCAAGTTTCATTCCACCACTGCATTTTGATATTTCAACACCATGGCTCGGAATATAAAGAGAAGCTGTGTTTGATTTTAGATAGGAAAGCAGCAAGTGCAAGAAGCCAAGTTTCTTTGTTTTCTGTTGAACGGTTTCTTGGGAGGAAGCCCAGAGGTATTCATTCACAATACAAGCCTGAGCTGTTAATTTCAGATCTGATCTTTTCCTACTGATCGGATGTTCAGATCCAGACTTTGGGCCCCTCTCTTTTGAAGATCAGATACTAAGTTCACACCTGGATCTAGGGGTTTGTTCATCTCTGCTCATCAGTATTTTGGGGAGAGAAGAAAACAAGCTCTGAGGTAACCTAGACCACAGGGTCACCAGACAACACGCGAAGAAAGCCGACTTATGTAAAGCAGAATAAAGCTTTGGGTCCCACCCATCCCACACACCTGCAGGCAAGGTTCACAAGAGGAACAGGTTTGTCCTCAGGCTAATTGCAGCTATGGGACATGCACACACGTTACGGGTCTTTGCTCGCCGAAGGATAATCCCCCGTTTTTGGAGGTGGGGGGGCACAGGTAGCCAGACCCACTGTCGGCCCCCCCCCCGGGGCACAGCAATGTAACTAGGGCCGGACAGAGACACTGGCAGCAACTTGCGTGCCCCCGCCCCGCGCACGCAGGAGGCTGATCCCGGGAGCCCACCTCCTATGGGAGATGCCCGGGGGCACACAGCGGGCGGGGGCAGGCCGCTCCCCCAGCCTCCGGCACCGGGCGGGCAGCTCACCCCGGTGCTCCCGGCGGGCGGGCGAGCCGCCCCGCTGCTCCCGGCTCCCCCAGCCTCAGGCCGCCGCCCCGGCCGCACGTCAGGGGCAGCCAGGCGCTTGCTGCGGCCGCCGCCCCCGCTTACCTGGCCGGTCCGCGTCCCCCAGGGCCCAGCGCGCCGGGCGCTCAGCCTCCCCGCCGCACGCTCGCCCCGCGGGGGACCGGCTCCAACCGGCACCTCAGGCTCCGCCCGCCTCGCTGGTCACGTTACCGCCCCTCCGCCAATGGGGGCCCGGCTGGCGGAACCGCTGACCGGGGGGGCCTGGAGACAAAGGCGCAGAGCTTCGCCCACCCCCTGCCTCCTGCGAGAGCCGGGGGCCGCCCGCTGCGCCCGGGCCTGGCCGGCGAGACACGCCCCCAGCCCGCCGGGCGCCCCCAGGGGACCCGGCCCAGCCCGGGAGGGAGGCGGCTGGCGAGAGCCCAGGAGCTGCCTGGGGTCCCCGGGCAGGGTGGGCGCCCGAGTGCCCGGCGGAGCAAACCCCCCCTTGGACTCCTCTCTGCTGCAGCCGGGCTGGGCACATCACTGCGTCCCTGCCCGCGCCTCTGCCCCCCAGGCATCCGCAGCGCGGATCGCTAGGGTAGCACCCCAAAGCCCCAGCCAGGGTAAGGGCCCCAGGGTGCTGGCTGGGGACCCGACCAACACCTAGCACCAGAGACAGCGACTGCTCGCAAGAGCTGGAGAGCAAGATCCAGCGGCGGGGGGCGGGGGCGACGACGGACGATGTGAGAAACAGCTGTAAGTTCGCATTGTGGTCACAGAGTCCAAGCATGTGCTAGCCACAGCGGTGAAACACCACCTCCTTCACCCATGCGTGGCCTTCTTAGGACCTGGCCTTTGGACTCATATATAGTCGGAGAAGTTACAGGTGGACGGGACCCTTTAGGTCATCTAGTCTAGATGTTCCCAAATTGTGATTTTAGATTTACTAGTGTTCTGCAGAGCACTTACTGATTTCAAGTCCATAGACAGCTGACTCTTCATTTCCAACTGCATTAAATGCTAATGCTAAACTGCATTAAAGAATTTAAAAATACATGCTTTACCCAGTATTCCTATTCTAGGTAAAGGAATGTTGCCACAGGAATATTGCGTGTTTATTAATGGGAGGGAAGCCGTCCAAACGATAATGTTGCTATTAAATGTGGTCCATATCAAGACAACTCCTGATCCGGTCCAACTCCCCTCTGCAGGAGCTAGAGCAGGATTATCCCCTATAATATATTCCTTGCAGAGGACAACATTTTTTGCCATGGGTAACTTTTTTCTAATGCTTAGGATTGCTATCTTTCTTGCTGTGTTCTGTGGGGAAAATATCTTTGCATTACAAAGATGTGATGATGCATTGATCTGTTCTTATGTATTTCCTGTGAAGTACCTGGCACATTTGTGCATTCGAAAAAATAATAATGTTGCCATTCTGGAGTGTTACAATGGAGTTGTACTCAAAGTACATTTAACATCTTTACATTTCCTGCAAGCATAAGTGACCCATCAAAATCAAAGCTGGTGGCAGCAATCCTATGAGCTACTGCAGCAAGGATTTTCCTTTGTATCCATGCTTTCTGAGTCACAGTAATATGATCTCTCTGTCTGTGTGGATAGCTCTTCCATGCCAATTCAAATTCTAATGGGAACCCTAGAATAAAATTAAAAGGTTCACTAATATGAACAATTCTTTAAATATATATCCACATATTTATTTGAATTTCCATCTTCACTTCCTCTTTCTATAACTGACAGTATAAACTTTCCTTTCAAACATGATTTCAAAGAGCAGCTTCCCCTCTGCCTCTGTCCATTAAAGACTGAAATTAGTTTTTTTTATTCCTACTTAGATTTCTGCATCTAGCTCTTCTAATCTGGAACAGGAATGCTCCTGCCTCCTAGTGACTCAGACAGACAGCCCAATCTACTGGCAGAATTTTTATGCCCAGCTTTCACTCTTAGCAGCTCTTTAACAGAGATTCATTTGAAACTCAATTTACAATACAATATTACTCTTTATACCCATTCCACTATAAAAAGCCATTTATCCAACAATCAGGTTGGCTTCCAAAAAAGTGGATCAAATGTTTTTTTCAGAAAGGCACCAAACTTTCCTTTTCTGTTCAGAACACGAGAGAACGGCATAAATCAAATGGCACAAACTCTAGATTTTGTGAAAATGAGTACATGCAAATCCTAAAAAGATAATTTTGTTTTTAGTTCCAACTAAAACAGTTATTTATAAAAATACACACTCCCTTGCAACCCAAACATCACAGCACTGAGATCCTGAAAATAAAATAGACTCAAAACAAAAGTGAAACTGACTTCATTGTCCAAGCTGAGAGAAATACAAACTGTAAACAAACATCATAAACAATGAAATGCACATTTCTTCTTTAATTATTATTTTTAATAATCTAAAATGTTATTAGTAACCTAGGGAAGGAAATGTTTACAAAGTTACTGTTGTTTTAAATCCATAGTATCCCTTTAACCTGCAGGGTATGGACTCTGATTAGCATTACTCTAAATCATTTAAGTGATTACTGTCATGTCAACAAAGAAGATTGAATGGAATTGTCTCCAGTTACTGAATTCAGAATTCTTCTTAATTCCTGGCAAGCACTAGATAGCTGGCTGGCAAATTTCTCCTTTAAAAAACAATTGCCATTTGGCTCATGACATTCCTATCTCCTCTGCTGATTGCATCTTGATTTCCATCAGAAAGATAAATCCTCTGCTGTGTCTGTGCTTTCCTGATACATGATTTAATCTATTCAGTTGTAAGAGAACTATTGTCCCTTGTGTAAACAAAATAAAATATCTCCTTATCATATAATTTTTAATTCTGCTAAATGTTAAAGCATGAGCTATATCCAGGATCTGCCACATTGTCTCATTGTCAGCAACAGGATTAGAGCCCAAAGAAGATGAGTTAATATCCTGTTAAATTTCAAAACTAGGAATAGTTATGACAAACATTCTGTTGCGCTAAAAATTAAAGGAAATGTATCAGATTAAATCATAAAACTGAATCTGATACCTCAAAAGCTGCATAACAGCCACATTAACAACTCATAGGAGCCAACCTGCTAGATTTAGCAGTTATCTGTTCTATTACTGACTTAACAGAAGGAAAAGCATAGGAGGATCACTCAACGCATCAATTGCACCTTGGAAAAGTCAAACGGATGAAGATTAACGGTGTCCAAAGAGAATAATTTGTTAGCCACCCACTGAAAGAATCAACATGTCTTCATTTGTGCACCTATAGTCTTACATTTAACAGGCCATATTCATTGTGTTCATATAATTTCATGTTGCAATGGTGTTACACTAGAAATGAATTTCTCCCAACCTTCCTAGTGTAGCACTGCCTCAATAAAAGTTCTCCACACTACATAATATGCATTGGAGATAGCTGGCTACAACATGATAATCCGAAGTGTTTAAGAGTTCACTTCTCATAAGCCATGCCATCAGACAAAGCTTTTCTAGATTGGTGTTTGGACACTATGAAAGTAGTTACAAATCTGCCTGAATTCTGGTAAGCAACATCAATTTTTTTTTCGCGGGCCACTTGAAAATTGCTGAGGGTCTTGGCGGACCACTTAATGATCTTTCCAAATATTGTTTGTACCGTTAGCTAACTATTGGAAAGTGCTTTTGATAAAAGTGCTATATAAAAAAAACCTTACTAATAATTAATGTTTTTGTTCTACAAATAAAAGCACACAACTTATTTTAAAATCAGTAGTCTTACCTTTCTAATGCGATGGATGTGCCCTCTCTCCCCCGCTGTGGCAGCCCCCGAACTGGGGCTGGGAAAGAGGGGGGTCCTCCCCCTGCAGCAGCCACCGAGCTGGGGCTGGAAAGGAGACGGGCATCTCCCCCACCACAGCAGTCACAGAACTGAGGGTGGAAAGAAGTCCTGCATGGCCCAAATTCCCTCCACCCCTTCTTCTCACCCCACTGCCCCCTCCCACCTACCCTCTATTCCCCCCAAGGCCACCACCTCACCTTACATGTGCATCTTCTCCAGGGTCCAGGCACCTCCACTAATTAGGTGGGTGGTCCTTCATTCTCTTGTGTGCGGCCACCCAGGCATGCACCTTAGAGGGAACTATCCACGGACCACCTGACTGGAGCTCATGGACCACTGGTGGTTCACGGACCAGTTTGAGAACCTCTGTTTTGGAGAAAAGCCATCCACTGCTCAGGTTGCTGGTTCTCTGAACCTACTGCAAACTGTTGCTAACTGAGCTTTCTTCACAGTGCCAGAGAGATCAATATGTGGCTCCCCATTCCAGTGCTGGATAAAGACCAAGCAACTCAGGAGGGCCTACATTTAAACTGGGGATGAACGGGGGAAAAAAATCCAGCAGTAGACATGTGACCTGTTCCTTTTGTGAGGAACTGGACAGGATTTTGCACAACTACACACCATCTAACCCAGAAATGTTGTGGATGCTGCTGCCCACTCCTCCCCCCGCCCCGAGGACAACCAGCAAGAATTACTAGATGATGAAAAGACCAATGAGGAGCTGTCCCATGACAACCAGATTCTCTTTGGGACTCAGGACCCGGATTGCAGCCAGGTTTGGGACTGAGAACCCAGATGCTAGCCAGGTTTGGGACTCAGGACCTGGATGCCAGCCAGGTTGAAAGAGAACCCGATACCTGCCATGCTAGCTTCTGTTCCGGGTGACGCAGCCATTTTAGGCGTAAGATCCTGAGTCTCCAGCCCCCACCTCCCTCCCTCCTATGGCCCACGCTGTCTGTTCAGTCCCTCTAGGGACCCAGGGTGGCTGCCCTCCGAACCTGAGGGTAAAGGGCCGCTCTCTCAGCCTGAGTGGCCGGGGCCAGGCCAAGCTCACTCCAACCCCGGAAGGGGAAGGGTGGAATGGGAAGTACAAAGGGCGGGGCCCTTAGCTCAGGCAGGGAGGGAGACGCAGAGGCTGCTCCCTTCAGACCCTGCTGCCACACCAGGGGAGGCCCTGGACCAGTGGAAACCTCACCTGGAGGAAGGACTGGGGCTGCCAGACTGCCCACTGCCGAGTACCCCGAGGGACTGGAGGAGCCGGAGGGGGAGCTGGAGCTACCAGCAACCGAGGAGCTGGAGGAGCCTGAGCCAGAGGGGGAGCTGGAGCTGTCAACCGCTAACTACCCCAACGAACTGGCGGGATCAGAGGGATTCGGACGAGCAATCAGGTAGGAAGTAGCCCAGGGACAGAACTGCACCGCGGTGAGTCTATATAGTGGAAAGACCCCACGGACTCAGTGGCGGGACCCTCGTCCTGACACTGTCAGGACCCTGGGCTGGAACGCAGTGGTGTAGGGTGGGCCTGCGTTCCCCTACCTGGCCGACCCATGTCAGGACCATAACCCCAACAGCGCTCCCCTGCCTGAGGGGCACGCTACTGACCTTTGACGGCACTCCCCCTGCCTGAAGGGCGCGCTACTGACCTTTGCCGGTGCTCCCGCTGCCTGAGGGGCGCGCTACAGACCTTTGCCGGCGCTCCCGCTGCCTGAGGGGCACGCTACGGACTTTTGCCGGCGCTCCCGCTGCCTGAGGGGCACGCTACGGACCTTTGCCGGCGTTCCCCTGCCTGAGGGGCGCACTATGGACCTTTGCTGGCGCTCCCCTGCCTGAGGGGCACGTTCCAGACACTGGCTAGCGCTCTTCCCGCCGCTAATTCCCCAGTGGCAGAGGCGTAACTCAGGCCGGCCAGTGACGTTGTAGCTCTCCACTGGCCCCTAGCGGGTCGGTGGACCGACCGACACCGATCACAGTCCCCAGTACACATTTCCAAGATGGCAGCTCCCCTGCCCCGGCAATTGGCCTCTGTCACATGCTAAAGACCTGACCATCAACCATTTTCAGGACCACACAACAAAGGACACATGTTCATCTACCTATTTTCCTTTCCCCTCTCCTGCCCAGTGAAACCCCTTCTCAACTGCCATTTGCCATCTCTAAATGGCAGCTGGTAACATGGTGCAGCCGCGGCCTCTACCCTGTTGCTCGGCATCTGCTTTGTGGCACAGCCCTCCAGCTGTGTCACCATCCGGTTTCCCCCACTTCCAGGGGACTCCTCCAACAAGAGCCCAGACACTCCTCGCAGCAGCTTGGCAGTCCACAGCCAGGCCACTCCTTCAGCGGCTAGTGGGGGGGTGGGGGGACAGGCCCACCCACTACTCTGGGCCCTGGCCCAGGGACTCTGCAAACAGCAGCTTCCTGCTGCCTCTTCCGTCCAGCTCACTGTCTCTATTTCCTCGACCACTTCCCCACAGCCTCAGTTCCTTCTGCTCCTGCCTCTGGCTCCAGCTCCTTTGCCTTCTTCCCAGGGCCTCGAGCCTGTAAGTCCTGGCAGCCTGTCAGGAGCTCTCCCTAGCTCCCGGGACCCTGCTAGCACCTGCTCTTCCCCAGGGGCTGGTCTCTCTGTAGCCCTCTGGGAAGCCAGTCTTCTCCCTAGGGTTCCCTGCAGCAGACTAACTCACCCCCTCACATACACATATGGACATTGTATGAACATAAAGATACAAAAATGATTGCTCCCTGCTCAGGTATAAATGCCTATAACACACATTCTTACAGGAAAAGAACTGACAATTATTGCAGAACCTATCTATTTTTCTCTACACTTTCTCCATGTCTGCAGGGGAGAAAAAGAAAAATCTAGGTCTGATGACATGATGCTCTTTGCTGCAACCACTGTTGCAATGCAATGAATGTAGGAGTCTCTAAAACAGTTAGTGAGGCATATGGCTGTAGCAAGGGTGTGTGGCCTCCCTCCCACATGAACAGGGAGACTCCTTCACCCACCCCCTGATGGACGGAGCCAGGGCATCCACACCCCAATAATCTTCTGAGCATTACCAAGCTTTATAACCCCGGGTGACAGTACCTCTTCCATTGTGTGACACAGCTGCATGAAAATGGCCCAGCAGTTGATCTCCCCATGCCAAACTGGTTGACTATGGACCAGTAGCATTTGAGGATGGCCAGCTTCCAGATGGCAGTGGTGACCCACTTCTCCATGGATATAGGGCATTGCATGTTGGTACCCTTCCACTGCAGCTCCAGGGCTAGCTCAGCACATCTCTCAAATAAGGTTGCTTTCCCCATCTTGAAATTCTCGGTCATCCTAGGTCTGCAGAAGAATCCTTTCCCACCAATCCACACTGGTTTTGCAAGCCCAGAAATGGCACTACATGTTGGGAAGCTGCTCTAGGAACCAATCCTCTAGCATCAACTGCTTTGTGTCCCTCTCTTTTTCATTGTCCTCATCCCACTTCCTCTGCTGCTGAATCTACTGATGCTGGAGGAGCTGTTGCCACATCATCTGCTGAGTGGTGCAGTGGGCGAAGATCAAAGCTGAAAATTTGAGTGCTAAAATACAGCCCAAGTAGCCTTTTCCTATTTGCAGTTGCCACATAGTGGTATGGAGCACTGTTGGGTCCATGCTGGCCAACAACAGCAATTCAAAAAGGGTGCTAGCCCACCCAGAAAGGAAACATGGGCAAAGAAAGTGGGATTTTTTAAAAATTTTGAACCCGCCTGGCTTCTGCTTTGCATCCTACAATTCACAGGGAAAAAAATAAATCCTAGGATGCAGGCTGAGATACTGTCTGAGAACACCACATGCTTGGCAGGCAGTAAAGCCACCACTGTGTGTATACAGGATGCAAATTGAAAGATGGAACAGGTGTTTCATTTGCATGCTATTGGTGTGGCTTGCATACTGTGTGTTACCTTATGTGCACCCCCCCCCACACACACACACCATAAACAAGCCCTGAGCCAATCCTCTTGAATGAAGAATTTGCCTGATAGATAACTTCTTCCGATGATCACCATGTGCATCTCTGACAAAGCTATGGTAGCAATGTTTTTTCTGGCCTGGTTTCTGCTTCTCCCCATCCCATTTTCTGACCCAGAAGACAACAGCTGCATGGTCTGGCTGAAACAATATAGAATCAGCTGATCATCCTGAGAGGCCCATGGAGCCCTTCTGACAACTGTAATCTAAAAATACCATTGATATTTCTACTAGGGCCACTGGCTCTGATTTGAAGCATCTTGAAATGTGGCACCTCAACACTATAGGTTCACAAATACTTTACTTACAATCCTTTGGGCTTTCCCAATTGGTATATTCCCAATTGGAAATCTGATACTAAGTTTCTGTGTCTCCTTTTGTAATTCCTGAAATTGCATATCACATAGATTCTGATTTAAACCTATCTTGAAAGGATATTTTAGAGCAACACTGACCTCTACTGGATATATAGGAACTTACAACTGAATCCACATGTGGATGGACCTGCCAAAATCTTGTGGCACTATATAGGCAAATAAGTCATTCTGCCAATAGCTTTTAGAACAGCATCAAGCTTGCATAAGGATTCTTAATTAGTTCATCTAAGGATTGTGGCAAGCAGAAAAGTTTTATCCAGCATCCGTTGCTTGGGAAGATCAGTGTAGTCTCTGCTTGCATGACGACAATTCCAGAGCCTTGGATATTACAGACTAAAATCAAATAGTCAAGATTCTCACCACTGAATTGGCTAATCTGCACGGTTTCAAATTCTGAGACTCCAAAGCCTAGTCATATTAATCCTGTGCCTTAATTCTAGTCATTTGGAAAAGAAGAGACCAGAGCAGCCCTGGTAATATGGAAGGAGCCACTATTAGGCATATGGGGCCAGGATGATCAGCTGCTGCTTTGTTAGTTGCAATGCAATGAGAAATGTAAGGCTTGTCTACAGAAGGATAGCCAAGAAAATTAATGTGAACTAACTAAGGCCTGGTTTGCACTAGAAAGTTAAGTCATCTTAACTACGTAGCTCAGGTGTGTGAAAAATCCACCAAGTGGCACAGTTAAGCTGCCCTAACCCCCCCAGTGTATACAGTACTAGGCTTAGTCTACACTAAAGAGTTAGGTTGACGTAAGGCAGTTTACAGCAACCTAATTATGTCAGTGTACACGTTACAGCTTTGCTCCTGATGATGTAAGTGCCCTACAACACCAACAAAATAACTCCACCTTATGTCGGTGTAGTTAGGGCGATGCAGTGTCCGTGTAGACACTGCAAGTTATTTACATCATCTGTTGGCTTTCATTCTTGTCAATTTCACAGCTCTGGCAGGGAGCTGAGAGCCCAAGGGAATGGGGATCTTGTGGGTGGGGGGGTGGAGCCAGCTCCCAGTGGGGAGCTGCGTGTGAAGCTGAGAGCCTCTTAGGTCGGGGAAAGCACTCCTGGTAAGGACGCGTACCACAATTACTGGGATGGATGTAAGTCGACCTAACATAGGTCAACTTAAGTTTGTAGTGTAAACATGCCCCTACGTCAATGGAAGAATTCTTCCATCAACCTAGTTACCATCTCTCAGGGAGGTGGATTACTTACACTGACAGGGAGACCCCGCCCGTCAGCATTGGTAGTATCTACACTGAAGCACTACAGCAGTGTAACTGCAGCAGTGGAGCTGTGCCACAGTAGCATTTCAAGAGTAGATAAGACCTAAAGGTCTGAATTTGAAGTGGATTAATTAAACAACATTAAATCCCTGTGTGGACTGTTATTCAGAATTAAAGTGGCCTTAATTTGGTTTATCTTAATTCACTTTGGAAGTGAACCATGGGGCATGAACAGAAAGACAGCCCAAATTTAGGACATCCTGCATTATGCAGGGCTTTTGAGAGATATGTATTTTCCTTTTCCTCTTTCACTCTGTGTTGTTTCCCATTTTCTGTGACTGTTTGTGACGAAGTGAATGCAAACAAGATAGCGATAGCAGCACGACAGCATCGGTTTTTGCCCTATTAAAGGGCAGAGGCCCTGAAAAATATAAACGACTCTATAGCATACATGGTACTTGGTAAGGACACCTCTATGCATCTGTTGTCTGATGGTGCTTTTTATGGATTTAGTCTATATCAATTTTTAATTCCTCTTTAGTGACAAGTGGACCCATATGATAGATGAAGCATGAAGTTAAGTCAGTGTTTAAAACTGTCTTCAACCTGGCAAGGTGGGTGAGATAATATCTTGGACCACTTCATGCTTGTTTCTCTCATTAACATAAGTTGGTCCAATTAAATCACCCATCTTGATTCTCTAATATCCTGAGACTGATATGACTACAATACATTGCATCCAACCCTGATAAGCATGGGATTTCCTATGTAGGATGCATATATTGGGCACCATGGCAGAAGGTTACATTCCCCTAAAAGAGATTAAACACTGTTTATGCAGTTTGTGACTCATAAAGTAGCAAAAAACAATGGTACAGTATATTTAATAACTGGGTCCTATATTTCCTGCCTGGCCATCTGTTCCATCCTGCTGGTAATAACCAGAGTATTTGTCATTTTAAATGACTTTTTGACAGAAACTGTCACATCCAGATGCATCTTCCTGTATTCAAATCACACTCCTGTTAGAATAGTGTGTTGTGGCCATCAAAGCTCTTAGTCAGAGGTTGCAATTACATACTAATCCAGAAAGACAGTGAGAGAGAGAGTGTGTGTGTGTGTGGGGGGGGCGTTTAATCTGCAAGATGAGTAGATAAGAGGATTGTACCATGACTCAAACTGCCCTTTAGGTGGAGGAATATACTGATTTGGGCCCCATTTCAGTGAAGTATATATTTAAATCCCATTTAAATTAATGGGACTTAAGCATGTAATTAAGTACTTTGCTGAAGAGGATACATGTAAGCATATGCTTAAGTTCTTTGCTGAATCAAGGCTGTGGCTGGGTTTCAAACCAGCTATATTTACACACTTCAGCAAGCATTAGTCTCACTCTGGTTCAACAGTAAAAAGTGCCAGCTCCATCAAAAACATGGATGTAACTTTAATTTTGGCTTAATTGTTCCTTTGTTATCTTTTGCTTTGATGTCCTAAATGTACTGTCCTCCAAAGAATGTGACTTCCATGCAGCATCTTGAAGGGGGCTTTTTAGAAATATTCTTTACACCTCAGTGGTTTAAAAATAATTACTTGAATCCTCCCAACTGATCATTATGTCAGAAAGAGGATTACTACTTCAAAGGGGTGGGTGTGTGTGTGTGTGTGTGCGCGCGGGAGGGAGTGAAGGGAGAGGGGGGAATGATAGAAGAAGCAACAGGTACTGATATACTTTCAAAATAATACACAAAGCATGTCAATACAATAATAATTAGAGCTTGTCCCAAAGTGCAATGTTTGGGTCTATCCCTGTCTCTAATAATAATACAATACAATATTATTTGTATAGCATCTTTGATATAAACTATTTTACTAGTTAAAGCAAAACACTTTGAATTACATAACAGTTATAAAGTTAAAATAATAAATAACAGAGGGAAAGAGAAAATAAAGATGTATAAGCAAGGAAGAAGACAGATGAAGAGAGATGCAGATGCTGCAACAACTTGGCTTTTTTGCCAAGTGTGGTGTGATTGTGTGTAGAGCCCTGCAAATCTGCAGATATCCACTTTATGAGCTTGGTGGAGTTTAGAAAACTGACACTTGAGGGTATACTAAAAAAAAAAAAGAAGCTGGACTAGACAAGGCAGGAAGAGATGAAGGCCTGGATGAGGATTTCAGCAGACTTAGACCTGAGGCAGTGGAATACATGAGCCATATTTTAGGGAGGTGATGGCACCTCCCTAAAATATTACACATGAGATGTGGGGGTTGAAAGGAAATTCAGCAATGCTGATGCCACAGTTACAGTCTGAATTAGGGAAGGAGAGAATGAATGAACTATAAAAGGATACTCGTCTTTCCCATTAAAATCATGATAATCTTTGAGACAGTTAGGATCTGGATCATGAAGCTTACTTAGTCAAGACAGATAAAGAAGTGGAATAGAAAGAAGACACTGAAGTTGTCAAAAGACTGAGTAAAAGTGGTACCTATCATTAAGAGGCAGAGTAGCTGACAGCTGCACTGAGGTCAAGGTGGATGAAAGAAGAAAGAAAGAAGTTAACTACATAGAGGAGAGTAGTTTCCATGCTGTGGCCAGAGGAAAACCCACATTGACAACACTTAAGGATCTTGTGTGGAGAGATGGTGAGAAAGATAAGAAATAAAGATATTTTGAAGGAGTGTACTGAGAAAGGGAAGGTTTGAAATAGAGCAGCAGCCAGCAATTGGAAAGTCAGGCGCAAGGAAGTGTTCTGAGTAATGAGAGGAAAAGGAAATACAAACAGATATGGTATATTGTAGAATAAGCACTGCAGTGCTTTTTCTAAACAGGATGTTTTCCACAGTCATCAGCTGTTCTTTAAATGCTGGTGAAGGATGAGCAGGGCTGGATTAACTTTTTGTGGGCCCAGCGCTAAACATATTTATGGCCCCCCCGGGGAATGATTGTAAAAGGGGCCGGAGGCAAACGCATAGTGGGGTGGGAGCTAGGGTTGGTCCCCGGAGCAAGGGAGGTTCTAGGGGAAAATTGCAGGCGCAGCAGGGCTGGGGAGGGGGTAAACAGGATCCCGCCCCCCCCCCCCACCCATATAGAGTGGGTACCTACCTGGTTCTAGCCCATTCTCTTCATCTCTCTCTGCACTGAGCTGCTCCTCCTCCCACAGCAGTAGGACAGGTTCTCTTCCAGCCCTCTGGGGTGGGTGTTGGGAGTGGGAGGAGCGGAGGCTAATGTGATGACTCCTATAACCAGACTTTTAGTTTCCAGTCAGCACTGCTAACTGGACACTCAGGTTCCGTTTTCTACTGGTGTTTCCAGTCTAAAACTGCATACCTGGCAACAGGGCTGCCAGAAAAGCCTTGGGGGCGGGGGAGGGAAGCAAGGGAGTAGAGAGGAACTAGTGGGCAGGGCCAGGTCTGCTGTACTGCCCAGGTAGGTTGGAGACTGTGGGGATCAGTCAACACAGTATCCCCAGCCCAGGTGATGTGACAGCCTTTGCTGGATTTAGAGTTAGTGGGGCCCCCCCCCGTGCGCAGCTTCATTTTTGGGGCCCCTCCTTGGGACCCAGCCAAGAAAAAGAATATTCTCTCTTATCTCCCACTTCTCTCATTTTCCATTCTTTTTTTCTTCATTCTCCTCCTATAAGTAATAGCAAGTAAATGAAAATAAAGTGAAGTACATTGATTGTTTTTGTAGTCTAACTTATTTTTTCACAGAACACTTGAAAATCGCAGAGGGTCTCGATGGACAACTTAATGATCTTTCCAAATATTGTTTGTACCGTTAGCTAACTATTGTAAAGCGCTTTGGATAAGAGCGCTTTATAAAAAAAATGTAAATAAACATTGAGGTGCGGGGTCTGGCCAGGAGCTAGGGTGAGGGAGGGGGCTCAGGGTTGGGGCAGGAGGTTGGGGTGTGGAGCGCTTACCTGGGGCAGCTCCTGTTTGGTGCGAGGGGTTGAGGTGGGAATGGGGGGGGGTGCAGAAGCTCCCGTTTGGTGCTCAAGGTGGGGATGTGGGGGGGTGCAGGAGTCAGGGCAGGGAGCTGGGGAGGTGTGAGGGGGTGCAGGGATCAGGGCAGGGGGCTGGGGGTATGTGAGGGGGTACAGGGGTCAGGGCAGAGGGCTGGGGGTGTGGGCTGGGGTCGTGGGGGTGCTCATGGCAGGGGGCTGGAGGGGGGAATGCCCCGATTCCAGCCTCTTCCCCAAGGCCCTGCCCCCACCTCTTCTCCTCCACAGAGCGAGCGTGCTGAGGCGCCACTCTTCCCCCTCCCACCTGCCAGCAAACAGCTGATCGGTGGCAGGGAGGGGCAGGAACGTAGCATGCTGGGGGAAGAGGTGTGGGAGGGGGGAGATTGGCTGCTGGCGGACAGAGCCCCAGGAGCCGGCAGCACCAAGCTTCTGCCCCCGCAGGAGAGAGCAGGGAGCGGAGAAGAGCGGGCCAGGCTGGGGCCCCCTTGGACTGTGGGCCCAGCGCCATGGCGCCACTGTTCGGTACTGAGGATGAGGATTACACTTCACTACTCCAAGGCTTTTCATCTGGTGATGCAAGCACACTATTGTCATTTGCTAACACTGGTGTCTTTGTCAAAGATTTACCAAGACAACTTCTAACGCAGCCTCTAACCAAGCTAGGCTCAGAAAGGGGAATTTTCCTTCTCTTAGTAACTTTCAACACAAAACAAATATTTGTTGACTATGGCAGCCCTGCAGGTCCAGAAGGCTGCACATGACACTTTAGAAGAGCTTGATCATTACAACTATGACTCTACAAAATTGCAGTTTAAATCCTAACACTTTATCTGCAAATATTTGGAACAATTTTCTAGTGTACAAGAAAGGAAAATATACTTTAATGCATTCTTATTGAGATCCAGGCTTTTCATTTGGGCTCATCTCTTTCTTTCCCTTACCCTTTCTTGCTATTTGCATTTAACTCAACTTGGACATAGAAAATAGCTTTCTTGCCCTCAATTTTGTTTGGTTAGTTTCAGTTCCTGGTTCTTAAGAACTAGCCATAAGACTATAATGTTTAAGCTACAAACACTGCAACTAAGTTGCTTACACCCAAACTAAAAATTGTATTTTTAAAGAATAGTTTCCTTAAAACCTTTAGGTTTTGTAAAACCCTTTACAAAATAAAATACAAAATACAAAAATAAAATATTGGGCCCAAGCTAGATGATGCTCCTTTGGCAGATAGCCAAAGTTGTAATCTAAATTCTAACAAAAACTTTAACTATCTAGCAAAAAGAGGCAATTACAATCTTATATAATATACTGTATTTACAAAAGGTTATAAACCCATATCTACCTATAGGTTGAATCCAGATTAAGAAACTTCAGTGTCCAATATAAGACTGTAGGATACTTAGTAATACAAAATCTTGACTTATCTGACTCCTATAATATAATTTATAATGTAGTATAATATTCTAGATTTTATTTAAATGTTTCATATACTGTGGTTGTATTTATTTTTAATTAGGAAGAGGACTAAACAAATTTGTTTAAGAAATTGCCCCTTAAATGGCCTCCCTCACTCAGTGAATGTCATTTACTGACAAAAATAACATTAATAAAACTCCTTAAGAAACACATCTACAGTACTTAGCATCAACACTTCAGTGTTTTCAAATTGATGCACCTTCCAGCATGCATATGCCTTTATCCTTCACAAAAAGTGCTAAAAAAACTACCAGTGTGGCCTCCCAGCTCATCAGCTCTTAGGCTTCATTTCAATAAGCTATGTCAAATATCACAGAATCATAGAATCATAGGATTGGAAGGGACCTTGAGAGGTCATCTAGT
Organism: Malaclemys terrapin pileata; assembly: GCF_027887155.1. Lineage (NCBI taxonomy): Eukaryota > Metazoa > Chordata > Testudines > Emydidae > Malaclemys > Malaclemys terrapin. The sequence goes on from NC_071512.1 coordinate 79,071,085, forward strand.
CCAGTCCCCTGCACTCATAGCAGATCAAGCATTATCTAGACCATCCCTGACAGGTATTTGTCTAACCTGATCTTAAAAATCTCCAATAATGGAGATTCCACAACCTCCCTAGGTAAGTTATTCCAGTGCTTAACTACCCTGACAGTTAGGAAGTTTTTCCTAATGTTCATCCTAAACCGCCCTTGCTGCAATTTAAGCCCATTGCTTCATCTCCCGTCCTCAGAGGTTAAGGAGAACAATTTTTCTTCCTCCTCCTTATAACAACCTTTTATATACTTGAAAACTGTTATCATGTCCCCTCTCAGTCTTCTCTTCTCCAGATTAACCAACTCCAATTTTTTCAATCTTCTCTCATAGGTCATGTTTTCTAGACCTTTAATCATTTTTGTTGCTCTGCTCTGGACTTTCTCCAATTTGTCCACTTCTTTCCTGAAATATGGCACCCAGGACTGGACACAATACTCCAGTTGAGGCCTAATCAGCGCAGAGGAGAGTGGAAGAATTACTTCTTGTGTCTTGCTTACAACACTCCTACTAATACATCCCGGAACGATGTTCACTTTTTTTGCAACTGTGTTACCCTGTTGACTCACAGTTAGCTTGTGATCCACTATGACCCCCAGATCCCTTTCCACAGTACTCCTTCCTCCGCAGTCATTTCCCATTCTGTATGTGTGCAGCTGATTGTTCCTTCCTAAGTGGAGTACTTTGCATTTGTCCTTATTGAATTTCATCCTATTTACTTCAGACCATTTCTCCAGTTTGTCCAGATCATTTTGAATTTTAGTCCTATCCTCCAAAGCACTTTCAACCCCTCCCAGCTTGGTATCATCCGCAAACTTTATAGTACTCTCTATGCCATTATCTAAATCATTGATGAAGATATTGAACAGAACCAGACCCAGAACCGATCCCTACAGGACCCACTCGTTATGTCCTTCCAGCTTGACTGTGACCCACTCATAACTACTCTCTGGGAACAGTTTTCCAACCAGTTATGCAGCCACCTTACAGTAGCTCCATTTGGTTGTTTTTCCCTATGCAGTAGGACTTCAGATTTCTGACCTGGGCCCCAGCAAGTCTAACACTGGTCCTGCTTGGTGGACCCCTGAAACCTGCTTGTGGCCCCCCAGGGGTCCCCTGACCACTGGTTGAAAACCACTGGTCTAGGATGTATTTCATCAGGCCCTGGTGACTTGAAGACATCTAACTGGTCTAAGTAATTTTTAGTTTGTTCTTTCCCTATTTTAGCTTCTGATCCTACCTCATTTTCACTGGCATTCACTATCTTAGATGTCCAATAGCTACTAACCTTTTTGGTGAAGACTAAAACAAGAGAATCATTTAGCACTTGTCATTTCCACATTTTCTGTTATTGTTTTTCCCCTCTCATTGAGTAATGGGCCTACCCTGTCCTTGGTCTTCCTCTTGCTTCTAATGTATTTGTAGAATGTTTTCTTGTTACCCTTCATGTCTCTAGGTAGTTTAATCTTGGTTTGTGCCTTGGCCTTTCTAATTTTATCCCTACATACTTGTGTTATTTGTTTATATTCGTCCTTTGTAATTTGACCTAGTTTCCACTTTTTGTAGGACTCTTTTGAGTTTCAGATCAAGGAAGAGTTCCTGGTTAATCCAGGTGGTCTCTTGCCATACTTCCTATCTTTCCTACGCAGTGGGATAGTTTGCTCTTGTGCCCTTAATACCATCTCTTTGAAAAACTGCCAATCTCTTGAACTGTTTTTCCCCTTAGACTTGCTTCCCATGGGATCTTATCTACAACTCCCTGACGTTGCTAAAGTCTGCCTTCTTTAAATCTATTGCTGTTTTAGCATATACATGCCTGTCTAAATGGAGATGGAAGCTCAAAGCCATTTTGGTAAGAAAAGATCTAATCAGAGTGTTTTTATTTGATCATTGTTGCCTTATTTGCTTTTATTAGATGTGTGTTTGCTCTTTCAATGTTTTGCAATTTATTTTTTCATAAAACCACAGTCAGTGATCTACAAGCTGGGCTCTTATGGAGTCTTCTATTATCTGGACTGTATCTTGATCTATCAGCATGATAGATACTTGATAACAGTATTGGTTACTTATTTTAGCAGTTATTTTTTATTTACTTATTATTCATGCCTGTAGGTAGATCATTGTGGGCATTTGTCTTACAAACAAGACCATGCACTGAAAAGCATCTAATTTTCATCCATCTATTTCATTGGATGTTTTGGGGCCATTGATATTATATCAGTCTTGGGGGAGCTGGCCTTACTAGTTTCAGAATATTTGCAGCTCTTCATTTTACAAATATTCTTACAATTAAAGAAGAACCAAATTTATGGGTTCATAATCACTAGCATAGTTGATGCACTTCCAGTCGAATATAGCATATTATATAAGTAGTCAGCTTTATAGGGGTAATATAGCAACCTTTACAGACTGATCAAAGCACAAGAGTATGTGAATACTCTTTTATCTTGCGGAAAATACATTATATGAAATATAAAACTAATGATCAGTTTTTCTTTTCCTTTGTTTTCTTATCGTTTTCATTTTGTGTTTGGGGATCCAGACATTAGAGTATAGGATCTTCCCCACCTAACTGACCCTACTACAGTAATGGGGTCCATTTAACCTTATAGGCTCAGACCATAAAGAAGGGCTATCAGATCAAGAGAGTTGTAGATAACTCCTTTGGTTCTCAGAATGGCTTCATTCTGGGCCTCTACTTACCCTCACATTAGTTCTAGTCTTTCTTCTTTTCGTATATCTGATCTGTCAGATAAGACACCCATATAGCCCCAATTAATTCCTATTACTCTCTACACAGGGTGAAAGTATCCCCTCTGTGCTATTTGTAGCCCTACCAGACTTTGCTATGTGATAGTATAAGAAATCACTAAAAGTAAATTCTACTTTGTGATATAGTAACTCATCACCAAAAAAGTGTTCCATAAATGCAAAGGGCCTGCCTTTTGCTGTCTTCGGGCTGCTAGAATGGCAAAGTGAAAAGATTTATTACCCCCATGTCGAAATTTGTCAGAAAATAGTTCACTGGCTCTGCCAATTGCAATGATTTATGTTTTGGCTCAGTAGAGAAAAAAAAACAACTTGTTCCATGAACTTCTATAGGATGTAAATCTGTGAATAATTTGATGAAGAAGTCAAAGAGATTTAAAAAAAATAATAGGATAAGATGGTAAAAACGTCATGAATATTAAGTAAAAAAAACTCAGACTGACAAAACTAAAAAATTCAGTCAAGTCATCCACTCCGTGCTTTACTCAGCAAGTATCATTGGGAAGGGGGCTATTTATATATATATTATATAAAAACATGTGATGTCATTAGGAACTGAGAGTTCTCAGATGCTAAGAGGATAATGAAGCAAAGCTAATCCTGACACTTGGCTCAAACTAACTGGCTGTGATATCTTTTTTAACATGGCTAGCGATCGTTTTTTGGTACAAACTGCTATTTCCTAATTAAATGTTATTCTACATTCCATCAGGCAAAAGGATCATATGTTTTGAATGAGAAAATCATGTGTGTAACATACACAAGAGACAAATGTGTGTGGGTAGTTTGGTGTAAAGAGTTTAGTGGCATGTATTTAGGATGCTTAGTTACAAAAGATAAAGTGAGTCATCTCAAATGAATGCTAACACAGACGCTTACCCTGCAAAGACTTACGTACATGCTTAACTATATGCACTGTGAGTAGTCCCACTGAAGCGGAAAGCTAAGCATGTGTGTAAGTCTTTGTGGGGTTGGGGCCCCAATCTTTTTTCCACACCATTTTGTGTTTTGTTTAATGCCACACACGAATTTCTTAGAGCAAACTCTTTTAGGAATGGGACAGTTCTCAATTTTTATTGATGCTATTTTTCAGATATCTGTGCCTCTGCTTGAAAACCCTGTGCTTAGTATCATGAGTGCAAGATACATTTTAATTCTCTACAAATAATCTAAAATAGTTTTTCTAATCACATTCTGTCATGATTTATAGTTCAATATCATAGTCTTCCAGAGCTAGATACAAAAGGTTTACGTGATTGGAAAGGGGGCGATTCCTAGCTCTCCAGTGGTATATAGTACCTGTTTCTAGCTCTGAAGGCTTGTGAACTATTGCCCTTTAAACATGTTAATGGTCCTAGACTGAATACCGCTTGCCCTCCTCAGAAATGTATAGTTAGGAGGAAATTCTACAGTTGTGTTAAATAAAAACATTCTCAAGCTTGGCTTTTATAAAAAGAAAAGTGCTGTTTGAAAGCTACATAGGTCCCTATCCTGTATACACTTATTCATGTGCTTAACTTTAAGTTAAGTTTCCACAGGCATCCTCCCCACCCCCCATCCCTTTTCTAAGCATCCAATTTATAGGCCTTCCTCACAGGATCTCTGTTAGAGGAGGGGGAAACTGAGCTGAGGCTAAATAATTGTTCTCAGGGAAACTGGTAGTACCACTACAATCTGTCACAACTGCATATGGTATAAATCACATTTTTTAGATCTACCACTGTCAGGCAGACTAAAAAGCCTTCTCGTTCATACTAATGCTGCAACATGCAGAGACAAATAATGAATTATCTCTAAATATATAATTCAGTTAATTATAGTGCATTTGGCATAGAAGGAATTTATTTACATGGTATATGTTTATTTATGTGACTTTTCAAATACTTTCTTCGGTAAGGTTTGATATGTATGCATTGTATAATTCATGGCCTACAGGAAGCACTAGCTATATCCCAAGAGGAAGCTGCCCTACATTCTGTGCTTTGCATCAATATGTTCATTGGACCAAGATGCAGGTACTGTAGGCTCTTGTCTGCACACAACTATGGTAGATAACTCCAGCAAACAAGACAGCTGTTCTTTCCATTACAGTTAAGAGTGTGATCTGAACTGCATCCAAGTTCTGCAAAGGAATTTTTTCCAGTCTAATTGAACTAGCTTACAATAATCTGTTATAAACTGTGGAGACTCAACCATAACTCCTCTTTTACAAATAAGATTTAGCTGTATTATAGTAAAAGAAAATCAGATTTAAAGACTTTATTTCTTACTTCTCATTACAACAGTTGAAGACAGAAATGAATTTCCTGCTATAATTTTTTATTATAAATTCAAATCCAAGTTTCATTAAAAAGAAACAAACAAGGTGTTAAGTATCAGAGGGGTAGCCGTGTTAGTCTGAATCTGTAAAAAGTAACAGAGGGTCCTGTGGCACCTTTGAGACTAACAGAAGTACTGGGAGCATAAGCTTTCGTGGGTCAGAACCTCACTTCTTCAGATGCAAGTAATGGAAATCTCCAGAGGCAGGTATATATCAGTGTGGAGATAACCTCATTATCGATAACGAGGTTATCTCCACACTGATATATACCTGCCTCTGGAGATTTCCATTACTTGCATCTGAAGAAGTGAGGTTCTGACCCACGAAAACAAGGTGTTATGTGTGATAGTGTGTTAGGCAGGGATATGCAGGATACAATACGAAATGTGTAAGAAACTCATAAATTCAAAGTCAATCACAGATATTTCCTGCTCTTTAAAATTATGCTACGTTACCCTTTGTGTGGATGTTGAGTTAATTAATTATTCTAAATATAAACAATATCTTCTCTTTTCTAAATATGACAAAGAAATCCACAAATGCAAATATCTAGCCACATATCTAAAGGTGTACTTGTTATAAGTAGGTCTTGGGGTTTTGATTTGTTTTTTAATTTTACTAATACTTTGGAAAGTACTGGTTCTAAACGTTTATTTAATCCACCAGATCAATAGGTTCAAATGTCATTGTTCCTGCTTTCACTACTGTGGAATAGCTTTACAGTTACTGGTGTTTGAAAAAGAATCTTTTAGTGTTAAGCTTGCCAACAACATGACTAAGGCTTTGTCTACTAGCACTTCTGTTGGCAAAACTTTTGCCAGTCAGGGGTGTGAAAAAACACACCTGTGACCGACATAAGTTTAACCGACAAAAGCACCAATGTGAACAGCACTATGTTGGTGGGAGCGGCTACACAGGAGACCTTACAGCAGCGCAGCTGCAGCAACACAGCTGTGCCGCTGTATGGTCTGTAGTGTAGACATAGCCTTAGGCTTAGTTGCTTAATTAATTTACTCTAAAAGAATCAGGAAGCAAGAACCTTCTTCAAAATCTTCTGACTGAGACATAAAAAAGTCTTTGCAGCACAGAGCACACAAAGTTACAATATGTAATTAATTAAATTGTTTGTCGAATTTGGGAAGAGCTTGTAAGATGTTAGGTAGTACAGAGAGTAACTAGAATTTTCAGTGTGGTCAGTTAACTAGTTGCCAATCACTATAGCAGACTTAGGGTATGTCTACATTACGAAATTAGGTCAAATTTATAGAATTTTATAGAAATCAGTTGTATACAGCAGATTGTGTGTGTCCCCACATAAAATGCTCTAAGTGCTCTAGTCGGCGGACCGCGTCCACAGTACCGAGGCTAGTGTCGACTTCCGGAGCATTGCACTATGGGTAGCTATCCCACAGTTCCCGCAGTCTCCGCCGCCCATTGGAATTCTGGGTTGAGATCCCAATGACTGAATGATGCAAAACAGTGTCGCGGGGGGTTCTGGGTACATGTTGTCAGGCCCCTCCCCCTCCGTCAGAGCACCGGCAGACAATAGATTCGCGCCTTTTTACCTGGGTTACCTGTGCAGACAACATACCACGGCAAGCATGGAGCCCGCTCAGATCAGCTCACCATCACCATCTGTCATCTGGGTGCTGGCAGACGTGGTACTGCATTGCTACACAGCAGTAGCAGCTAACTGCCTTTTGGCGGTAGATGGTTTAGCATGACTGGTAGCCGTGGGGCTGGCAGCCATATGGTGCATTGCACCGGCCCCTTGCCTTTTGGTAGAAGATGTATATTACGACTGGTATCCGTCGTCGTCGTACTGCAGTGGCTGTCAATCACGGGCACCTGGGCAGACATGCAACTGTCTCGATGATGATGGCTATCAGTCGTAGTATGCTATTTTCTGCCAATCGACCAGTATTGTCTGCTAAGCACCCAGAAGAGGCCGAAGGCGATCTGGGTGCTGGCAGACGTGGAGCTGGCAGACCTGGGGCTGCATTGCTACACAGCAGCAGCCCCTTGCCTTTTGGTAGAAGATGGCATATTACGATTGATATCCATCGTCGTCGTACTGCAGTGGCTATCAGTCATGCTGCACCGTCGGCTGCCAGCTTAAGATGTAAAAAATAGATTTGTTCTGTATTCATCTGCTTCCCCTCCCTCCGTGAAATCAATGGCTTGCTAAACCCAGGGTTTTCAGTTTAATCTTTGGGGGGACCATTCTGTGTGACAGTTGTTTGTGTTTCTCCCTGATGCACAGCCACCTTTCTTGATTTTAATTCCCTGTACCTGTACGCCATGTCGTCACTCGGCCCTCCTTCCCCTGGTCCGTCAGATACTAGTTTCGTGCCTTTTTTCAGACCAGGCGCCATAGCTAGCACTGGGATCATGGAGCCTGCTCAGATCACCGCGGCAATTATGAGCACTATGAACACCATGCGCATTGTCCTGGAGCATATGCAGAGCCAGGACATGCCAAAGCGAAACCCAGACCAGCCGAGGAGGCGATTGCAGTGCGGCGACGAGAGTGATGAGGAAATTGACATGGACATAGACCTCTCACAAGGCACAGGCCCCAGCAATGTGGAAATCATGGTGTTACTGGGGCAGGTTCATGCCGTGGAACGCCGATTCTGGGCACGGGAAACAAGCACAGACTGGTGGGACCGCATCGTGCTGCAGGTGTGGGACGATTCCCAGTGACTGCGAAACTTTCGCATGCGTAAGGGCACATTCATGGAATTTTGTGACTTGCTTTCCCCTGCCCTGAAGCGCCAGAATACCAGGATGAGAGCAGCCCTCACAGTTGAGAAGCGAGTGGCGATAGCCCTGTGGAAGCTTGCAACGCCAGACAGCTACCGGTCAGTCAGGAATCAATTTGGAGTGGGCAAATCTACTGTGGGGCTGCTGTGATCCAAGTTGCCAGGGCAATGAAAGACCTGGTGATATCAAGGGTAGTGACTCTGGGCAACGTGCAGGCCATAGTGGATGGTTTTGCTGAAATGGGATTCCCAAACTGTGGTGGGGCCATAGACAGAACCCATATCCCTATCTTGGCACCGGAGCACCAAGTCACCGAGTACATAAACCGCAAGGGGTACTTTTCAATGCTGCTGCAAGCCCTGGTGGATCACAAGGGATGTTTCACCAACATCAACGTGGGATGGCCGGGAAAAGTACATGATGCTCGCATCTTCAGGCACTCTGCTCTGTTTCGAAAGCTGGAGGAAGGGACTTTCTTCCCGAACCAAAAAGTAACCGTTGGGGATGTTGAAATGCCTATCGTGATCCTTGGGGACCCAGCCTACTCCTTAATGCCATGGCTCATGAAGCCGTACACAGGCAGCCTGGACAGGAGTCAGGACCTGTTCAACTACAGGCTGAGCAAGTGCCGAATGGTGGTGGAATGTGCATTTGGACATTTAAAAGCACACTGGTGCAGCTTACTGACTCGCTCAGACCTCAGCGAAAAGAATATCCCTATTGTTATTGCTGCTGGCTGTGCAATCCACAATATCTGTGAGAGTAAGGGGGAGACATTTATGGCGGGGTGGGAGGTTGAGGCAAATAGCCTGGCCGCTGATTACGCGCAGCCAGACTCCAGGGTGGTTAGAGGAGCACAGCAGGGCGCGGTGTGCATCAGAGAAGCTTTGAAAACAAGTTTTGTGACTGGCCAGGCTACGGTGTGAAACTTCTGTTTGTTTCTCCTTGATGAACCCTCCGCCCCCCGCACCCGGTTCACTCTACTTCCCTGTAAACCAACCACCCCACCCTCCCCTCCCCACTTCGAGCACCGCTTGCAGAGGCAATAAAGTCATTGTTATTTCACATTCATGCATTCTTTATTAATTCATCACACAAGTAGGGGGATAATTGCCAACGTAGCCCGGGATGGGTGGGGGAGGAGGGAAGGAAAAGGACACACTGCATTTTAAAACTTTAACTCTTATTGAAGGCCAGCCTTCTGATGCTCAGGCGATCATGTGGGGTGGAGTGACTGGGTGGCCGGAGGCCCCCGCACCGTGTTCTTGGGCGTCTGGGTGAGGAGGCTATGGAACTTGGGGAGGAGGGCTGTTGGTTACACAGGGGCTGTAGCGGCGGTCTCTGCTCCTGCTGCCTTTCCTGCAGCTCAACCATACGCTGGAGCATATCAGTTTGATGCTCCAGCTGCCGAAGCATCGACTCTTGCCTTCTGTCTGCAAGCTGAGGCCACCTATCATCTTCAGCCCGCAACTTGCTCTGTTCATCCCGCGATTCAGCCCGCCACCTCTCCTCTCGTTCATATTGTGCTTTTCTGAAGTCTGACATTGACTGCCTCCATGCATTCTGCTGTGCTCTATCAGCGTGGGAGGACATCTGCAGCTCCGTGAACATATCGTCCCGCGTCCTCCGTTTTCTCTTTCTAATGTTCACTAGCCTCTGTGAAGGAGAAACATTTGCAGCTGGTGGAGGAGAAGGGAGAGGTGGTTAAAAAAGACACATTTTAGAGAACAGTGGGTACACTCTTTCACGTTACATTTTGCTGTTCACATTACACAGCACATGTGCTTTCTTTACAAGGTCGCATTTTTCCTCTTATAGTGAGGGCCTGCCGGTTTCGTGTGAGAGATCACTCACGCAGTGCCAGGCAACAGATTTCGGCTTGCAGGCAGCCATGGTAAGACACAGTCTTTTGACTTTTTTAACCTTCTTAACATGTGGGAATGGTTTCAAACAGCAGCGCCCTCATTTCCCATATCAAGGATGAATTGGATTGGCCATTTAAAATGGGTTTGCAATGTAAAAGGAGGGGCTGCGGTTTCCGGGTTAACATGCAGCACAAACCCAACTAACCCCCCTCCCTCCCCACACCCAATTCTCTGGGATGATCATTTCACCCCTCCCCCCACCGCGTGGCTAACAGCGGGGCACATTTCTGTTCAGCAGAGCAGGAACGGGCACCTCTGAATGTGCCCTTAATAAAATCACCCCATTTCAACCAGGTGACCGTGAATGATATCACTCTCCTGAGGATAACAAAGAGCGATAAGGAATGGATGTTGTCTGCATGCCAGCAAACACCGGGACCATACGCTACTATGCTTTGTTATGCAATGATTCCAGACTATGTGCTACTGGCCTGGCGTGGTAAAGTGTCCTACCATGGTGGACGGGATAAGGCAGCCCTCCCCAGAAACCTTTTGCAAAGGCTTTGGGAGTACATGAAGGAGAGCTTTCTGGTGATGTCCCTGGAGGATTTCTGCTCCATCCCCATACATGTTAACAGACTTTTCCAGTAGCTGTACTGGCCGCAATTCCCAGGGCAAATTAATCATTAATCATTAAACACGCTTGCTTTTAAACCATGTGTAATATTTACAAAGGTACACTCACCAGAGGTCCCCTGTGTGCCCTCATGGTCTTGGGTGAGTTCAGGGGTTACTGGTTCCAGGTCCAGGATGACAAACAAATCCTGGCTGTTGGGGAAACCGGTTTCTCTGCTTCCTTGCTGCTGTGAGCTACCTACATTACCTCCATCCTCATCTTCCTTGTTCCCCGAACCCTCTTCCCTGTGTGTTTCTCCAGTGAGGGAGTAATAGCACACGGTTGGGGTAGTGGTAGCTGCACCCCCTAGAATGGCATGCAGCTCCGCGAAGAAGCGGCAAGTTTGCGGCTCTGCCCCGGACCTTCCGTTTGCTTCTCTGGCTTTGTGGTAGGCTTGCCGTAGCTTCTTAATTTTCACGCGGCACTGCTGTGCGTCCCTGTTATGGCCTCTGTCCTTCATGGCCTTGGAGACCTTTTCTAATACTTTGCCATTTCTTTTACTGCTATGGAGTTCAACTAGCACTGATTCATCTCCCCATATGGCGAGCAGATCCCGTAGCTCCCGTTTGGTCCATGCTGGAGCTCTTTTGCGATCTTGGGACTCCATCACGGTTACCTGTGCTGATGAGCTCTGTGTGGTCACCTGTGCTCTCCACGCTGGGCAAACAGGAAATGAAATTCAAACGTTCGCGGGTCTTTTCCTGTCTACCTGGTCAGTGCATCTGAGTTGAGAGTGCTGTCCAGAGCGGTCACAATGAAGCACTGTGGGATACCTCCCGGAGGCCAATAACGTCGAATTCTGTCCACACTACCCCAATTCTGACCCGCAAAGGCCGATTTTATCGCTAATCCCCTTGTCGGAGGTGGTGTAAAGAAACCGGTTTAAAGGGCCCTTTAAGTCGAAAAAAAGGGCTTCGTCGTGTGAACGTGTCCAGGCTTAATTCGATTTAACGCTGCTAAAGTCGACCTAAACTCATAGTGTAGATCAGGCCTTAATCAATTAACCATGGTTGGGGTGAAAGTAACATTAAGCACTATGGGGCCGGCTCTGGCCCCCGGAAGGGGCGGGGCCTTGGGCGGAAGAGGCGGGCTGGGGGTCAGCATCCCCCAACCAGCCCATCTGCACTGCCTGGCCTGTGCCGCTTTGGGTTCCAGTGGTGATTTAAAGGGCCCGGGGCTCTGTAGCAGCAGCAGCGGCCGGAGCCCCGGGCCCTTTTAAATCGTGGCCCCAGGACAGCTGTTCCTTTTGCTCTTAAAAACAAGAGGTGGCCGTCGGTGGCCCAAGGGAGGGCAAAAGGGGCAACGACAGCAGTGCTTTAAGCAGGGTCCTTTGCTGCGGCACTGCTTTAACGTCAGCTGGGTACAGGCCGGTACCAGCGGCCACTTTTTACCGGTATGTCGTACCAGCCCGTACCCAGGGCTGGTGCAACCACTAGGCAGACTAGGCCAAAAAGCGGTGCCCAAAACATTTTTTTTAAACAGCGGAGCACAAGGCTGCCGCTGCTCCCCACCTCCCGGCTCCAGAGGGGCTGCCTGCGGTGCGGCCAGTCCCTCCCTGCAGGGGAGCAGCTGGCGGTGGAGTGGGGAAGAGGAGGGTCTAGCGCTAGCAGCTGCGCCTTCTTCCCCGCACCGCGGGCCGAGTCGGGCTCCCCGCCGCCCCCGGGGCTTTTAGCGGCGGCAGTGGCAGCAAGCTCAGGCACGGGGGGGGCTGGCTGCCTGTGCCGCCACTAAGAGCCCTGGGGGCGGTGGAGAGCCCGTCTTGGCCCGCGGTGCAGGGAGGAAGGCGCAGCTGCGCTCTGCTCTTCGGGCGGAGAAGCTGGGTGTCTACTCTGCCTGCAAGGTACCTAGCTAGGCCGCAGGGAGCTGCACGGGCCCGTGGAGCACCGAGGGATGGGCAGGTCCAGTCCCTGGCCTGGGAAATGGTGTATTTGGGAGCAACCCGGGCACCCCTCCCCCATCCAGCGCCACCCCCTCCAACACCCACCGACCAGCTACCTTCTCCCCTGTGCACCCCCCGTCCCAACAACCCACCCTGTCCTGCCACTTTTGCCTCTGGGCAACCTCCACCCAGCAACACTCCCCCCCCCCCCCCCGCCAGCCAGCCACGGTCACCTTCACCCTTGCATCAACCTCAGGACCCCCCCCCACCTGCCATCTCCCTTCTGCCCACTCCTCCCTTGTGCAAACCCCTCCATGCCACCTTCACCCCCCTGCAACAACCTCGGGTACAGACACCCCGCTGCCTGCCAGCCCCTTGTAACAACCCCCTTCTGCCCACTCCTCCCTTGTGCAAACCTCTCCATGCCACCTTCACCCCCCTGCAACAACCTCGGGTACAGACACCCCGCTGCCTGCCAGCCCCTTGCAACAACCCCCTTCTGCCCACTTCTCCCTTATGCCACTCCCTCCCTGCCACTGCACCTCCTGCAATGAGCCCCTTTTGCCTCTGTGCAATCTCTTCCCTGCCACTACAGCCCCGCCCCCTCCACCTCTTGGCCACCTCCACCCCCTGCAACAATCCCATGCACCCCCCTCTCTGCCACCTTCACCCCCGGAAGAGCACCCATACGACCCCCCTCTGTGCAGCCCCCCCCGCTGTGCCCCCTGCACTTTGTGAACATCTGAGCCCTTGGGGGGAACTTGGCCGTAGGAAGGTGGGGGTTGGACACTGGAGGGGGGGCGCCAGGTGGAAGTTTCACCTAGGGCGCAAAATATCCTTGCACCGGCCCTGCCCGTACCAGTTTACTTTCACCCCTGACCACGGTCCTCCTTTAGTAGCTGGATCTGCTGTGTGTCCTACACATTACTGCAACTGAGACTTAAACCAAGACCCACATGACAGGCAGGAAACAGCTGTATCAGGTTAGCCAAAAGGGAGTGGTTCTCTAATCAAGGCAGTACAAGCGCTACTGGTGCTCTTTGCCATTCTTGCACATACAGTTATGCAATGGATTCTATTCACCCATACGTGTACAACCTCCAGTATCACAAAAAGGTTGTTTGGTGTCACTTAATTAGCTATTAAACTAGATCCTCCAGTTTGGCTGAGTTGTGATTGTTGTAGAACTAAAGGGGTGGGGCAAAAGTGGCTTTAGGCTACTTTTATGTTCCCCTGAAGCGGTGACCAGACCTGTCCCTGACATAATTTTTGCAATTCAGGGACTGATCTAGTGGCAAAAGAGTTGTTTCAGCAGCTCGGGATCAGCCAGACTCAGCAGCATCCTGTACACCCATGTACACTTCACCCAAGCTTGTGGAGTGGGAGGTTGTGTAGGAGCTGCTATGGGAGTATATACCCATCATTGCCTGGATTTTTCAGATGCATGTTGTCTTTGTGATAGCAGACTTGTGCAAAGTTGCTGCATCAAGATCATGAATCTGGCTCAAATCTTTCTAAAATTAAGGTCTTTCCGGCTGTTAAACTTTTACTTGCCACAATAATGTTTATCATCTGCTGCCCTCTGGTGGACATTTTGAGAGGTTACTTTGAAGAGTAGGTGCTGTGGAAGCTCTGCTTTGGAAACATTAGATGATTAGAATGAAGTTATTGTTGCTAAGGCCTTGTCTACAGGGAAAATTTGATCTAAGCTACGTAAATTGAGTTACGTGAATAGTGTAACTCAAATTGACGTAGCTTAGACCTCCTTAGTGCGGGGTCCACACTACGTGATGCGAACGGGAGACACTCTCCCGTTGACTCCCCCTACTCTTCTTGATCTGGTGGAGTACAGGAGTCAACAGGAGAGCAATATGCGGTCGATTTAGCGGGTCTTTAGTAGACCCGCTAAATCGACCTCTGATGCATCGATCGCTGCTTGTGGATCCCCCGGTAAGTGTAGACAAGCCCTAAGTGTTAATGAAAAAAAGCTAAATAAAATGTTCATCTCTTTGCAAATCTTTTTTCACATGTGGCTTCCTCTTCTTAGCTCCATGCATGCTGCCTCTAGCTGTCTGGCTACTTCTAGCTATTAGAGAGACAAGGTGGGTCAGGTAATATCTTTTATTGGACCAATTTCTGTAAGTGAGAGAGAAGTTGGGCCAATAAAAGCTATTACCTCACCCATCTTGTCTCTCTAATATCCTGGGACCAATGTGGCTACAACTACACTACATAATTCTAGCTATATCTAGGCAGGTTTCTTCTCATTAGTTTCTGACACACTGATTCTCTTCAACCAACTCCATCTCTTTTACTGTATATGTATTAACAGATATATACACACATTAAATATGTACTGGTAATATCCATGTAATACATTTATCGTCTGCATTCCAGCCTGATAATCTCTCTCTTCCATTACTACTTAGCAGCTTCACATCGTTCCCATTAAAAAATGAAATAAAATAAAAAATCACCAGAAAATGGATTCTTCTATCCCTCTCATGTGTAATTCCCCATCCAAATAACACTCATCTCTGGTGCTGGATGTTGTAAAACAAGAATTGGATTTAAGGTCTAACATCTTGCAACATCTATGTATCCTTGTAACAGGAAGATTCATGCTGTTTCTTCTAACTCGGCAAGGTTCTATGATATTGGACCTTAAAAATCACCACATTATTTTGCACAGAAAAGCTACTTAAATCATATTTGGAGTTTTCTAAAATGTGTTAGTGTGGAGAATTAAGGGAAATATCATGTACACCTCAATTCACCTGGCTGATATTATGCTGCCTGACTGCATAGAGTTAAATCAAAGGAGGCTGTTGAGGGGAAACAAACAGGTAACAAAACAAGGGAAAAGATAAGGTGCAGTGAGAGAATACTAATGGTCTTTGATGAAACAGTGGGGAAACTGTTGATTGGGGGATAACCCCAGCCTGACTCCAGAGAGGCTGGCAAGGTTTATTTTTCCAGGACTCAAATCTAGGATCAACCGGTACTAAAGCCTTAGAGATCCTGGGCTAGAAGGAAAGGACGGGGGGAGTGAGCAGCAGCGACTGAAACGCTGAAAGAGAAAGAGTACATACTGGAGCAGGGCATCTTGCTTTTCCCAGATAGAAATTGGAGTAACTGGGCTGAAGGGAACTTACAGAAGCCTGCAAGGAAGGATTACCATATATGCTGTTTTCCTGCTTTGCTCTGTGTGCTATATATGTTTGGGTGAAGAAATAAATAATGCTTTGTTTTGAAGAAGCTGCTTTTTGAATCATTTTAATCAGCTGCTATCACAGGCTACTGGAGTAAGGCCTGGCCCACACTACAGAGTTAGGTTGACGTAATTACTCATAAGCGTAACTCTGTAAGCGTATACAGTAAAATGGAGCTCCCACCGATGTAAGTCGCCCACTACATCGACTAAGGCTATGTCTACACTACAGATATTAAGGTAGCACAGCTGTACCGCTACAGCTATGCCATTGCAGGAGAGAGCAACAGAGGGTCCTGTGGCACCTTTAAGACTAAGGCCTGGTCTACACTATGACTTTAATTCGGATTTAGCAGCGTTAAATCGAATTAACCCTGCACCTGTCCACACAACAAAGCCATTTATTTCGAAATAAAGAGCTCTTTAAATCGATTTCTGTACTCCACCCCGACGAGCAGAGTAGCGCCAAAATCGATATTGTCATTTCGAATTAGGGTTAGAGTGGCTGCAATTTGATGGTATTGGCCTCCGGGAGCTGTCCCACAGTGCACCACTGTGACCGCTCTGGACAGCAATCTGAACTTGGATGCACTGGCCAGGTAGACAGGAAAAGCCCCGCAAACATTTGAATTTCATTTCCTGTTTGTCCAGCGTGGAGAGCACAGGTGACCACAGATAGCTCAGCTCATCAGCACAGGTAACCATGCAGGCCGATAATCGAAAAAGAGCACCAGCATGGACCGTACGGGAGGTACTGGATCTGATCGCTATATGGGGAGAGGATCCAGTGCTAGTAGAACTTCGTTCGAAAAGATGAAATGCCAAAACTTTTGAAAAGGGCATGATGGAGAGAGGCCACAATAGGGACTCAGATCAGTGCCGTGTGAAAGTCAAGGAGCTCAGACAAGCCTATCAAAAAACAAAGGAGGTTGGCCAATGTACATAGCAGAGGGGCATTGCTGGCACATGATGGCATATATAACATTGGTGGACATGCAGGTGAATGAGCCGGTGAGCCTTGTGTGGGTATCATAGTTTTGAGAATGCTTGGTGAAGATCTTGTAGGTGTTGGTCTCTGTCTGAGGGGTTGGAGTTTTACAACCGCATCTGCTCCAACCCCTCAGAAAGAGACCAACACCTACAAGATCTTCACCAAGCATTCTCAAAACTACGATACCCACACAAGGAAATAAAGAAACAAATCAACAGAGCCAGACGTGTACCTAGAAACCTCCTGCTACAAGACAGGCCCAAAAAAGAAACCAACAGAACTCCACTGGCCATCACCTACCGTCCTCAGCTTAAACCTCTCCAACGCATCATCAGTGATCTACGACCCATCCTGGACAATGATCCCTCACTTTCACAGACCTTGGGAGGCAGGCCAGTCCTCGCCCACAGACAACCCGCCAACCTTAAGCATATTCTCACCAGCAACCACACACCACACCATAACAACTCTAACTCAGGAACCAACCCATGCAACAAACCTCGATGCCAACTCTGCCCACATATCTACACCAGCAACACCATCACAGGACCTAACCAGATCAGCTACAACATCACCGGCTCATTCACCTGCATGTCCACCAATGTTATATATGCCATCATGGGCCAGCAATGCCCCTCTGCTATGTACATTGGCCAAACTGGACAGTCACTACGCTAGAGGATAAATGGACACAAGTCAGATATCAGGAATGGCAATATACAAAAACCTGTAGGAGAACACTTCAGCCTCCCTGGTCACACAATAGCAGATGTAAAGATAGCCATCTTACAGCAAAAAACCTTCAGGACCAGACTCCAAAGAGAAACTGCTGAGCTCCAGTTCATTTGCAAATTTGACACCATCAGATCAGGATTAAACAAAGACTGTGAATGGCTTTCCAACTACAGAAGCAGTTTCTCCTCCCTTGGTGTTCACACCTCAACTGCTAGCAGAGCACCTCACCCTCCCTGATTGAACTAACCTCGTTATCTCCATACTGATTTATACCTGCCTCTGGAAATTTCCATTACTTGCATCTGAAGAAGTGAGGTTCTTACCCACGAAAGCTTATGCTCCCAATACTTCTGTTAGTCTTAAAGGTGCCACAGGACCCCCTGTTGCTTTTTACAGATTCAGACTAACACAGCTACCCCTCTGATAACTGCAGGAGAGAGCTCTCTCGCTGGCATAATTAAACCATCCCGCTGACATAGTGCAGTCCACACCAGCACTTTTGTTGGTGAAACTTATGTCAGTCAGGGGTGTGTTTTTTCACACAAGTGGGGGGCTGCCAGACTGAGATCCAGTCTCAGGGTATGTCTACACAGCAGTCTGTACCCAATTATGTACCTACGATCCTGGGCAGGATTGTACTTTCGTGGCTAGCCCATGTTGCTGCAGCTACACTGCTATTTTTAGCGAGTTAGCTTGGGTAGGCCTGCATGGGCTGCAACTGCACCTCCCAGTTGCTGTGTAGCCATACCTCCAGAGTGGTTGAACCATGTGACCACACCCACTATAGAGAGAGAAGAAGCCAGGCCAGTCAGCCAAAGGGTCCACTCAAGGAGGACAAAATGGAGTCTAAAACATAGCTTGCCCTGTGATTGTGACAATTAGTTATAAACTTTCCCACTCTCAAAATCTTGTACAGTTGGATTTATGATTAGGGCCCTACCAAATTCACAGCCATGAAAAACACATCATGGACCATGAAATCTGGTCTTTTGTGTGCTTTTACCCTATACAATACAGATTTCATGGGGGAGACCAGCATTTCTCAAATTGGGGGTCCTGACTCAAAAGGGAATTTCAGAAGGGTCACAAGGTTATTTTAGGGGGCATCGCAGTATTGCCACCCTTACTTCTGCGCTGCCTTCAGAACTGGGCAGCCCGAGAGTGACGGCTGTTGGCTGGGTGCCCAGCTTTGAAGGCAGCGCCCTGCCAGCAGCAGCACAGAAGTAAGGCTGGCAATACCATACCATGCTACCCTTAATTCTGCACGGCTGCCTTCAGAGCTGGGTGGCCAGAGAGTGGCAACTGCTGACTGAGGGCCCCGCCCTGCAGGCATCAATGCAGAAGTAAGGGTGACAATATCATACCATGCCATCCTTACCTCTGTGCTGCTGCTGGCGGCAGCTCTGCCTTCAGAGCTGGGCTCCCAGCCAACAGGCGCTGCTCTCCGGCCGCCCAGCTCTGAAGGCAGCACCGCCATCAGCAGCAGTGAAAAAGTAAGGGTTGCAGTACCGTAACCCCCGCTACAATAACCTTGTGACCTCTGCAACTCCTTTTTGGGTCAGGACCCTTACAATTACAACACCGTGCTATCCTGTAACCTGTATGGTATTTGGTACCACACACAAGCTGAACATTGTTTACCATTTTGTATTTTTTAATAATTCTTTATGAACATTAATAAAATATTAATCACACACACAAATCGATCCTGGGAAACCTGGATAGGTGGCAACATACCCTGCTTGTTCCATGTAGGGATTGAAGGATTAATCCCCATCTTGTTGCTGTAATGGGTGGGGGCATGACACCTGTTGTAGGGGAGATGAGAGAGGTCCCTGCATCTGTTTGGGGGGGGTGGGAGTCACATGCCCTGGTTGCTCTATAGCAGGGGTTTTCAAACCGTGGGTCGTGAACCAGAATTAGGTCGTGGAATGGAAGGCACTGGGTCGCGGCGGCTCTGGTCAGCACCACCAACTGGGCTGTTAAAAGTCCTGTCAGCGGTGCTGCAGAGCTTAGGCAGGCTAGTTCCTACCTGTTCCAACATCGCGCTGTACCCTGGAAGTGGCCAGCAGATCCGGCTCCTAGGCAGAAGGTGGTGGGGCCCCACAGAGCTCCGTGTGCAGTCCCCACATTGAGCACTGGCAGTGTGTGTGTGTGTGTGTGTGTGTGAGTGGGGGGAGGCAGTACCTGCGGGTGAGAACCACAAGGAGCTGCTTGCGGTTCCTCTACCTAGGAGCCGGACCTGCAGCTGGCTGCTTCCGGGGCGCAGCGTGGTCTGCAGTGCCAGGACAGGTGGGAAGCCTGCCTCTGCACCCTGGCTCCGCCGCTGACTGGGAGCTGCCAGAGGTAAGCCTGTACCCCAATCCCCTGAGACCCCCCCAAACCCAGAGCCCCTTCTGCACCCCAAACCCCTCTTCCCCAGCCCCACCCCAGAGCCTGCACCCCCAGCCAAAGCCCTGACCTCTTCCTACAACGCAACCCCCTGCCCCACCTCTGAGCCTCCCCAAACCCAGAGCTCCTTCCTGCACCCCAAACCCCTCACCCCCACCCCACAGCCCTCACCCCAACCCTCTGCCCCAGCCCTGAGCTGCTCCCTCACCGCAAACCCCTCATCCCCAGCTCCATTGAGTCACAGGCATCAACAATTTTCTTCAACTGGGTCACCAGAAAAAAAAATTTTGAAAACCACTGATCTATAGGGTGGGGGACACGCGCGTGGAGTGAGGAAGGAGCACGCCCGGCCGTGCGGCGGGGCATTTCTCTGCTGGGGTGGGTCCTTAGGGGCAGTGACGGGGACACAAAGGGGAGGGGAACCGGCCCGGACACAGACAGTCGCCTAGAGAAGGAGGCCCCGGCCTTGCCTCTCTCCCTGTCCCCGCCCCTCTCAAGTGAGGCGCGCCGGGGCTGGGCGCAGCGGAGACGGTGAGTTACGTGTCCCCTGCTCAGGCTGGCTGGGCCGCCGCACATGCTACGCCTGGGAGAGGCCGCGCGCGGACCTGGGGTAAGGGGACAGCTGGCCTCGGCCTGCCGCCCGCGCCTCGCTCCCTTCCAGCCATTTCCCGGGCTCCTGCGGACTCCGCAGAGCCGAGCAGCCGCCAGTGGTAGGCAGGGGGCTGCGCCCGCGAGGAGGAACTTACAGCGAGCCCCCAGACTGCGGGGGTAGAGGGGGATGACTGCAGAGAGCCCCCAGGCTACAGGGGAGGGGGAGCACGGGGGGGCACCAGAGAGCCCCCAGGCTACGGGGAGGGGGAGCACGGGGGACTGCAGAGAGCCCCCAGGCTACAGGGGAGGGGGAGCACGGGGGGGCACCAGAGAGCCCCCAGGCTACGGGGAGGGGGAGCACGGGGGACTGTAGAGAGCCCTCAGGCTACAGGGGAGGGGGCTGCAGAGAGCCCCCAGCCTACGTGGGTGGTGGGATGTTGTAGGGAGTACGGGGGGCAGCAGAGAGCTCCCAGGCTACAGGGGAGGGGTCTGTCTGTGTGTGTGGGGGCTCTAGAGAGCCCCCGAGAGCTCCCAGGCTTGTTTGGGGGACATTTCCCACTGTCTTCTACTCCCCAAACTTCAGAGAATGGTTCCAAAGCTGGTTCTAGATTTTTGCCTCTATCGCTGTAACGATCTCTAAATACCAAACTATGTTGAGGCTCAAAATCAGGCTGCAAATCTAACCATGTGCGACAATCCTAAATAAATAAATCTGTCATTTATGGAGTAGCTGATGGCTTGTGGGCATCCCAACAAAACTGAAATGGAGGTACTGGCATTGTAGCTGATTCAGACTGGGTCTACAACTTAGGCTGACCTTGGACTGGTCTACGCTGGGGTGGGGGGATCGATCTAAGATACGCAACTTCAGCTATGTGAATAGTGTAGCTGAAGTCGAAGTACCTTAGATCGATTTACCTGGGGTCCTCACGGCGCGGGATTGACGGCTGCGGCTCCCCCGTCAACTCCGCTACACCCTCTCGCTCTGGTGGAGTTCCGGAGTCGACGGGGAGCGCGTTCGGGGATTGATTTATCGTGTCTAGACGAGACGCGATAAATCGATCCCTGATAGATCGATTACTACCCGCCGATCTGGCGGGTAGCGAAGACGTACCCTTAGTTACATTGAATGGGGCTGTGGAAAATGTCACACCCTTTGTGACATAGTTAGGTCAACCTGACCTCCGCTATAAATGCAGCTAGGTCTATGGAAGAATTCTTCCATCCATCTAGCTACCAGGAGGTGGATTTAGGCCATGTCTACACCACCTCTTATGTCGGCAAAATTTATGTCACTCGGGTGTGGAACCCCCTCACCCCCAACAACAACATAAGTTTCGCCAGCATAAGTTGTAGTGTGCACAGTGCTATGTCGATGGGAGAGTTTCTCCTGCTGATATAGCTACCGCCACTCATGGAGGTGGTTTTATTACATTGACTTGTCAGCATAGAGCAACTACATGAGCATAGGTGCTGGAACTAGGGCTGTGGGGGATGCTACAGCACCCCCTGGCTTGAAGTGGTTTCCATTATATACAGGATTTACTGTTACAGTGGTGTAGTCACAGTGCTGCTGCAAAGCTTGTAGTGTAAACCTACCCTAAGGCAGGTGTGTCTCAGTGATATGGCCTTTATTTCACTGTGAAAGCATTTCTGCAATTCTTCATGTTACTCTGCTAAATCATAGGGAAAAAAAATTATGTTGAGAGCACTTAGGCCCTCATACTGCAAGGTTACATCCATGTGTAGCCCATTGAGATCAATGAAATTCCATATGAATTTAAGGGGGTTAGCTCATGCCAATCAGATTGCAGGATTGCAGCCACAGGGCCTTCCATTTCTGTGCTGCAAATGTTACATGCTTCAGGATGAAAATAATCAGAAGTGATTAGGCAGTTATCAGTGAAAGCATGAAAATAAATATAATATTAACCCACTAAATACCAAAGCTAGAGTGGAAATTAAAATTACAACTCAGCTCCATGCCACACAGTACATTTTATGTTCTCTTCTCATGCAATATGAATCTAACATGGAAACAAAAATGATGAATCTTGCCCAGGATGACAACATAAAAATGGGCTTTCATGCACATCGAAGACTTGTGTGTCCTTCCAGGGAATGGCCTGCCTGTCCTGACCGTACCCCCCTAATGTTAACTCTAGCAATAATTGACAATATATAATCTCTTGGGTTGACCTATCTTGTATTTTATAAAGGGTATAAGTAAAATCTTGGCGTGAACTCAGTCAGAGGAGACCCTTTCCTTGCCTTAAGCCTCTATGCCCCAGACATAGCAGCCACATATGAAGGCACAAATCTTAGGTTTGGTCCTTGAAGCACTTGAAAACAGGAGAGGAAGCTGGTTTGAGATGTTGACAAGCTCCTATATTTGCAAGTCCAACAGAAATTGAAAATATACATTATTTTGAGGACTGAGGTGTTTTTAGTATTTTTGAGTATCATCTTCCTCACCAAAGCACACAAGGAAATGGGGCTACTCATAGTATATAAAACTACATGCAGGCTTAACTCTGTGAGATCAAGGCCCAGGAGAGTTTCTTCAAGCTCGAGAACAATGAACTTTAAAGGGAATTAGAATTGTTACAAAAATTGAAAGATAGCTGGAAAGTGAAGTGTTGCTTTTGGTCTTTTATTTAAAAGAACAAAACAAACAAATCCTCTCCCTCACACAAGTTAACTTTATTTTGATCTAACTCCTTGTCTTTTCCCACTAGATAGCTCCGTGTCCTGGTTACAGACCCATACATGAACTACCTTGAAGATCCTGTTTGGTCAGGAGGTTGAGCGATAGTGCAGAAGATGTTAGGTCTGATACTGGGTTACTTTGCCAGGAGGAGTCAGGTGCTGGAGAGCAGGTTGTGGGTAGGTGGTGCAGAGTAGGGGTGGTTGGGATCTGATCTTGGTTAGAGAGGAAAGGTGTTCAGTTGTGTACCAGGCAGTGGGATACAGATGCTGAGCAGAGAACTGAGGAGCAGCATGAGACCAAGACCAGAGGCCATTTACTTGAATGATAGGGGAGCAGGAGAACCAGAGGGCAGCACTAGGGATTGCCAATAAGAGGAGACCGTAAGAGCAGCCACTAGTTCTTTTCTCTTCCAGGTAGCTTCACTCTAGGGCCTAGAGGCATCACGGGCTTGAATTTCAGAATCGCGGAACATCCAAAGCGCCCTTTGATTACAACCAGAGGTCCTCAGCTTCTGTGAAAATTGGGCCCCAAGTGTCAGATCTTCTCATCCACTGCTGAACACTTTGGGGCTCCCAGTCACTGGTTCTTGCCCATACAGGAAGCCGTCCCCAGGTAGTCTGGCCACCTAGTGCAAAAAGAGAAAACAAATTTAAGAGACAATAATTTAACACCTCACCGCCCCCCCCACCCCATAAAGACCAACATTTTTATTTCTAAAGAACATCTCAAATTAGCATAACTGTGACTGAGAACACCTCTAGAATTGTAGTACATTGCAATAATGGAGTTTAATGTTCTAGAGCTGGAAGAAGCTCTGCATTTTCACGAGCAAGAACATAACATAGGAACATAAGACCTGCCATAATGGGTCAGACCAAAGGTCCATCAAGCCCAGTATCCTGTCAAATAAAGGTTTATTCTGGGGCTTTATAAAGTGTTTCATCCCCCACTCAGAGCAAATTAATTGACAAACTGTTTAAAGTGACAGAGCCCAGAACTGAACTCACCTTAAAAATAACATTTAAAAATCCCCCTTGATCCTGTAGAATGTATCAGTCTATCTTGTACAACACAGACCTAAGTGTGTAGGTTTATGTGGAGGCAAACACATAGCAGGTCATGTTGCCTTTGCTTTTCTCCTGAGAGTAGAGTATGGACTTATAAAGTAACCGCTTGCTCTTCCAGCTGGAGAAGACTCTGTTTGGAAGGAGTTAATCTGTGTTACAAGAGGGAGAAGACAAATATTTCTGATTGGCTCAAAACTGAACACACTTGCACAATCTAAATAATGGTCTCCTTTAAATCTGAACAAATAAACCAAAACGTGGCACCAACAGAGGCTAGCTAACAAGTCCAGTTTGGTAGTTATTGCATGCTGAGACTCTGGGCTTTCTCTGTTGATATTGTTCAACAAAATGTTGATAATTTTTCCCCACTGTGCCCTTCATAAAACTTTCACAATTCGGTGTATTTTAATGGTGATAACAAAGGTCTCCCAATTTTTAATTCCAGATGTTCTTATTGATAGCAGTCAAATATCGGCAGGGGTCCAGGACTGCTGCTGTCTACTACATCATAATGCATGCTACCTCTTGCTGTGCTCAGACTTCAGCTTGCTTGTCCACTATGGTGCTTATCATACTTTCTTTTTTGGTGTACAACATTTTTGACCCTGTTGTAATAATCACTTACATGCACAAGTAACTTCGCTCATGGGAAAACTTACTTGTGTGCATAAGGATTTGCAAGATTTCAGTCCTTGTTTATTCTTTTGTTCTGGTCTCATCTTCTGCTTCTGTTCCTGTTAACTCAGCAACAGCAGTGCAAAGCAGACAAGCTTCAGTGTGGAATAACTGCTGAAAATGTTTGATGCAGTGCTGCATGAGAACTAGAGGAAGGCTGTCTATGCCTAGCAGTTGGAAAAATAGTGCTATTGTGTAATCTTATAAAATCAATGCTATCCATGGTGTTTATACTAATATACACCTCTACCCTGATATAACGCGACCCGATATAACACGAATTCGGTATAACACGGTAAAGCAGCGCTCCGGGGGGAGGGGGGAAGAGGGGACGGGGCAGGGCTGCGCGCTCCAGGGATCAAAGCAAGTTTGATATACCGCGGTTTCACCTATAACGCGATAAGATATTTTGGCTCCCGAAGGCAGTGTTATATCGAGGTAGAGTTGTATTTATAAAATAAATTAAATATACATACAGGGGCCTTCAAAATCTGGGCTGATTTCACAGTTACTATAAATGATCATATCACATGGACTAAATGCTATTCTGAAAAATGTCTGTAAAGGAAGAGAAGATACAAATCAAACTCAGCAGACCTGTTTCTTTTCTATATTCAGTCATATCTGCTGACTTTAGTGTCAAAAACACATTTTGTTGTGTTTTTTCTGTTAGCCCAGCAGTTCACAGAGCTGATGAGGCTACTGGATACTATTTCTATTTGTTGATCATCGACAGAATTGTTTACTGAGTTCCAATCAGCTACACCTTTGCAAATTTTTGAAGGTAGTAAGACTGCGCAGATGTCAGTGAGGTTCTAATTTGGCCTGCAGAACTCTTATGACTGGTGATGGCTGCATGTGATGGAAAGAACCTATTTTGGCCCTCAGGAGTGTGATAAAGTTTGTAGTTCTGGCATATAGTGGTGGTTGGGAATCGGTATACTTTTAACGGGACACATTTGATATGGAGTCATTGAAACAATACATATGAAAGTTCAAGATGCTTTTAAAAAAAAGAATATTTTTTTGGTATGAACCACACTTTAAGGACAAGGTACAATCATTTGTCTTTGACAGAGGATCTGTCCTCAATGCTGAAGTTCTGTGCTCTTCTGGAATTAAATCAGACCCTTTCAGTTTTATTTGCATAGTTTCCATTGCATTTGTAGTCCACTAAATCTTTCTAGTTTAGGTACATATGGGCAGCCTACCTCTCTATTTTTTTTTAAGACATTATTTCTCAGATTCCCTTTAACATCTCTCTCCATCCCCCGTTGGATATACAGTCTGTAGTTTTCCTGTTCTCTAATCATTGAGCTTTGCAGTACAAAGTTAATAATTATATTGCTGTGACGTTACAGTTCTGAAGTAGGTCAGTTAGGTTACATTGGAAGTTATTAGAGAAAAACAATCATTTTGACATTGTCATCCAATACATTTACTTAAATACACATTCTAAAAGTGGCTGTCCTGTAGTACCAGCTTTTATTCCTTCTTTTTTGTGGTCATGATTTACTGGGCTCATTTTTTCAGGTCAGTGAATGGTCTGTTACTCTCTACAAAATGTCTTCTGTAAGTATATTATTTTATGCTCTGATAAATTTGATGTTTGCCAAACCAGTTTAAACTTGATAGTTACTTTTATATAAAAGTAACTAAATAATACATAGGTCTTGATTTCCACATTGACTAGTGATTATTTTTTTTTTAGGCGTCTCAATTTTGGCTTACCAAATTTGACACACCTTAAAGGGGACTGATTTTTTTCAAGGATGGATTCTTAGTACTTTAAAATCAGTTGCCTTTTTCTCAGATGGGCACTACCAACTGTGATAGTAATTTTTTTTCTTTTTTGTTTGCTATGTGAACACTTGTTCATAAAAAATCCATCTGCAACCACTAACTTGTTTCAAATATGCTAAAGAAGAGCCATCAGATGATGGTAATTTTTAGTTGCTCCTGACCTGGGTGGATTTGAAGTAGTGGACTAGAAACAAGTTTCCATATCCTATTATCAATCCCTTAGCTGTATAGACTTTGGATTTAGGTTTTTGTTTTATTTTCATCCATGTCTTGGTGAAGAGACCATTATTTAATTCAGTTCTGTCAAATAGATTAAAACTTCCTTTTACATTATATTAAAAAATGTCTTGCAAACTCACTATTTAAAAAGCTTCACCCCTATATTTAGGTATGATAAGGAAATAAGCTACTAGAGTGGGTGTGGGTAGGGTTGGGAGAAGAAAAATCTCAGGCTCTAAAATTGCTTAACTTTGTGTAGGAAATGCACATTTCTGGTCTTGCATCTGTAAGTACTAGATAAAGGCTTACCTTTTTTTTAATCTTATAAATTATTGTGCAGGCATGTTTTTTGTTCAGCAAAGCCTCAACTGCCTTGGCATTAGGATACAGCTACTGAAGACAGTTTATCCTGTAAGATTCTTCAGATTTTCGACCTCTGCAGTATGTATTCCATCAGTTTGTAGATTACACTATATGTATGTCATGCTGTATTTATTTTAGAGATGCACTCATTTTGTGATGCTGCTGGTAAGTATATATTGGATTGGATGTCTACTTGGTTTAGTTCACTGAACCGATGATAAAAATGAAATTTTTGCCAGGCAGTTTAAGTTTCATCCATGTTCTGTGAGGAAGTCCACAAAGCATTATGTTTTCTCCATTTTTTGTTGCCTTAATCCCAGACATTTAATATGAAAACTGCAATAAATTATTGTTCAAATCAATCAAATGTTAAACCACACTAGCATGGTTATTGTTCTACATATCTGTTTCATTCTTTAAGGCAATATTAGTGGACACTGGGGAGGAAAGATGGTCCTGTGGTTAGGGCATTAACCTGGGACTCAAGAGATGCGTTCAGTTCCCTGCTTTACCATAGATTTCGTGTCTGACTTTGGGTAAGTCAGTCTCTCTGGCCCAGATCCATAAAGGGACTTAAGTGCTTAACTCACAGTTTTAGACCATGGCAATTCATTGCTGTCACCTAACTCTGTAGTTGTCTAAACTCACTTGGTCCCTAAATTTTTCACTGTAGAAGTTCCCTAGGCACCTGTTTCTGAGCACGTGCACTGCTGCCTCACTCTAGGTATCTGGATGTCCATCTCCTGCTTAAGCCCTAGTACAATCCACAAACCAGGGGATGGTAGACATTTGCCGACCAGCCCCAGTCCAATATGTATGCTCAGAGTACGCCTACCAGATCAGGCCCCATTCAAAATCAAAGAGGTGATGGTGATGCCTCCCTCGTGGTGATTAGAGCACTCATTCGGGATGCAGGGATCCCAGGTTCAGGTCTCCCATTTGCCCGATGGGGAGAGAGGATATGAACTGGAATTTCCCACTTCTCAAGAGAGTTGTCTAATCACTAGGCTATGTGATATTGTAACATGGGTATCTCAGTCTTTCCAATGTGGAACACCTTCAACAAGAGAGACTGAGAGCGCTCAGTCATTTGAATATCGTCTAGCCTAGTGGTTAGTGTACTCTCCTTAGAGGTAGAAGACCCCTGTTCAGATCTTCTTTCCCCCTCATGTGGAGCGGGGAATTGAACCTAGGTCTCCCACCACAACCACCTTCTCCTCTGGCATTTCTTACAAGAGCTGCCTAGACACCTAAGCCACCTGACTTCAGGAGAGAGGTTCCCAGCTGTGGACTGCAAGCAGAGATAGGTACTTCCCTGCACTTAAGCGCCTAACTTTTTGATAGGGGTGGGGCTTAGAACATACATCTTTCATAGGCATCTCCCATTGGCTAGCTTATGTGCTTCCCATCTAGCATGCTGGCATTTGTCGATTACATTCTTAGGTGCGTATCTCTCCCCATTGATTGTATAGGAACCCTAGATGCCTAACCTAGGCTTTGTGGATCCCACTGTTGTTCTAGTGATTTTTGTAGGTACCTAAAGCTTAGGTGTTGCAATGCCTAAGTCCCTTTGTGGATCTGGGCCTCCATTTCCCATCTATAAAATGGGGATAATAGTATTTCTCACAGGAGTGTTGCAGGTCCTCAGATACTATGCCAATAGGAGCTAGCTATACAGGTACTTGAGAGAGAGCTATACTTGATTAAGTGTATTGTCTACAATATATTCTTGAAGTCTCATTTAAGTTGCTTATGGAATCATGTGACACCATTTTATATGTAACTTTGTGAAAAGAAGGTGCAGTTTTTCACCATGATGGAGGAGATGCTAGGGACAGTGTAATGGAACATAGTAATTACGTTACTGGATCAGTCCAGCATCCTGGTCTCAGACAGTGGCCATCACTAGATACTTCAGAAATAGGTGCAAGACCCCCAAAGTGTACAGTTATAGAATAAACTCCCCTTGGGGGAAGTTTCTTAAAGTCCAAGCCAAGTTGGCTTATGCCCTAGAGCAGGATGTTTTATATGCATTGTGTTTTATATCTTATCTAATAATGGCGTAGGTGTTGTCATTGTCCGTACAGATCCTTTTTTTGAATCCTGTTAAGTTCTTGGCTTCAATAATAGTTCATGGCATTGAATTCCACAGGTTAATTATGCAATGTGTAAAAGTACTTCCTTTTATCCATATTAAACTTTCACTTTCATTGGGTGTCTTCTTGTACTTCTATTATAAGAAAAGGTAAATAGCACCTTCTCTGTCATGTCCCCTCTTATTCATCTCCTTTCTAAAACAACCATTGCTAATAGGGTCTGGATGTGCTTGGAGGCCATGAATTTAGATCTTGAAGGGGGAATACTTTGTGTTGCTTAACACTGATCCACTTCAGGTGATTAAGACTCTGCTAGCACTTCATCTTAAATAAATCACTTCCATTCCTTAGCTTGAAGGATGGTAGAACCAATCATGTAATTGAAAGAGTGGTATATGATATAAAATAGGGAAATTCTCAGCATTCTCACTAGCAGCTGGACACACTTCTCCCTGGAAGAAAGCCCTGTTCTCTTAATTATACCTCATTTTAATAATTTCAGTTAATTGCTTGGCCTTTTAAAAGTTGAAGTAAGCAGAGCTAGAATCCAAAACTGAGCTGAGGCCCTTGATAGCCAACACCGGGTCATCAATTCCATGTTATGACATCAGAATCAAAGCTAAGATCAAGGTAGATAGGGAGAGAAAGCTCTAATTATTAACAATTGAACATACAATGTTCTGTGATATGAAGGCTGAATCTTTTAGTTCTCAGTAAGATTTCAGCCAGGAGAGAGAGATTTAGTACTGTTTAAACTTACTATAATTCAGTCATTACAATCCTGCTGTTGATCAGCCAGTTGTGGTTAGCTAATTGAAGTGATCTTAAGAGTTGGTGAATACAATGAGCTACCCACTGGACCACACAGAATTCTGATTAACTAGAGAGATTCAGCGCTAGACTTCTCAGTTCTACATAGTAAAAAAAAAAAGTAGTCTAGCATGTGAAAACAGGGAAGCTGCCAGAAGTGCTTATTTGAAAAGGGCTTGATAAAATATTCATATTATTGGGGGGTGTATTATAGCCAAACACTAATCTCAGAGTGCATTGTGCTCATCAGGACAGAGGTTAAGTACTCTTTTAGACACCTGCATATGCCAGAGTTTTCTGGTAAAGGACCATATCTAACTCAAACTCCCTTTTAACCACAATTTGGATATGTCCCTTGGCACATTCACTTGCCAAGTTCTCCAAAAAGGATTTGATGTCTTGTTGGGATAAATGGGACCTGTAGTATGCTGAACTTTGTTGAAATTTGTGCCATGTGTCTGAGATTAGAATCTGGCCTGTGCAATAAAATTATAGTGAAAGAAGTGATTTGACATCATAGGCCCCTATCCTGCAAACACTTGCAACATGGGCTTAACTTTACTAGCACAAACAGTCCAGTCAAAACCAGTGGGGGCTACTTACACTAATAATGTTAAGCATGTGTATGTTTGCAGGATTGGGGCCTGTTAGTATTGAATTAGGTGGAATAATTGGGCCAAAGGTGTTAATATAACCCAGATACTGTCCGACATTAAACAGTTTTAAACAAGGTTTGGGGTTTTGCATACAAAGACCTCAGCCTCCTTAGTACAATACCATGGCAAACACACCATTAAAATCTTTCTAAGACTTTATTATAGATACAGAAAAAGAATGAAAAACAGTTAAAGCATTTGAAATGTAAAGTATTGAATAAGGCTTTTGTTTTACAAAATCCCTTGTTCCCTTTCCTTTACCTGGAGAGGTGGTTTGACAATCTCTTAGGTGGTATCAAAGATTGAAGTAACTGTCATTTTGGGTGGAAAGAAGAAGTTAGTTGAGATGGGCTGGAGCTGCTATTGCTGCTATTAAAGTCAAATCCCATTTCCTAAGAGGAAAAAATAAGACACAAACAAAGGGGGAGAGAAAAGAATAGCAAAGAAAATGTAGCTTTTGTCTCTGAAGTTGACTTTCACTTGCAAACCTCACTGCTGGAGAAAACAGGCACGGCACACCATCTTATTAGCCATTCTGGGACTCAACAAGCTCATTCCAGCATTGGGGTGCTTCGGGCATTACTTTTAGCTGCCTCTCTGGTCATAGGCTCACAGCAATGTTGCAAAATATGCAGTCTCGGCTGACTAAGCCAGGCTCATATTAGACAGAAGGAGAAAGGGGAGAGCGATAGGAAAGAAAAGAAATGTGGTATGTAAGGAAAAGAGCACAGCGGGGGTGGGGGGAGTGAAGTTTTACATCCCAGGTTGTGTTCAGGATTTAGCTGAAACTTCTGGAGGTGGTGATGTCATCTGGCTCCCTCTCTCTAGCCCAGCATGGTTAGGAGGGATTAGGATGAAGATGGTCATGGGTTCCAGGAGACAGTGGGGGTGGCAGCCATAATGGTGAAGCTTGCTTGACAGCCCTAAGTCGCTTTTTTGAAGGACCTTGAAAGGTAACGATGGGTGGAATATCCCATCCCCTCAATATTTTTGTCCACCAGTTAGGCCTAGTTTCTGACACAAAAGTTTTGGTTCACTGATTTCTGATCCCACACTTTATGCAGGCATGATCTTAACGCAGTTATTGAGTTCTATTGAGTTACTGTCTGCACTATAAAGCGGGGGGGGGGGGGGGGAAGGGGGGGCAGGGGGAATGGGTTTGCGCTTTTATTCTTTGTTAGACTGTATGAAGAAGGCCAGAAGAGTTTTTCCTGCTTTCTCTCTCTTTCGGTGTGTGTTGTTGTGTTTGTAAACCTTAAAGATACCACAAATATCGGGTCTGGTTATCCCTGGTTTTATAGGAAGGATCCTTGGAGGTCTATTATATGTGAATTTTCTCAGCCCCTAATTCAAGAGCATGTGTGTTTATAACAAAACGTTTTCTCCCCAGTGTTTGAGATTAAGTGTTAAAAAGTTTTGAGTAGTCTGAATAAAAATACTTTCAATGAATCTTGATGACTATTGCAAATTGCTCCAAGTGCAATGTCCATGTCTTTGACCTTGCCTTCTCTAACAAACAAATAGCTATATATATTATATAAAATATAATTAGGGCTGTCAAGCAATTAAAAAAAGTAATTGCGATGTCTCACACTGTTAATAATAGAATACCATTTATTTAAATATTTTGGATGTTTTCCACGTTTTCAAATATATTGATTTCAATTCTAACACAGAATACAAAGTGTATGATACTAACTTTATTTTTATTTTTGATTACAAATATTTTCACTGTAAAAAACAAAATAAATAGTATTTTTTCAATTCACCTTATACAAGTACTGTATTACAATCTATGTATCATGGAAGTTGAACTTACAAATGTAGAATTATGTACAAAAAATAACTGCATTCAAAAACAAAAATGTAAAACTTCAGAGCCTACAAGTCCACTCAGTCCTACTTCTTCTTCAGCCAATCGCTCAGACAAACAAGTTTGTTTACATTTGCAGGAGATAATGCTGCCTGCTTTTTGTTCACAGTGTCTCCTGAAAGTGAGAACAGGTGTTCGCATGGCACTGTTGTAGCTGGTGTCACAAGATATTTACATGCCAGATTCGCTAAAGATTCATATGTCCCTCATGCTTCAACCACAATTCCAGAGGATGTGCATCCATGCTGATGATGAGTTCTGTTCGATAATGATCCAAAGTAATGCGGATCGATGCATGTTCATTTCATCCTCGGAGTCAAATGCCACCAGCGGAAGGTTGATTTTCTTTTTTGGTGGCTCGGGTTCTGTAGATTCCGCATCGAAGTGTTGCTCTTTTAAGACTTCTGAAAACATGCTCCACACCTCATCCCTCTCAGATTTTGGAAGGCACTTCAGATTCTTAAACCTTGGTTCGAGTGCTGTAGCTATCTTTAGAAATCTCACATTGGTACCTTCTTTGCATTTTGTCAAATCCGCAGTGAAAGTGTTCTTAAAACAAATAACATGTGCTGGGTCATCATCCGAGACGGCTATAACATGAAATATATGGCAGAATGCGGGTAAAATAGAACCAGGGACATACAGTTTTCCCCCAAGGAGTTCAGTCACAAATTTAATTAACACATTATTTTTTTTTAATGAGCATCATCAGCATGGAAGCATATCCTCTGGAATGGTGGCTGAAGCATGAAGGGCATACAAATGTTTAGCATATCTGGTAGGTAGGTACCTCGCAATGCCAGCTACAAAAGTCCCATGAGAATGTCTGTTCTCAATTTTGGGTGACATTGTAAATAAGAAGTGGGCAGCATTATCTCCTGTAAAATGTAAACTTGTTTGTCTTAACAATTGACTGAATGAGAAGTAGTACTGAGTGGACTAGTAGGCTCTAAAATATAGCATTGTTTTGTTTTTGAGTGCAATTATGAAACAAAAAAAATCTACATTTGTAAGTTGCACTTTCACAATAAAGAGATTCACGTTATACAAGTACTGTGGTGCAACTGAAAAATACTGTTTCTTTTGTTTCATTTTTACAGTGCAAATATTTGTAATAAAAATAATAATGTAAAGTGAGCACTGTACACTTTGTAGTCTGTGTTGTAATTGAAATCAATATATTTGAAAATGTAGAAAAACATCCAAAATATTTAATAAATTTCAATTGGTATCCTATTGTTTAATAGTGTGATTAATTGTGATTAATTTTTTTGAGTTAATCACGTGAGTTAACTGTGACTAATCTACAGCCCTTTTATAAATAAATAAAACAAACTGATAGAAAAAGATGCTTCGCTGCACATAGTTCTCTCCGGGGGCAAGAGGATGACCAAACACCAGAACAGATGTGCACTACTAAATGGTGCTCAAATACTCTGGAGGTGAGCATAGTATGAGAAACTGTATAGAACAGAATCATGTTTCATTTCCATGGTATTTCTGATGTCATAATCCGACCTGTTCTGAACTCACCCATAGATTTTTCTAGGGAAAATTGTGTAGAAAATACAGATTTTCAAATCGGAAAGGGAGGAAAGTCACTCAGCCCTTCAGATCTTTATATATACTTTTTTAAAAAAGGGTTCAAACCCTTTTTTCCCATTTGTAGGTCACTGGCAAATGCTGTTGCACTAAATTCTGCCGTGACCTCCATCCCTGCCCTGACTTCAGTGAGTTTGTGTAGGGGTAAGTCATAATGTAGGGTATTTTGTTTATTTTCATGTTAGACTGAACTCAAGCTATTATGATCCATTAAGGCTTTTGTAATATCAGCAATGTTATATTATTGAACTTGTTCAGTTATGGTATCTTTGAAAGGGCATAGGAGAGGGTTTCTCATGCAATGTTACAATGTCTAACAATATAAGACTTTGTAATTCTTAACAAAACCCCTTTGTCTATATATTTTGATCTTGTAGACAATGGCCTTCAAGCACAAAAACGCAAAACGAATCGAAGGGCTTGATGTCAATGTATGGTAAGTGACATTCAAATATATGCAGAATTCTAAAAATCAACTAGTGTGTTATCTTTTCTAAATTGATTATTTATCCAGCACCACAGAGATATACAACTCTTGTTATCCCTGGTGCTGAATTGTATCCACACGCATACCTAGAAGATAGATTCAGTGGGCCAAATGTGGTGGTGGTGATGTGTATTAAGCCAATACAAGGTCATAAGCTGTGACTAAGTTAGAATTCTGAAGTGCAGAATGAACCAACGTAAAACAAAAGTAATTCTCAGCAGGGGTGCTGAAACAATTTGTATATTGGGGGTGCTGAGAGCTATTGAACCAAATTGTAAACCCTGTATATAATGGAAACCACTAGTTCCAGCACCTATGATTCTTAGGTATGGTGGCAACACGGGGCTACAGATTTATAGATTAGTTTTGTTGAACAACCTAGCTTTGCTAATTTACACTGGTTTCATTTAACC
This sequence comes from Malaclemys terrapin pileata, assembly GCF_027887155.1. Taxonomy (NCBI): domain Eukaryota; kingdom Metazoa; phylum Chordata; order Testudines; family Emydidae; genus Malaclemys; species Malaclemys terrapin. The sequence continues at coordinate 79,106,077 of NC_071512.1, forward strand.
ATCTTGAACATGTCACTGTAGAAATTAACCTAATATATTTTACTATATTTTTATCCAGGGCTTAAATTGGTCTCAAAGTAGCATCAGGTGTGTCATTGCCAACTAGTGGGATTTCATTAGTTTGTAACATTAACTGAGGGGTTGGACAGATTGTTTAAATGCACTTAGTGCCCTCTCGCTAGTGACCATCCTGCCTCAGACTCTTCGCAGCAATTTCTGTTATTGATGGCTGTGTCTGTGACCCTGTAACTGTAATTTTTTATCTGGTTAACATTTGGATGGTGAGGGAAGGGCAGAAGGAAAGAGCACACATAAAAGGAGGAAAAATTCTATAATTAGCTTTTGGCAGGCTTAATGGAACAACTAACAAACTGTATGAATCGGCCCATAGACTGGTATGACTAGGAATGTTTACAGAGCTCAGTGAAAGCAGCAGAGAGTCCTGTGGCACCTTATAGACTAACAGACGTATTGGAGCATGAGCTTTCGTGGGTGAATACCCACTTCGTCAGATGCATATAGTGGGCCACTACATGCATCCGACGAAGTGGGTATTCACCTACGAAAGCTCATGCTCCAATACGTCTGTTAGTCTATAAGGTGCCACAGGACTCTTTGCTGCTTTTACAGATCCAGACTAACACGGCTACCCCTCTGATACTTGAGACCTCAGTGAGAGGACTGGCTAATGCTGTGAGTCTTGCTGGCTTAAATGTTTGTTAGACATGTCAGGTTAGATTCACCCTAGTAACTGCACCTGCCTGCTCCAGGAAGATCCAGTATGTTCTGAGTGGGGGGGATTCACCCCAGCAGTATTGTTTCACTGCTGCCTTCCTTCAGGGAGTACGTTGGGGGTTGTCAGTTTTTGTTTGCAGCCAGGGTCCCATATGAGTCCTGGCAATACAGGCTGTTCAGGAGATACGCTCGGGAGACACCATCTCACCAGATGATTCTGCTCACGCTTGGGGTTCCCAGTAGCTTTGCACTGCCCCATCCTCTCCTCTAGTGGTTTTTCCTTTGCTAGAAGCCATTTGGCCCACTGTGGATTCAGCCCATTGCTTTTATATTTAAAGTATGACAAATGAGCAGGATAATTTTCTTGGTAAAACTTTTAACACACATTTTTCCCTAGGGTTGAATTTACTAACGTGGCTGCAGACCCCTCAATTGTTAATCTTGGTCAAGGCCTTCCAGATATATCCCCTCCTAGCTATGTTAAAGAAGAGCTAGCCAAGGCAGCGACAGTTGATAGACTGAACCAGTACACACGTGGCTTTGTGAGTACATTGAACTTTGGGGAAAGTTTGTTTCATGGGAATCTTTAAGACTTGGTTTTAAGTTAGGTGTATAACTTTGTTCCCTTTCATCTTGGCTCCTCTTCCTCCTCCCAAGCGTGGGTTTCTGTAATAGAGCTTACCAGCTGCGGATCAACATCCCCAATGTAGGTTTATTTAAAGCAGAGTCCTTCACTCATATCTTTATCTTATAGTGCAGCATGTGTACCCTGCCAAACCTCTGGCCAGGTCACTTGTGGTCTCGCCCCTTCCAGGGAATCCAATTCCAGTACAACACTAGTCCAGTAGCTTCATGCCAGGTCTTCAGTCCAACTTCACGTTTACAGGGGAGTCGCATCTTATGCAGGGGTTAGATTCTAAAGTCAGTGCTTAAGGCAAAAATAGAGTATAATCAAAATTACCCGTGAAAATTCCTTAAATCGCCCATAAAGTACAGTATACTGTACATGGTTTTGTGTATACAACTCTGTTCAGTAATATGTATAATGTATACAGTAATGTACAGCATATAATAAAGAGTACATATGCAAAATATAATTTTATAATTTTTAATTACATGAGAGAGAGAGAGAGAGAGAGAGAGAGATGGAAGAATGAAAGAATAAAAAAGGAAAACAGTAAACCTAACCACTCACCATTCATCCTGGATATTCTTGCTAGTCTATGACGACGATAGTGGTGATACGATGACTACGACAATGGTGATGCGATGATGATGAATGATGAGACGATGAAGATGGTCGTTGTACACACTCCGATGATTAGTCTTCCTCTTCCTCTTACAACACTATTGGGGGGTCGTCAGGGCTTGATGTCGATCCAGGAGACGGAGGTGACGGAGAGTGAGTCGTAGACGAAGTGGTTGGCTCTGGTTCAACTTGAGAAGTTGATTGCGTAGGCTCATTTGCTGCTGGTTGTTTTTTCTTGAAAAACATGGTGATTGGCAACTGTCGCTGTTGTCTCTTGAGCTGCTCAAACATTTCTTTATACGCTCTCAAATCATTCGTAATATTATGTGTGATTTTTGAGGCTTTGTTCCATAGAGGGATCATATTCAGAAATTAAATCATTCAAGTGTTTTGCTGCTTGGAACGCTTCAGCAAATTTATGAAGATTATAGCTTGCTGGCTCTTCCTGTTCGTTGTCCTCATCTTCGTCTTCTGTAGACTATTTTATCAGTTCCTCTAACTCTTCGTTAGTCAATGTTTCCCTATGGCCCTCAATTAATTCTTCAATTTCTTCCTCAAGGATGTCGACGAAGCCATCACCACCCACTTGCCTGGTCACCTGAACAATGCGTTTCACTTCTTTGTCAATGGTTGGGAAACCCTTAAAATCATTCACACGTTCTTTCCATAGGTTTCACCAACATGCATTGACTGTTTCAGGCTTGATTGCATCCATTGCCTGTTTAATATAAGTGATGCAATTGGCAATGTTGAAGGACTTCAAACACTCCATCACATTAAGATTGGGATCAGCATCCATAGCGCTACATATCCATGAGAACGTAAGCCTCGTGTACCTGGCCTTGAAACAGCAAATCACGCCTTTGTGGAGAGACTGGAGGATGGAGGTGGTATTTGGGGGCGGGGAGGGGGGAGAAAGACTACTTCAATGTTGTTATGCATAAACCGGAGTGCTTCAGGGTGGCCAGGAGCATTGTCTCCATCAGCAACACTTTAAAGTCAAGTCCTTTCTCTTCGAGGTACCGCTTGACCTCTGGAATGAAACACTTGTGGAACCAATCCAGAAATAATGCTGCTGTCACCCAAGCCTTTTTATTTGATTGCCAGAACACAGGCAGGAGATTGGCAGCCCTGTATAGCAAGCCTGGCTTTATTAAATGCCCAGCCGCATTGCCACAAAACAACACAGTCACATGGTCTTTAGCTGCTTTGAAACCAGGGGCTTGTCTTTCTGATTTCAAAGTGTAAGTGCGGTTGGGCATTTTTTTCCAGAAGAGCCCAGTCTCATCAGCATTAAAAACTTGTTCCGGAAGATAGCCCTTTTCTTCTATGATTTTCTTTAATTGTTCGGGATAGGCTTTTGCTGCCTCTTCCTTGGCAGATGCAGCTTCACCAGTAGTCTGCATGTTTTTGAAGTTGAAACGGTTCCTTAAACCGTTAAGCCAACTTTGGCTGGCTTTGAATTCCTTCTCGTCAGAAGGCTGTCCCTCTTCGGCGGGAGGTTTGAACAGCGCATAGAGGCTAAAAGCCTTTTTTCGCAACGTGTTGCCATTGATAGGCACACGTTTACAGTTCATGTCTTCCAGCCATAAATGTAATGCCTTTTCAATCTTCACTAAAGTCTTATCACGCACCTGGTTCATCACCTTAGTAGTTACAGGAGCACTTGATGCCACGGCTTGACGAATTTCTCTCTCTCGAATCTTGATGGCACGGATGCTAGATTTGTTGCAGCCATATTTACGCGACACGTTGGAGACCAACATACCGTCTCTCAATAAGTCTAACACAGACAGTTTTTCCTCCAGCGTTGGAACAGATCGCTGTTTCTTTGGTTGAGCACCAGATGAAGTAGTTGGCTTGCGTTTAGGGGCCATGTTGTACGAAAAATACGTATCTTTAAACACTAGAATCACACTCAGCGCAGTGAGATGCTCACACTATGAGAGGCATGCAGGAACCGAGACTGACTGAGGGAACAGCAGATTCATGTCTCCCATCTCCCGCTCACTCTGGGGCATACTCTCATTGAGTGAAATGGTGGGCGGAATCTCCCGCACAACTGTATTTAAATTGTTATTTTTCTTGCCGAGCGTGTATAGTTGAATTCGCGTAAGTTAAATGCGCGTATGATGCGACTTCGCTGTATTGGCCTTCCAGCCCTTGTCTTCAGGAATCTCCACACCACCATCCTCAGAGGGTCAGTAGGGGAAGTAGGCCCACCCTTCCCTGTGGGTTCCAGTCCAGGGACCCTGCAATAAGTTGCTAAGGTATGTCTATTCAGACTTTCGCTTCTTCCGTAGGTTACTTCCTACCTCAGCCTGGCCTCAGATTCCAATAGGAGAGTAAATTAGTTACAGGGAACAAAGCAAAGTCAAAGGTTGTATACGAGGCCTACGTGCCCCAGAGAGACTCTGGCATCTAGCAGTTTCTAGTTTTCTGCTGGGTCCAGCTGGCCTCTCTTCAAGGGGCTAGCACAAGAAATCTGCATCTTCTCCCAGTTAGCCACTACTAAGTTGGGCTGAGGCCCTAGAAAGTTGAGACTTCCTTGTCAACTTCCTCCTGGTGCTGGCCAAGATGGTCATCCATTACACCAGGAGGAGGAATCTGGACAGGTTCTGATGCTCTATGACTATGGGGTTCTATTTCCAGTCTCATCCAGTTGCCTCCAGGCAGAATTCCTCTGGGCAATACACAGACTCCTTAGATGCCTTTAAGGAGTAGTGAGTGCTGTCCAGGGTTCGCTGCTTGGTGTCCCCTTCTGGTTCCTGACTTTTTCAATCTTTCACTCTAATCTTTCTTTCTTTCTTTCTTTCTCTTCATTGTCCCAAGAATTCAGTTGTGGCCTGGGTTCAGGGTCCCCTTTGGTCTAGTTCTGGCAGGCCTAGGCCTGCCCGTCTCAGTACCCACGATAGATACTTAAGCCAGGCTTTTCCTCTTTTATCTCCTCCCTCCACGCTTGACCGCTCTCACAGGTGTAATGGGTTGAGGTTTATTGAGCCCACAGGCTCTCATTACCCTCTTTCCAGCCAGTGGGGGGCCTATATACCCCATCACAATACAGACAGATGGGGGAGTGCAAGGAAAGGAAACAATGTTACCTCTCCCTCTCTGTGTCCCTATAGGGGAGGGGATGAAATGGGGTCATATATTATCCTTCATAACTATCCTAACACCCAGAGGCTCCTGGAGCTACTTTTGTGGTAGGATGATGCTAAACTGGCATTTTAGAACTCAAAACCATCAGATGTAGAAAGAATTGCCTGGTAGGAATCAAGAAATTGAACCTCTCCTCCTTCCCCATCACCCACAAACCCCTTTAAAACCCACTAGTGATTTTTGGCTAAAACTCCTAGTAGTGTAGGGGCTCACCTCGTATTTTTCTTTGTTTCAAACAAACAACCTCCCCCACACCCCTCATTTTTATTTTTGTGTATGAAAGAAATCAAACACTTGCAGCACAAAATCTCCTCTAAATCATCCCAGTAATCTCCTAACTATTAATAATTCTGCCCTCAGTTATTTCTATTTATTGAGAGGTAAGGCGTGTATGTGTGTGTAGATAGTTTTTTTTTTTTTTTTTTTTTTATTATCCGTTATCTGTATTACCTATTACTTAATACATAGCGCACACATCCAAGTGTGTTTTTTCTTTATTTTGAACAGGGCCATCCATTGCTGGTGAAAGCCTTGTCCCAGGTATATGAGAAGGTTTGTGGAAGGAAGATTGACCCTTACACAGACATCTTGGTGACAGTGGGAGGATATGGATCTCTGTTTAGTGCAATACAGGGGTTAATTGAAGAGGGAGATGAAGTAAGCTTTATCTGAAGTATTTTATTATAGCTACCAAAATAAAATTAATTATGTTGATGTTTTGTTTTTAATGTTTTTTAAAAATATATAAATTGCAGTTTTATCTATTTGGCCTATGCCAGACAATTAAGAGCCCTGTCATGTAGATGAGGGGCTGGCAAATATTTTTAGAGATTAGGCCAGTAGTCCCCAACCTTTTTCGTCTGGCAGGTGCCAGACGATGAGCCACGGAGGACCCTGATGGCGGACGAGCATCCGCCGAAATGCCGCCGATAAGCAGCAACGTCAATAGGCATCACCGCCGAAATGCCAGTACGTGGGCGCACTTAGACGCCCCGGTGGGCACCGCGTTGGGGACCCCGGACTAGGCCCCATCTCAATAAGGAGACTGTCTCATGAGTGCCTCCATCCCATTCACCAACATGTAGGCCTCCTCTCCTATTTATTGTACTTTTTGTAGCTTCTACATCATTGTTGCTGTTAACCCCCACTGATTCCTATTTTATGAACTTTGTGGGCTGCTGTCTGCATCAAGAAGCTAAATATGGTGCAAGGTATCTGTTCTCAATGTTTGAATAGCCGTTATATTTCAGATTTTGTTTCAGACTATTATATGGTACCAATGTGAAGGGGGAAAAAAAAGTATACGCATTTTTAAAGTTAGGATCATACCCCAGTATTTGTGTTCATATGTTAGGTCTGATGATTTATCCTTTCATTATTGTTTTGTTTTCCACTGCTACCAGATACTTGAAATGGCTTTTTGGGAGGCACTGTAACTGACAAGTGCTTTTTCTGGTGTGGTACATTGGCTTTTTTCCTTAAGACTACTTCTGTTTTGTGTTCTCCTCTGTTTTCTCTCTCTTCCCGGTTGCTTTGATCTTCTCTCCCTTTTTGTCTCCGTCACTCTTTGAGTCTTTCGTATTACCCTAATCCTTTGCCATTGTTCACTACCCCTTTGGCCTCCTCTCTCCACATTTTAATACCTTTTGTGTCTCTGTCTGTAAGCACTTCTAACATTATATGCTAGTAGCAACTGTAGCGTCTAACTTGAGAAGAACTGCCCACGTCTAACCTCTGAAGTACTACATATTGAGAACATTGCCATATAATGTCCTAAGATGATGAAAATTGTGCATTATCAAATCAAGGTTGAATGCCCAAGGTGCACAGTAAATTCATATGGCCAAAGTAAATCTGAAGAAAGTAATATGATGTTACTACACATAGTAATTTCTCAATTCTAGGTCTTGCTGACTGTGTTTTAATTTCAGGTGATAATAATAGAGCCATTTTTTGACTGTTATGAGCCCATGGTGAAGATGGCAGGAGGAAAACTTGTTTTAATCCCATTGAGATATGTATGTTTTTTTTTTAATTATTATTATTAATCACAAAATTCACAATTCTTTTGTGAGACTAATAACATTTGATAATCACATTATAGGAGATGGTCTCTGTCTAGTTTTTTCTTAACACAACTATATAATAAATGAGATAAAATGCAACAATATAAGGCTCAGAGGTGATGCTATCCAAAGGATTATAGACATAGTGTTCTACAAGTGTTGTAAAGAGTAGGGCCCTGTTTCCCATTTAATTCAACTTCTGCATGCTGAAAGCTCCTAAAGTCCTTTTGTTTGACACCATCAGAAAAGTTTTGAAACACAAAATAATGGAAGGGTGATCACATACCCATACAGTTTACATATTTTTTATTTTAAAGAGTTGGTTTCTGATCCTGTTCAGCAGCTTGTGAAGTGAATGCATATAGTCTCTATTCCAAAAACTGCCTACTAAATTAGGAATGGTCTTCCATTTACCACAAAAAGTGGAATGACTGTTTCCTTTTTAGTTATGGAGATGAGCAATTTCTCTGTGGTTGATTTTCAAATAGCAACACCTCAGATATTTGAAAGAAAACTACTAATTAGTTGTACTGAAAGGACCAGAAAACTTTTGTTCTTTGGAACAAAAATCAAGAGGGATGGGTATTGAAGCATCCTAGTATTATTCTTCCAGTCTATGGAAGGCATTATGCCTGCACTCTGTGCAGTTGAGCTCCCACAGTTTTGTGGGCAGCAGAGCTGGGGATAACTGTTCTACAGCATTAGTAACATCCTGAAGACTTGCAGGGATTTCTCTGTATAAGAAATTTTGACCCTGTCATTGTGAACATAGGTGAACTCCAGCAGTTCTTATGCCATGTCTCTCACTGTAATGTGTAACTGTATGAAGCTTAGAAGGGTCATGCTCCCTATCTGCTCCATGATTGGCTGAAGCTTTCTCCTCTTGACTACATGTTGCAGCAGGGCACAGATAGTTTCCTAACTTTGGTCGTCCTGTGGGCTTTGCATGGAGAAAGGCATGGTCTGGGCTAGAATGTGTGTTGCACTTAAGTAATACAGACATTTATTTCTATTCTAGAAAACTGTTGTTGGGAACTTTGCATCTAGTGCTGATTGGGTCTTAGATCCCACTGAACTTGCAAGTAAATTTAATTCCAGAACAAAAGCTATCATACTGAATACTCCTCACAACCCTATAGGCAAGGTAAGACTTCCATTCTAGTTGAACATAATAGCTGTAATTTCAGAGTGTATCTTAAATACACTGATTAATGCATTGGTCCTCCCTTTTTGTATTCTAGGTATTTACCAAAGAAGAACTCCAGGTAATAGCTGATCTCTGTATTAAACATGACACCCTGTGCTTCAGTGATGAGGTATATGAATGGCTGGTGTACAAAGGAAATAAACACATTAAAATAGGTACTGATTTTTGTATAGCCACGCAGACGGTTGTGGAAGGATATCATAAATGTGCATCTCAAAGTTAACTCCTGCTGTCAAGTAGTTCAAACCATAATTTTGGTTTAGTTTAAAATGATGAAACTCTGATGAGGAACGCCCTTTATTTTCTAAACCTTTATTTAAAAGATTGAAGGTGGAATTTTCAAAAGCATCTAAGTGACTGAGGCATGCAAGTCCCATAGAAAGTGGATGGGCCTTGTGCTCCTAAACCACTTGGGTCCTATTGGAAATCCCACCCTAATTCAATTCTTTGTTGCCAAGAATAAGATAATCACGGTTTAAGTATCTACATCTCAGTGGTGTGCTTTGTTGCAGAGCTAGCTGAGGGAAGGGAACAGGAGATCACTAATAAACCTCTTTCCTGGAGCTCTTCTGATATAATCAGTGAGGCTAGTGCATAATAAGGAAACCACATTATTGCTTGCCCCATAATAAACAGGAAAAAAAAAACATTGGCAAAAGGTAAAGAACAAAAGTGTGGGAAAGATTATTTCCTACACCCTCCTCCCAAGCAGAGGGTATTAAAAATAATGGGCATTTCAAACAGTGAAATAACTCTGGGGACTATGTGGAGACGTGCTTCAGTAGTTCTCTCAGGCAGAGATGGTATGTGGACAAACTAAACCATTGCAAGGACAAATCAGACAACTAAACATTTAATGCTATCATGGTCCCTGCAATATTTTAATTTCGTAAGGCCTGATCCATCTCTAACTGAAGTCAATGAAAACCGTTCCACTGACTTCACTAGGAGCTGGATCTTAGTATAGGCACATCCAATATATGCTGCCAATAACCCTAATGCAAATTCTGCAAACACTTTTACATGTGCTTAGTATTACGTTTATGAGTAGTCCTACTGAAGTCTATGGGATTGCACAAGTGCTTAAGTTAATCAAATGTGTAAATGTTTGGAGGTTGTGGCCTTAGTTTGAATCCTAGTTAGTGGATTGTGAGAAGTCTGAAATTCCTTGCCTTGCTAATTTAGTACTAAGGATTATCTTCTCAGCTATACACAGGTTTTGGTTCTGGAAGTAGCTACTTGCATGAACACCCAGCTGAAAGGTAATGGACTGTAGAGTTATACAGTCCCATGTTATCACAAGGAAGGTGAATTTTAATGATGCCCAACAAAGTAGCCCTGTTGAAATTAAAATGTTAACCCAAAAGGCATAAAATTAACTTTCCTGACAGTCGGAAGAACTGTTCTGTTCCTGGCTCTGATGCTGATATAATGTGTGGCCTTGAGCAAACCATTTCATGTTTCCATGCCTCGGTTTCCCCATCTTTTAAAGTGGCAATCATTATATCCTTCTTTATAAAGTGCTTTGAGATTGACAGATGAAAACCACTAATTTTTATTAATGATAAAATTGATATAATTAACTAGGAATGCGCAAATATTGTTTTTTTGTCTACAGTGACTTTGGAATGCTGGTAATTAAGATGAGTTCAGTGTAACTGAATTAATGTATTGTTTTCTGCTTGCTGAAAATGCAGTCCTTTCGCACGCTCAGCTTCCACTGATACCCGTGGGATGTGCTGGCCACAAGTTTGTTTTTTGCTTTCTAATGCTATTTAAAAAAAATGGTGGCCTAATGATAATATCATGCAAGAGGCCTGTTGTCCACTGGGACATGGAGGAAATAAAACTCTTAGTTTTATTAGTATATTATTAGTATAACTTTGTTTTAACATTTTGAAGGAAAAATACCAGATGAATAAAAAGCATTTTTATTGCACAACATAAAATTTACAATTCCAGTGTGATAATGACTCAAGTTAAAGCTTACAGTGTTAGTCAACTGTGTTTAGCTACATGCTCTAACAGATCCCATCAAATGATCTTACAATTTATTGTTAAAAACCTCCCAACCATAAAACCTTCAGAGTAAAACTGCAACTGATAAAGTCATTTTACTAAAAGAAGCAAGACTTTTTTTTTTTAACCTCAGCTTCTTAGTTTTTATAACTGTACATTAAAAATAATACAAGAAAAAAGATTCACTATTTAGAAGCTGCAAGGTTTTTATATTAAGCTTTACATACTCAATCAAATGCAGTGACACTTCTTACATGAAAGATGCAAAATGGATATTACAGAGTCTGGTGGTGGTTCTTATTATATAATCTAATAGGGTAGCTAGTCATATATCATAAAATTAGCATAGTCTTTATTCTGTCGCCTAGGCAGTCTTCTCTAATATAGAACACTTCGTCATGTCTCTAACCCTTATCTGACTTTTGTAAAAGTGCAAATCTCTTATGAGTAACCATTAGTGGTATAGTGGCAGATTTAGAGTTCTCATATCATAACTGAGGATTCTGTTGGCATTTCAACAAACAGAGTGCCAGCCCAGGTAACATGCTTATATGTGTTACCTTACAGATAATTCCCAGCACTTGATTAGTGTTAAAATGATATTAAACCATACTGAGTTTGAATATAATGATACTGCCATATGGCATGGAAAAAATGCTCCCCATTCCATTTAATCCTGCGTATTAATTTATTGCTTGTGAAAGTGATAGACTGCCCTTTTCCCCTCTACTTTCTCCCTGCTATTATTGTTTGGAATGCTCCTGCTGTCTGTCCCCAAGCTTGAATTCCTGGGAATACGTTGCAAAACAGTCTCAGGTCTACATTTAAAAGTTAGGTCAACGAAGCTATGGCGCTCAGGGGCTTAGCTGCAGCTTCCATTGACCTAGCTACCACCACTTGGAAAGTTGGATTATCTACTGTGAAGGAAGAACCCCTTCTGTCACTGTAGGAAGTGTCTCGGCTAAGCGGCGTGCTTGTAGCTGTAGCACCTATAGTGTAGACATGGCCTAAATAGAGGGCACCTGGCTTTGAAATTCACTCGTCCTTGCAATATGCTAGAGACAGTTTGTCAGCCTTTAGGACATGGTGCTTAAATACTGCAGCCTACATAGCTGAATCAAAGATGCATCTGTTCAAACTGATTTTTTGTTTTCAAGATTACTGGTCAGTTGGAGTGGGTAAGTGCTGGTTAGGGGGAAGATCAGGGCTGGCGCTTCCACTAGGCGACCCTAGGTGGTCGCCTAGGGCGGTCGGATTTGGGGGGTGGCATTTTGCCGTCCTCAGCGGCAATTCGGCAGCAGGGGTCCTTCCGTTCTGCGTCTTTGGGGCGCTTCAGCGGCGGGTCCTTCACTCGCTCCGGGACCAGCCGCCAAAGCGCCCTGAAGACGCAGAGCGGAAGGACCCCCGCCACCGAATGCTCTGAGGAGGAGCGCAACCGCCTAGGCGGCAAAAACCCTGGCGCCGCTCCTGGGGAAGATGGGTCTCTCGTTTGTGAATTGTTTTGTGCTTTACATTTGTAAACGTGCCCCCAAATGACAGTGATGGGCACTGGCTTGAACCAGTTCTAGTACAGGGAGGTACTGTGAAAACTTGCCTATGGAATTTTGCCATTACGTATATGCTTATGGGCCTCCCTAGAGAAAACTCCTGACAGTTGTGCTGGATTTGGCAATAGCTCTTTAGTATGACCATATGGTAGAATGGGATGCAACAGGACCACTAAAATCACTACTCCTTGTGTCCTCCTCTAATCTTATATGTAACAACTTTGGGAAACACATCTGGGTTTATCCTATGAAGTGATCCATGGATTGTGAGAGTCAGAAAGGACATTCCATTGAAGCCATCTGTGAAAAAGTCTGCAGCTACAAGAAAAATCTTTTGCTCTGCCAGAATTAAAATGGCCGTAATTTGGTTTAGCATAATTCACTATATATTAAACCGACGGTCACTTTAATGCTGAATGGAGTTTCCACACAAAAATTTAATATCAGGGGGTAGCCATGTTAGTCTGTAGCTACAAAAACAATAAGGAGTCTGGTGGCACCTTAAAGACTAACAGATTTATTTGGGCATAAGCTTTCGTGAGTAAAAACCTCACTTCTTCCGATGCATAGAGTGAAAGTTACAGATGCAGGCATTATATATTGACACATGGAGAGCAGGGAGTTACTTCGCAAGTGGAGAACCAGTGTTGACAGGGCCAATTCAATCAGGGTGGATGTAGTCCACTCCCAATAATAGATGAGGAGGTGTTAATTCCAGGAGAGGAAAAGCTGCTTCTGTAATGAGCCAGCCACTCCCAGTCCCTATTCAAGCCCAGATTAATGGTGTTAAATTTGCAAATGAATTTTAGGTCTGCTGTTTCTCTTTGAAGTCTGTTTCTGAAGTTTTTTTGTTCAATGATAGTGACTTTTAAATCTGTAATAGAATGACCAGGGAGATTGAAGTGTTCACTTACTGGCTTATGTATGTTAACATTCGTGATGTCCGATTTGTGTCCATTTATTCTTTTGCGGAGGGCCTGTCCGGTTTGGCCAATGTACATGGCAGAGGGGCATTGCTGGCACATGATGGCATATGGGACTGGGAGTGGCTGGCTCATTACAGAAGCAGCTTTTCCTCTCCTGGAATTGACACCACCTCATCTATTATTGGGAGTGGACTACATCCACCCTGATTGAATTGGCGCTGTCAACACTGGTTCTCCACTTGCGAAGTAACTCCCTGCTCTCCTTGTGTCGGTATATAATGCCTGCATCTGTAACTTTCACTCTATGCATCTGAAGAAGTGAGGTTTTTACCCACGAAAGCTTATGCCTAAATAAATCTGTTAGTCTTTAAGGTGCCACAAAAATTTAATGTGGTTTGACAAATTCACTTTAAATTCTCAACTTTAGTTAATTTGTATTAACTTTCCTGAGTGTCCCCGGCTACCATGTGTTCGATAGCATGAGTTAAGAACACACCTTTTTTCCTAGTGAAGAGGCACCCTGAAAGGTGTGATCGCTCATTCATCTCAATACACCATTAATTCTGAGGCCTGGCAATGACAGTGTAATTGTCAAGTATCGGGGGTAGCCGTGTTAGTCTGTATCCACAAAAACAACAAGGAGTCTGGTGGCACCTTAAAGACTAACCGATTTATTTGGGCATAAGCTTTTGTGGGTAAAAAACCTCATTTCTTCAGATGCATGGAGTGAAAATTACAGATGCAGGCATTATATAATGACACATGAAGAGAAGGGAGTACCTCACAAGTGGAGAACCAGTGTTAACAAGGCCAATTCGATCAGGATGGATGTAGCCCACTCCCAAAAATAGATGAGGAGGTGTCAATTCCAGGAGAGGCATAGCTGCTTTTGTAATGAGCCAGCCACTCCCAGTCCCTATTCAAGCCCAAATTAATGGTGTTAAATTTGCAAATGAATTTTAGTTCTGCAGTTTCTCTTTGAAGTCTATCTCCTAGAACTGGAAGGGACCTTGAAAGGTCATCAAGTCCAGCCCCCTGCCTTCTAGCAGGACCAAGTACTGATTTTGCCCCAGATCCCCAAGTGGCCCCCTCAAGGATTGAACTCACAACCCTGGGTTTAGCAGGCCAATGCTCAAACCACTGAGCTATCCCTCCCCCCGGGATAGCTCAGTGGTTTGAGCATTGGCCTGCTAAACCCAGGGTTGTGAGTTCAATCCTTGAGGGGGCCACTTGGGGATCTGGGGCAAAATCAGTCTTTGAAGTCTGTTTCTGAAGTTTTTTATTGGGAGTGGACTACATCCACCCTGATCGAATTGGCCCTGTCAACACTGGTTCTCCACTTGTGAGGTACTCCCTTCTCTTCATGGGTCATTATATAGTGTAAATGTCAACATTCTGTACTTCTACACTAGAATAAAAGCCCTGTGGCACAGTCGTGGCTGGCTCGAGTCAGCTGATTCAGGCTTATGGGGCTCAGACTGCAGGACTAAAAATTGCCGTGTTAGGGCTTGGGCTGGTGCCCGAATGTCTACACCGCAATTTTTCAGCCCTGGAGCCTGAGCCCGAGTCAGCTGACCTGGGCCAACTGTGGGTTTTTTATCCTAGTGTAGACATATCCACTGTTAACTAATTCACTGCTGATCATTGTAACAGACTTGTCCAGCTAACAATCCCCGTGTAGCTGGATACTACAGAAATCCGAGATGAAAGAGCTATCAAGGTCTGTGGCATAAACCAACAGCCCAAGAACCATCCAAAAGTGTTGAGAAAAGAGCAAATAACTCCTGGATTTAGCCACACTGCAGCTGGGAGGTGTAATTCCGGTAAATCTGCCAGCTCTGATCAAGTTAGTGCGCTAAAAATAGCCTGGGTGGCAGCTCAAGCTAGCTGCACAAGCACAATCATGTCTAAGATCCTAGGTATGTACTTGGGTGGCGGCTCTGGCTAGCTGCCTGCGCTGCTGCAGCCACATTGCTATTTTTAGCACACTAGTTTGATCAGAGCTAGTGCCTGTATGTCTACCTGAGTTGGGAATCACACCTCCCACCTGCAGAGTAGACCTATTGTATATGCTAGATAGTCGGAACGGATCTGGGAGTTTCAACCAAAAGCAGATAGCCAGGGATGCTTTTGGAAGGCTCATTTCTGTAGCTCAGGTCAGCTCTACAATGCAGACTTCTGCCAGCATGGTTATGTCTGTCAGGGATCACACATCTGCACACTCTTGACAGACATAACTATGCTGGCAGGTCAGGAGTGTGAAGAGGTTTGATCCCTGACAGATAAAGCTGTGCAGGCAGAAACCCCTGGTCTAGATGCAGACATGCCAGCAAACTGGTTTTCATTCCTGCGAGGTGGTTTTGCTATATTGGTACGAAGCGTAGCTTTGCCAGTATCTCTGCATCCACACTAGGGCACTTTGCTGGTATAGTATAGCACTAGTCCTATACCAGTAAAGTGCTCCTAAAGTAGACATAACCTAACTCTGCAAAACTCAGTGAGGAATCCACTTTCTGCAAGTCTGAAGGCACATTTTGACTCTCAGCAGCTGATGAAATCTATTTAAGTATGTTAATATTAAATTTTGGTGGGAAATAGCACCAGTACCTGTAGTCATAAGGATTTGACATTGATTTTTTTTTTTTAAATTAAAGCTTAAATGCTACAGAAATTGACGTGTTGAGAAACACTTTGGCTGGCTGCAGGAAGGCTGAGACTGTACATTACAGGGATACAGTTGTGAGTCTCAGTAGTAGATGTAACAGTTCAACTATTCCCGTGTATTTTATAAATGGTAGCGAAGATTGGCAGATACTAGGGATTTTGAGATACACTGTAATCAATCCCATGATGATTATTTGGATTTTGCTGTTATCCGGTGACAGCAGAGAAACTACTTCATTGCCCTTTCTTTCACCCCCTCTCAGTTCGAAACTTTATTCTCAAGGGATAGATGTTTTTCGAGTTGCTGACGTAGAATTAGTAGATGTCTGGGGGTGTGGATGGCTCAGTCACCACAACTGGCACTGGTTAACATTCCTAATGGCAGCACCAGCAGAGTGGACAAGGACTGAATGGCCATAGAGGAGGTAGATTTCTAGGGGTGATCCCTCCAATTCAGATTAAAGCACAGTGAGAGGGAAATGTAGCATAGCTTGCCAGTGGTCATGCAGCATTTGTTCTGTGGTTAGATGAAGGCCTTGGTCTCCAGGGCTGACAGTCTGATACCTTTTCACAGGAACAAAATTCATAATAAAACGAAAGATGTTTTCACTCAGTGCGTCTTGCCTCATTCCTTAACTTTCTTCTTTTGTTGATCCTTGCCTAATTTCTATTCCAAAATACATTTGTCCATTTTTCATTTAATCTAAGAATTTTTCTCCTAGCTTTGTTTGTTACAATATTATATTTAAAATACGGCTGCTCTGAGCTAGGACCAGTACAGGTTTTGTGATTGTATGGAACATGAATGTACACTGGCAACCAAGTCACTTTATTTTATGTACAGCTACACTGCCAGGCATGTGGGAGAGAACAATAACTATAGGAAGTGCTGGAAAGACATATAGTGTCACTGGCTGGAAGGTAAGAATAACAAGAGTAAGAGATCTGTTACATAAATAAGATGTATTTATCTGACCTGAACCCTGTCTATTTTTGCATTCTATCATTTGAAAGCTTACTGTGCATCCAACTCAAAAAAAATTACAGACAATATTCACTTGGAGATGCTACCTACCTTTAATATGCACTCTCTAACAATGCTCTTATTAATTGTAAAAATAAACGCTTGTGAAAGTGAAACAGAAGGGTGAATATTAAAAAATTAAGTACAAAACACTATTTGCTTTGCAGAAAGAGCCAAGACTGCCGAAGGATAAACACAGAGTATTGTTTAAAACCTGTTTCCAGTTTTGTGAAGCGGGTGTAAATGTTGGCATTAAAACATCTAAGGAACTTATGGTTTCCACAGATCAGTCTAGAACACCATTGCTTGTGTGCACAATTATCTTAGCCTACAAAATTGCACCTGTAATACATTGGAAATGCAACAATTCAGGCTAGCTTGAGGTCCCATTATTTGTGACTAATAATATTTTATTTCGCTCTGGTAAAGTAATGACAACGCTTTATACTGATTACTAAAACAAACACAAAAATATTAAAACATCTAGCAGCAGATTTTCAACTTCAGTTGCAACAAGTATGTTAGCAAAAATATCCATAATCTGAGCAGCACCTTTCTCTTCTTTCTTATTTATCAGCTGTATCCAGTCTACACCATGGCACACTAGTTTCTGTATGGAATTTGGCCAAGTGTATATTTGGTTGTGTATCACACACAAAACATTTGTTTTTGCCTTTTATGACTCCTTTATAAAGGTGGCTTGAAACTTTAATTCCCCTACTTCTGTCTACCAATGATTTGGGGGAAGGGGAGGAACAGTTCAGATCATGGCCCCATATAACATCAGTAGTGAAGTCCTCCAAAAAGAGAGCGAAGCAATTAACTGATACTTCTAACAGTTTAAAAAACACCACCAACAACAAAAACCCAAACTGGCAGGGTAGGAAAAGAATAAGAAATTTGACGGCATGGTTACACACTACAAAGGGACAGCAAAAGAAAATACCACTTTGTTTGTGAGTAAGAGACAGTCACTCGGCTGCCATTTAGGGACTTGTATACCATTGTGTAGTTTTTGATATATTTTGGGGCAATTCCATGCATCTAAAACACCTGTGTGACATGAAGAAGGTGCCTAGGAAACAAAAGATGGAAGTATTTATATAAAAAAAGCCGGAATAACTTTAATTATTACGGTGTAAACACTCAGTTTGTTTTCTGCCCGATGGTATGTGATGCATTAGGTTTGTGCTACACAACAGCAGAGTTCAAGGAAATTTTAATTAGTATATATGAGTCTGATCTCCAGCATTTCTAAACCTGCCATTTAGCAAAACTTGTTCAGTTTCTATGTCAACAAAAGTGCACTGTTGCTTCTTCCCACTGTGAATACCTCGAATTCTTTCAACTTTTAATTCTTTATTATGAGTTCTAATTGCTAACTTGCCTTCTGTTTAAGATGTGTCTGTGTTTTCTCCTCTCCCTTAGCTTGGATGGTCCATTGGTCCACAGCATTTGATAAAACATTTGCAAGTTGTTCAGCAGAATACGCTGTATACATGCCCAACTCCATTACAGGTAGATACAGACGGGAGAGGAGAGAGATTCTGTTTGTACTGTGTCCCCCATAAAGGATCTGGGGCCTCTAGGCACTACTGCAATACAATTAATACAAATCAATATGAATTTTGAGATGTCTAAATATTTTTATGTAGTTTCTTGGGGATAAGCCTGCTGGTAGAGAAGGCAAATTTGAGAGTCACTAATGAGGCAATTTAAAAAATTCTTGCAAATTCTCACTGCATTAATCTGCAAAGGTGAGCATTGTTGCACAAAACCTGGCAGCCTCACTCCTTTCTCTGCAAAAATGTAATTACAAGATGCTGCAGTGACAACTCATATTGCTGTGAATTACTTTTACCAAACAGTCTACAGTTTATTTACTAGTATTCTATCATGTATTAGCATCAATAATTAAAACTAAACTATACTTCAAATTACACTGTAAACTCTTGAGGCAAGGACTGTGACTTCCTCTGTCTGGAGCAATGCCTAGCAGAATGGGGCCCTGATCCTGATAGGGACTTTTAGGTGTTACAGTACTAGAAAGAGTAAATAATAACTTGTCAAAATAAATACACAAGTTACATTTTGTGATGCAGTGGTTTGGGGTATTTGTGCACTCAGTAAGACCCTGGTCCTGCAAAGGGATCTATGTGAGAAGGCCCATACACCATGCAAAGTCCCAGCGACCTCTCCCAGTAACTTCAGTAGGACTCTCCATGGGTGCAAAGGTCCACCTGCAAGAAATCTTTGTATGCTGATTATGTTTGCAGGAGGCATTGGCACAAGCACTTTGGATTGACTTTAAACGCATGGATGACCCAGACTGCTACTTTTACTCGCTGTCTCAAGAGTTGGTAGGCAAGCGTAATCGGATGGCTCAGCTACTCCAAGAAGTTGGATTGAAACCTGTCATTCCAGATGGAGGATACTTCATGATTGTTGATGTTTCTGCACTCAGTTAGTGAAGGTTTATTATGGAGGGAGTGGGAGCATATGCTATAGTTAAGATTAAAGTGCAACTTCCATTTTAACGGCCCCCTTTTCTCAGTTTCTCATAACACTTTCAAGCAAACTCTGTTTTGGGCTAAAATGTTCTGTGTGTGAACTTGGCCCAGAGGTGATTATTATTGTAAGTTTTGGTAAAATCCGTTCATCCATTTTTGAGTGGTGTGATTTCTAATTACTGCCTTTGTATTACTTTTTCATTTAATCAAGTCGGATGGCTATTGCAGGGAAGATGTGTAATTAGGGTTGGGAGAGAAGGTGGTTAACTGGATTTCTATTTTAGGAAGGTACATGATTTGCAAAAGTTTGAGAATTACTGATCTGTGCTTTAAAATCTTGGGCCCACACCCACAGACTTTCCTGTTCAGTTTTTCCCCTTAATCTAAAGTCACTCAAACACTGGAGGCACTGTAAAGCACTTTAGTTCAATCAATATTTAAAAGGACTTTCAAATTTCACCAGAGTTTACCAATCCTTCCGAAAGTTCTGGATATCATAATATCAGAGGAAGAATTTACCCTAGAATTCATTCCTCTAAGGATTTGTACATTTAAAACACTACAGAGGCACAACTGCAGCTGTTGCACTTCAGTGTAGGTAGTACACTGATGGGAGGGATTCTGCCAATGCCATAGGTAATGGACCTCCTTGTGTCAAAAGGAAGAATTCTTACGATTATGCTGTCTACGCCAGGGGCTAGGTCATTATAGCTGCATCTCTCAGAGGTGTGGATTTTTCCTAGTTCCTAGTGTAGACCTGGCCCCATTCTCATGTCTTTCATTGATTGCCTGTAATAGCACTTTGCACTTATGTTAATTAGGCCTCATAGTACCCCTTTGAAATAGGTAAATATCCCATTTCCCCCCCCACCAAAGTCATACAAGTCAGTGTCAAAACCAGGATTAGACTCTGAATGGAGCACAAGACTTGGTTCAGTACTTCCTATTGTTTTTGTAGCGATTCTAGTATCAACTGTAATAAAGAATACTGAGAGATAAGTGTCCTCCCACTGGAATCTGGGAGGTCCTATAATGTTATGCTCCATTTTACATTCATTTTTATTTTAGATGTGGATCTGTCTGATATGGAAGCGAATCAACATTATGATTATAAATTTGTGAAATGGATGATAAAATCTAAGGTAAGATGTCTCTTATACCCAGTCACTCTGATAGACATTAAAAATTAGGAATATTTTTATACCTAAAATAAAAATATACCTGCACCTATAAAAGGATATAGCTCAGATATTTACATTTTAAAGCATGCTAGAAGTTTTGCTGTGCATATCACACTAACTGTGGGAATCTAGTGGCTAAAATCCTGCTGAACTATAACATCCTACTGAAAATGTAGCTTGTAGTCTTAGCGCAAAATAATAAAGACAAGTCCCAATAATTGGTGTTTTCCACACTTAATGTTTGTAGTAGGCAAGATCCTCCTACCAGTCTTGCCTAGAAAAAGTGGTTGAGTTTGGGTCAGACTTAGCTAGCACATGCCAAACCTAAACTTGATCACTCTTCCTAATCAAGATAAACCTATTGATTTCACTGGTGCAGGATTAGGTACTTATATTTGATACGTGAATTCTGAAAATTAAGTCAATTCAATTCTAATGAAGGAAGGGAAGGCTCCAAAATCTTGGCTGTACAATTTATCAAACCTAAAATTGACTTTATCTGTGTGTAATAGGCAAATCATTGTTTCATCATTTCAGAAACTGTCAGCAATTCCTCTTACAGCATTCTGTGGCCCAGAGACCAAAAAGCAGTTTGAGAAATATATACGTTTTTGCTTCATCAAAGTAAGTTTGTGTCCTGCTCTAGAAGACCGTTCTGATAGCAGTGTTGCTTATTACTAAAGTGTTCGTGCTAGTTTAATCTAAAGGAGTTGTTTTGTGTTGTTTTTTGCTGTTAAGCAGTTAGTTATTTGGTTGTTTTTATATTGACATTTTTAATAGCATTACTGAAAAGTTAGTTTTATTAAGAATGCAACAATAAACACATAGAAGAAAAAAAAATACAAAATACAGGCCCATGCTGATTTGAAGCAGGAACAGAAATGGCGAGTGGTGAGGTTGCAGAAACATAAAGCAACCTGACTGCCTCTTTTCTCTGCCAAGTATGCACAGAGATAATTTCTAAGAAAATTCTAGGCAAATCAAGCTATAGACGACATATGCAACTCACAGGGCTATAGCCAAGTCACAAAACTGTCCAAAATATGGAATACCCATGCTTGGAGTGGGGGGGAATTCATAGCACAGCTTCATTACATGGGTATTTAAAAACAAAAAGAACCCACCTTTACACACAGGGTAGGTTAACTATGCTAGCATGACTTCAAATGTAGCCTGGACAAGCCCACTACTGTAAATGCAGTAGATAGCAACGCAAATGTAATGGGAGTGATTTCTACATACGTTTGATAGTATCGACACTAAGGAAAGCAAAGGAGTTGTTTGGAAATGATATTTTTAATGTACAAAAAGTTATAATAATTACAAGAAATCTTAACTTTGAATTCCTTTCTTGGTGTACCCTCTAGATATATAGTTACAAAGTTTAGTGGCAAATTATTGAATCCTTTGGATATTTACAAGATACAATTGTAACTTTGTCAAAAAATACTAGTTTGTAGTGCTATAAAAATGGCTGATACTTTATTTTGTAGAGCTCTGTACCTACAATAATTGTGGCATTCTATACTTGCAGCAAGACAGCACACTGGATGCAGCTGAGGTGATCCTGAAGAACTGGAATAAACTTACATCTTGATTTTTATATTTGTATTAGTTATTCCATCTGGTATAATTATTTTATACATAGGTATTTCATTATACCATTAAAAGCTAATGTACTCTAAATACAGTACATGATTCATATGGAATTGCAAATAACTCTCTGGAAGGCTACATGCTGAGTAGCTAAAATAACAATTTATCCATTGCAAATAATGTGATCCAAGGAATTATTTTCAGTCTTTCCAAAGTATTGGCTATTTCACAAAATAATCACGGGAATCCATATTTTGGGGGTGGGAGATTTACTAGGGCACTGAAAAAATAAATACATCATATAACTGTGTTAGGGCTTAGGAGGAAGAAGTCAGAGGAAGAAGAATAAGAGCTGTTCTGATGTAATGGTATAGGAGCCAGTTGGAAATAGCAGGATTTGAAGATGGAACGTTGTGTTTCACATATCATCATAGCTTGATGTGAAGGGAAATTGAGAAATGCTTTGAAATGGTGCATGTTAGCTAGCTCCAGGGACTTAGTACCTAACAGCTTATGAACACACTCACCAAAAATTGATTTAGTTAAACCAATGCAATTTTTGGTGAGTAGACAGTTCTAAATGTGTTAAATCATTACTGTTTTAATTTCCCACAATTACTTTCAAATTACTATTTTTGAAAGTATTTAATCTTCAAAGTTCTAAAATAGCATGTGGTGTAAGAGTTTAAAAGTTTAGTTTGATTTATATATGCACACATAAAAATAAGAGACCTTGCTCTAGATGCTCCTTGACAATCCTTAAATATACAACACTGGAATAGATCACTCCTGTAATTCCTTTTCAACTCTTAATCAGCCTATCCCCAACCACCACCAGTAACTCCACAGCAAAACACATTTAGAAACCTTAACCAAGATCTCTGGAAAACAGGAATTGGCCTTGCATTGTGCTATGAAGGTTAATAAACTTAGGTTATTTCAAGCTAAGGGGATGAGGGGAGTGAGTCCTAAAGAAAAGGCTGTTATGGAAAGTGCTCTACCAGCTGCCTCATCTTTGAAGATCCTTGAGGCTTTGTGTGGTTTTACCAACCTCAAACTGGTTCCCAATTGAATCGAAGTAATCCAGAGCAGACTGCTTCTAGAGGATGATCCCTGTGCTCTTTTTTTTTTTCCCCCATGACGTTCATCATTGTGGTCTTGCACTGCAGAGTTGGAACAAACTCAGAAAACAGTTCTAGAAATATTCCCTTCCATGTTCTGGAATCTGGAGTCAGTGCTGGTTTTCTGAAGTCTTGAGAACAATTTAGGATATGTCTACTCTGCAATCAGAGGTATGATTGCAGCATGAGGCATATCCATGCTAGCTTTAATCTGGCTAGCACAGTTAAAAATAGAAGTGTAGAAACAGCACTGACTTCAGCACAGGTTAGCAACAGGAGTACAGGGTTCCTGGCAGATTTGTATAGCCTCTGCTGAAGCCTGTGTCACCACATCTTCACTGCTATCTTTATGTCAGTCCATGATGCAATTACACCTCCAACTGCCATGTAAGCATATCCTAAATCCAATCAATCAGTGGTCATGGGTTTAGTCCAATAGTGCCTTTATCCACAAGTAAACTGTACAGCCATGGAGTGGGCTGGTAGCAACAATCTGGCTTCTCTCTCGGTTCCTGATCTTGGTCCTGGTCTTTCAGCCAGAACATCCTCCATTGTCTTTTTAGTTACTTCGTACTGCCATCTCAAAAAAAAAAAAAAAAAAAAAAAAAAAAAAAACAACACACTCCACCAGAAACCCCTTATAATAGTGGAGATTGAGTAGAGTTAGATCAGGTCTCCATGTTGAAAAAATAATCTGGCAATGAAATTGGCTCCAGATGAGTTATGGAATACATCCCCGGGAAATTCTGAGATTCCAGGGGCGTTATGGCAGTTTGACCTCTCCTTCCAAAAATCCCATAATCTCTGAGGTAACCCACACTACCTACTGAAATCTCCCAGTGTGAACTGTACCTGGGAGCTGTGCCAGGAACTGTGGGATATCTACCTAGAGCAGTGGTTCTCAACCTTTCCAAACTACTGTACCCCTTTCAGGAGTTGGAAGCCTGAGAGCTGCTGCTCAGGGCTGAAGCATATAACTTAGCTTCACAGGGGCCCCTGTCGCATGGGACCCCGAGTAATTGCCCTGCTTGCCACCACCTAATGCTGGCCCTGCACTTGCAACTTCCCTGACCTAGAGGGCATTACAGCAGAATCTGTTGAGCAGAGTGCTAGTTTGGGTGCAGGACAAAACTGTTAGTGTTGTTAACATGCTTCAGCTTGTAACATACTTGTTACTCAGTTGGTGCAAAACAATTGGCTCAATTACAAACCTTCTACACTAGAGAATATGGAATTAAGCACAAAGGAAAAGGCAGGTAGAGTAGAGAAAGGGGAAACAATACGGAGGCTTAGAGCTGCCATTTTTTCAAGCTTTGTCAAGTCTCTTAAAATTTAGCAGATTTGTTAACATAAATATAACAATATATAGATTTCTGTGAGAAACGGGGTTCCTAGGGTATAGTATGAGTTAAATTTTACTAATCCCTTAGACTGATGATACAAAATAATACAACACTGGAATTTTGGCTTCTGACCTTAGAAACAAGAGTTTTAGTACCTTAGGCAATTATTGAATTGTGTATCAAAATGTAATAATAAATAACCAGTGCCATATCTGTATTTGAAGATAGGTTTGGAGCATAACAAATGTAATAGTGATTAGAAATGCCAATTATTTCTACAGCTTATGTTGAGATGTCCCCAAGATAGCTGTTTTTATGTTCGCATATGAGCTTTCTGAGTAATTGGGATGAATGAGTGATTAGACATAGCCTCACAACAGCAACAAAACATGGCACAGATTACTCCATCTGAATCTCAGTGCTTGTGAAAGGGCAACTTCTCCAGGGCAGAGTCTATTAAGGTAACACCACATAGTTCAGGGCGGATGTGTGTTACCCGGGGTTCTCTCAACCCAAAGCTTGGGGGTAACAACTCTTTGCAACTCAAGTCAGGAACAAATCAAAGGGGGACATAGTGCATCCATCTGATTAAAGCGTGGCACAAACGCAAAATGCTTTCATCCAAATTTACTATTCCATTAGATTTCAAGCACCCACATCTGCAAAAGGGTTGGAGCACCCGCAAGGAATAGTGACCCACAGTCTGCGGGGGTCTTGAGTGGTCGAACGACAGGGTGCAAATGGTCAGCGATCTGCCTGGTGCTGGGGATTCCAAGAGCGGTCCAGAAGGTCAGACCCCAATCCCCGAGCCCGCTCTACTCCTTTTATGTTAGTACCGGCTACACTTACTGCACCAACATGTCAATCAAATAAAAACCATGAGGCAGCCACTTAAGCCGTTAGTCCCGCAGCTGTATTTCCACACGACAGTCCAACAACAGCCTCCAGAGGCGGGACAAAGTGAGCGTCAGACCCAGAGCCGGGCTGAGGGAGAGGCGTGACACCAGCCGGCGTCCCGCCCCTAGTCATTGCCCCACAGGCGGGCACCGCCTCCAGGGGCTCAAGTTGAAGCAGCTGGATGCGAACTCTTTCGTTTTGTCCCTTCGCGCGGCCCGTACTGACGACCTGGCAGAGCCCCGCCCCCCGTGGCGGAGGATATATAAGGGAGTGCGCTGCGTACTGTTGACCCGGCCCTGTTCAGAGACAGCACTACCTGGGACGAGGCAGGAAGGAAGGAAGGAAGGAACATGGCGTCTACCAGCCGGTGAGTGGAGCGAGCGGTGTTGTGGTGGTGGTGGTGGTGGTTGGTAATAGAGTGTCTGACGGGAGCCCGGGAACGGGCGTGTGCGGCGATTCCGGACTGTCTGCCGGGGAGAGAAAATGGCCGCGTCTTCCCCCACGTTCAGCTCCTGGGACAGCAACGCTGATGGGTCCCCCCGCCCCCACCTGTTTGGTTCCTGCTCGTCAGTCCCGCTCCCTTCCCCCGCCTCGGACCCCTTCGCTTCTCCCCCGGCCCCCTTTCCCCTCCCTGTCCCTGCGGGGGGAAGAGGGGCCCGGCCTCGGCCTCCGCCAACCACCCCCTTCCTTCCTTGTGCGGCGGGGGGCGCTTTGATTTTCCTCTCGCTTTGGTGCCCCATCTCCGTTCCCTGTCCCATTCCTGGCGGTCCTTCCATTTCTGGTTTCTGCTTCTTTCTCTTTTCCTCCCCCCCCCCCCATTCCCCCCTCTTTCCCTGACTACTTGTGGCAGCGATGAGCGTTTGTCTAGAAAGGCTCATGGTCTGGGCTCCGGTCACCTGTGAGTGGTTTGCAGCTTGGCCAGGGTGACTGGTTCTGCCTGAACTCGTTTCAAACGTTTTTGTAAAGCCCGGAGTCCCTAAGTAATGGGGTGACATGTAGGCTAGTGACGGGATCTGCTGCTGCTAACATCTCGTAAATATTGAAATAGGAAGTCTGCGATCTCCAGCACAGGGTTCTCAAGCTTCATTGCACCGTGGCCACCTTCTGACAACAAAAATTACTATATGACCACAGGAGTGGGTACTGACTGAGCCTGCTGTGTCCCGCAACCCCAGGTGGGAGGGCCAAATCCTGAACCCTGCTGGGGGCAAAAATCAAAGCCCAGTCTGCCCCTCCCCCTTAAAGTTTTCAGAGGAGAGGAAGGTGTATGTGAGGGTCTCTGCTTGGCATAGTGGTGTTGGCACTGACCTGCAGGTTGGGTAGCCTGCAAAGGTGAGTCAAGGGTGGAGGTGGTGCTCCCTTCCTGAGCCCTGCTGCTCTGCCCTCCCCACCCCCACCTGTTCCTCTGGGTGCACCTACCCCATTTTGAAAACCTCTGCTTTATAGTGCTTTTTAAAAAGTTTAATTTACATCCTTGATGGTTTGAATAAAGATGCATTCTGGTCCGAAACCAAGGCCTGCTAGAAACTGGATAGTCTGTTACCCCTTTGTTGCTGTATAAAACTCTTGTGCAGGTTAAATCAGGCCTTTACACATCTTGTATTTTAATGTAAATGGAAGAGTTGCCACAGTATGTCTGGATGCTTATTCTGTTTCTTCTAAAATTTCCCAGTAAAAAGCCCCTTTCAGACTTTTCAGGGTTTACTATAGAAAGATGTTTACAGCCCCCTTCAGTTTCCTTTCTTGTTTTTTGGGGGGAAAGAGTATTTCTTCACACAGTTCTTAGGGAGACTCATTGCCAGGGGATATTGTGAAGGCCAAAAGTATAACTGAGTTAAAAAAAGAATTAGAATAATTCAGAGTAACTTAATGGAGGATAGATCCATTAATGGCTATTAGGCAAGAAGGTCAGGGACGTAACCCCATGCTCTGGGTATCCCTGAATCTCCAACTGCCAGAAGCTGGGCCTGGACAACAGGATGCATCACTTGCTAATTTTCCTCTTCTATTCATTCCCTCTGAAGTATCTATCCACTGTCTTGAAGACCGGATACTGGGCTAAATGGACCATCAGTCTGACCCAGTATGGCTGTTCTTACGTTAAAAGCTCTTCCATTCCACACCACATAAAATTCGTTGTTAGGTAACATTCCATCATCCCCAATTTTCCTTGTTGTCATGATCATGTGGTGTAGGTAGGCCCCTATTTCGGCCCAGATTAGCAGCACTGAAAACTATATCTAATTACTCTTTTTGGGTTCCTGTCACAATTTCCCCTTTTTGACATCAGCAGATGTTAGTGATTGAATGGACCCAGTGCCTGAACTATCCTTTATGGGTGAACAGTGTTCTTTCAAATTAGGTACTGTGATGGGACAGCAGAGTGAATCTACTTCCCCTTCTGTATCTGCTCTAAATTTAGTGAACATTTTCCAGTGTTATCACAACTTCTAGCAGCAGTGAAATAAATGCCGTGCTTTAATAAATGGCCATGAATTTTATTGAACTATTGCAGTGTACAGGACATATAAACTTAAGGGGGAATAATGTATATGTCCAGAGAAATGGGCAGATTTTACACTGACATGCTGCTGATAAAAGATATTGTCAGAAACTGCTGTTCTGCTTTGTGGATCTGGATTCAGTTTGCCTTTTATTTAATATGCAGTCAGCCTTATGAATATGGGATGCCTATTTAAATGCTCCACATGGCAGAGTTGTTGCTTACGGACCAACACCCCTTTTGTGAGCTCTCTGAAACTTTCTTCATAGCTCGTTGTTTTGTTTTGTATTAAAAATGTGATGCAGCTGGAATCTGTTGAATGTCTTCAATAAAATGTACTTATTTTAGTTCTTGCTGCTTTAGTATGTGTTTCTATGAATTGCTGCTGCTTTATTATCTTACTAAAATTATTTAATGTAAAGATTTCCCGACTAGCAAGTTATGCTTTAATTTTAATTACTTTATATTTTAATCTGGTTAAAACTGTTTTTTTTTAAATTTATTAATCAAGTTGATGAGTTTTTTTTCTAAAACAGTAAAGAATGCACTGCTCACTAAAGGAATAGCCTAATTGGATTAAAAAAAGTCTAGCCAAATGAAGGAGTGGATATTTAGAATGACATGGTCACCACTGACTTCTGGTAGGCATTTATTTAGCAGGAATGGATTTTCCGGTAGACTAGTAATTCAACTTTTTTTTTTAATTAGAGCACTTTATTCAAAAGGAGGTAGCCTTTTTTATTTTAGATGGCAAGATGTTTCAGAGTTCTAATTTCCATAAATCCTAGGCTACCAAATTGTTCTCTGTCCTAAATTACACAGCTCATTTGTGCTGTATGTTAAACATAGCATTAAGGGCATGTGGCTTGAAGTTTTCTTCCATATAGTAGTTTTAAATTGCTTTCCTCTAACTTGAAATCTTTTTCTGGAAATAAACTTTGTTTGAAATATTTTGAATGCTGTGTTCAATCTTTTTCTTTTAGTTTGGATGTGCTTCCCAGAGTGACATGTCCAAACCATCCAGATTCCATTTTAGTGGAAGATTATAGAGCTGGAGACATGATCTGTCCTGAATGTGGACTAGTAGTGGGTAAGTAGTTATTCAAGTTGTTGTGACTCACTCTCAAAATGGAGATCAACTATCTGAAGAAGTAATTTGTTTTTTCTCATGGTTGATGTGTAAGAAATTAGCACCAAATAGATATTTTTCCTTTTCTAAAAAGAATCTACCATTTTGAAGAGGCAGTGTTCTGGTAATGGCTGACACATGTAAATTGGGATACATATTTAAACATGATATAAAATTAAGCATGGAAATTCGGATTTCAAATGTGATTACCAGCTAGTTAGAAGATCTAACAAAAGGGATTTGATTAATGTATTATTTTCAAAATACTTTGAAAAGGTTGGTACAAAGGAATGCAGTAATTGCTATGTTGAATCAGACCAGTGTGTCATCTAGTTCAGTCTCATGTCTCCGGTAGTGACCAGTTCCACTTTTTTTTCAAAGGAAAGGGCAAGAAACCCTGAAGGTAGTTACGGAATAACCTGCTCATAAGAAGTTTCTGGCTGATCCCCATTTAGGTTGGCTTCTTCCCTGAAAGAAGCTTTATATCCCTTCCAAAACTTAGTAAACTTTTAAATCCTCAGTGTTCTAACTTTGGTTATTCTTATCCAAACAAATGCCCACTCCTTTTTAATCCTGTGAAGTGCTTTGCTTCAGTGGTATTTTGTGACAGTAATTTTTATGGCTAATATTTTATGATGTATGGAAAAAGTATGTGTTTATTGGGGGATGTCCCAGACAATTGGAAAAAGGCAAATATAGTGCCCATATTTAAAAAAGAGAAGAAAGAGAACCCGGGGAACTACAGATCAGTCAACCTCACTTCAGTCCCTGGCAAAGTCATGGTTCCAGATCCTCAAGGAATCCATTTTGAAGGACTTGGAGAGGAAGGTGATTAGGAACAGTCAACATGGATTCACCAAGGGCAAGTCATGCCTGACCAACCTGATTGCCTTCTATGATGAGATAACTGGCTCTGTGGATATGGGAAAAGCGGTGGAAGTGATACATCTTGACTTTAGCAAAGCTTTTGATATGGTCTCCCACAGTATTCTTGCCAGCAAGTTAAAGAAGTGTGGATTGGATGAATAACTATAAGGTGCATTGAAAGCTGGTTAGATTGAAGGGATCAGTGGGTAGTGATCAGCAGCTTGATGTCTAATTAGCAGCCAGTATCAAGCGGAGTGCCCCAGGGTTCGGTCCTGGAGCTGGTTTTTTTCAACATTTTTATTAATGATCTGGATGATGGGATTAATTGCACCCTCAGCAAGTTCGTAGATAACACTAAACTTGGGGGAGAGGTAGATACGATGGAGGATAGGGTTAGGATCCAGAGTGACCTAGACAAATTGGAGGATTGGGCCAAAAGAAATTGATGTGGTTCAACAAGGACAAGTGCAGAGTTCTGCACTTAGGAAGGAAGAATCCCATGCACTTCTACAGGCTGGGGACTAACTGGCTAAGCAGCAGTTTTCCAGAGAAGGACTTGGAGATTACAGTGGATGAGAAGCTGGATGAGTCATCAGTGTGCCGTTCTTGCCAAGAAGGCCAATGGCATATTGGCCTGTATTAATAGGCGCATTGCCAGCAGATCGAGGGAAGTGATTATTCCCCTCTATTCGGCACTGGTGAGGCTACACCTGGAGTATTGCTTCCAGTTTTGGTCTCTTCGCTACAGAAGGGTTGTGGACAAATTGGAGAGAGTCCAGCGGAGGGCAACGAAAATGATTAGGGGGCTGGGGCACATGACTTATGAGGAGAGGCTGAGGGAACTGGGGTTATTTAGTCTGCAGAAGAGAAGAGTGGGGGGGTGGGATTTGATAGCCTTCAATTACCTGAAAAGGGGAGGAGGGGTGGGTTCCAAAGAGGATGGAGCTAGGCTCTTAGTGGTGGCAGATGACAGAACAAGAATCAGTGGTCTCAAGTTGCAGTGGGGGAGGTCTAGGTTGGATATTAGGAAACACGATTTCACTAGGAGGGTGGTGAAGCACTGGAGTGGGTTACCTAGGGAGGTGGTGGAATCTTCATCCTTAAAGGTTTTTAAGGCCCAGCTTGACACCGCCTTGGTGTTGGTCCTGCTTTGAGCAGGGGATTGGACTAGATGACCTCCTGAAGTCTCTTCTAACCATGATATTCTGTCAGTCTTAAATGTGTCATCAGTCACTTTCACTGAATTTGTGTGTGAATAGAAATGTTCTGTATATATCTTTATATCATTCATTACCCTATACATTTTTATGATGTCCCTTATACCTCTCTTCCGTAAGGTAAACAGTACCATTCTTTTCCATCTCTTCATATGATTTTTTCCATGCCTTTAATCACTCTTAGTCTGTCTCTGAACCCCCTGTATTTCAGCTATATCC
The DNA here is from genome assembly GCF_027887155.1 of Malaclemys terrapin pileata. Lineage (NCBI taxonomy): Eukaryota > Metazoa > Chordata > Testudines > Emydidae > Malaclemys > Malaclemys terrapin. The sequence continues at coordinate 79,137,256 of NC_071512.1, forward strand.
TTCTTGAGACAGAGTGACGAGAAGAACACTATTCCAAGAGAGGGCATGCAACTGACCTATACAGTGGCATTCAATTTTCTATATTCTTATCCCATTCTTTTAGCATAACATTATTTTTTTTACTGCTGTCACACATTGAGTTAAAGGTCTTCATTAAGTGCCAAAATCTCTTTCCAGAATTATAACTAACTCAGAAATAATGCTTTAAGGGAAGTGTGGTAAACAGGACCTATTGTACACTCTTCTAATGAAAAGCAAACTGATTTTAATTCTCAATTAAATTACTGTGGAAATTCTGTTTTAAGTCCACTGTATATTAACTGATCTAGACACCCTTTTAAAATGTCTTTAATGCCTACAAACACAAATAAACCGTGTCATTTTAATTAAATGCAGCTCGTTGAAGTATTGTTAATTCTGAAGGTTTGGATGTAATTCTTGGCTAATTTGGTGTTGAACATGTTGAACACCTAATATTCCTTTTTTTAAAATATGCCATTTGCCTTCTGGTTTGTAACCTAATAAATAGTATTTCCAAGTCTGTGTGAATTTGTATGTAATGTTGAATAATGTATGAACCAGGCTTAAGCTGTTCCTTGGATTATTCTAACAAAGTCATAAAATACTATCTTAGTGGTGTAACCTTAGTTATAGGTTGATGTCAGCCACCTTGTGTTTGCCTATAGAGAAAAAGGATGAGTGCAGCTGACATAGTTTCACAAATAAGTGCACCAACTGTAAGTTTCAAATTTATCAGAAGTAAATATTGAAAGCCCGTTTCTTGGATTTGCCCTCTCGTTTCCCATTAGTGAGATGTTTGCTTTTGGGATTCAGTTTGGCCTGCTTTAATTTTAAATTAACAGTTTGAATTATTTCTTTGTAATTCTAAAGCAGGGGGTTCTCAAACTTCATTGCACCATGACCCCTTTCTGACAACAGAAGCCAGAACCTGCCCGAGCCCCACTGCCCTAGGTGGAGGGGAACAAAGCCCGAGCCCCACTGCTCTGGGTAGGCGGGCCAAATCTGAAGCTCGAGGGGGCCTGCAGCCTGAATTCTGCTGCTCAGGGCTGAAGCCCTCGGGCTTTGGCCATGGGTAGTGGGGCGCAGAATTCAGCCCCCGACCCCTGCAAGTCTAAGCCAGCTCTGGTGACACCATTTCAAAGGAGGTCATGACCCAGAGTTTGAGAACTGCTGTTCTAAAGCAACAAGAATTTTTTGTGGCCAGGGATTTAACAAAATACTATGTTAACACAGGGGTTCTCAACCTTGTTCTTTGAGGCCCCCCACACCCCCAAAAACCTGCTATTAAAAACTCCATGGCCCACCTGTGTCCCAATAAGTGGTTTTCTGCATATAAAAGCCTGGGTTGGTGTTAAGGGATAGTAGGCAGGGCAGTTGTCCAGGGCCCCATGGCACAGGGAGCACAGTGAAGCTAAGCTCAGGCTTCTGCTTCAGCCCCAGGCTTTAGCCCCATGCAGTGGGACTCCGGCTTTCTGCCCTGGGCCCCAGGATGTCTAACACTGGTGCTGCTTGGTGGACCTGTGAAACCTGCTCGCGGTCCCCCAGGGGGCCCCGGACCCCTGGTTGAGAACCACTGTGTTAACACAAGCTTGACTGCTGGTTGAGTCATATTGTGGAGTGGTTCAGAGGGCTTCTGGCATGCACAAAATGAACTTAAATCTTCTGGTCTTCTTTTATTGGGAAAACATGCTTTTTTCCTTCACAGGTAGAGTTCTAAGCTTTCAACAGTATTGAGGTTTGGGGGTTTTTGTATGGATTCAGTGTTAAAAGGATCTAGCATTTACATTTATTGTGCAAAATAGTGAACTTAGTTTTTCTTATTTGGACTGCCCTTTTTAGCCGTTCAGTTTTCCTGCATGTGTTGAAGTCTTTACTTTGGGTTTATATCAGTTTGCTTGGAAAAGTAAGTGTATTAATTAAATGAAAGTTAAAGAAAACTAAACAAACTGGAGAGAGATCACCAGACTGGAGAAATAATAGTGTGAACATTTATCGTAACTTCCCTTCTATTAGCCTCTAAAGGAATTTAAGTGAAGTATCAGGATAGCAAACCCATAAATAAACTCAAATCTTGGTTCCTGTACTTGATAAGTATGCAGAGTCTGGAAACTTTAAAAGTATGGAGTCAAAATCTTCCATTCAGGCCACAGAGCTGCTCTGTCTGCACTGCTATAGACTTAAGGATGAAATAGCCTCCACAAGACATGCATTCCCTCTATATGAGAAGCTGTAGTTGGGCCTGCTATTGGAGCCACAAAGTCGTGATTTACAGTTCAGCCTCACCAAACCAATGTAGATTAAGACTAATATGGAGCACGGCTGAATGGTGAGCAATCTTTGTTGGGTTCTTATTCCCTGTACAGTAGAAATGGTAATTTCAGTTGCCCATTGCACCTGTGTGTGTGCAAAGCACAGGCTGAGGATTGGTAAGAATGTCTTTATAGTAAGTCAGTAAAGTAAATAAGCCTCCTGTAAGAAAGTGATGAATTCAGTTTAAAACACCATTTCTATACTTCAGCATAGAACCAGATTTTTGCCTTTGTATCCAACTACATTTGTGAAGTATATAATAAAATACATTTGTGTATAATTTGCTTTTTGGAAAGATGACAGACCAGGAGATACATTAAAAACCACATTGGTAATGAAATCCTTTTTGAGTGAATGTCAAATTGCCATTTTTCTTAACTCACTACTTTAGCTGTTAGGAATGTCAAAAGGTGTATTTTTTTGTTTGTTTGTTTAATTACAAAACAGAAGTTGGCCTGGAATAAAATACCTGTAACACATTGGTTCCTGAAACCTGAAAAGTCTGACTTCCTTGATTTTTTTTTTTTTTTTTTTTGTTCAACTTGGACAAAATCAGTACTGTAATTCAGGTGACAGATTATATATCCCCATAGCCTCTGGTTGAGAGGGAAAGAGGGAGAAAAGGGAAAGGTGGATGGAGGAATGGGAGGAGTTGGGAAAGCTGGAGGAATGCACATGTCACTTATTCTTCACACCATTATTTTTGCCTTTGAGTACTGCAGGAAATGCATATCCCTTTTTTCATAGAAGGTAATTAAGAAATGTTGGTAGTGATTTGATTGGCACTGTTCTGTGTCACTACTTGAAACAGTGCTTTATCTATGGGAAACTGCTGTTGGAGATGTTGTTGTCTTTTCAATGGGATTTTAAACAGATCTTCACTACTTTTAAGGCTGATGATTCTTTTGAACCACTTGTAAAAGCTGAGGTTTTGCCCTTAGTGTCCTGGTAAAATTCAGTTTGCTTACAGTCCCATTTTCATTGCACAGTAGTTGTCACTGTGTGTCCTAAAAGTTGGTATGCATTGTTAAAACAGCTTTCACTTACTTTGTAGTGGTAATTTGTAGTGAATGAAGGTCTTAAACTGCTTGAAAGTGGTATTATTATATGTTAATTTATTCAAGCAAGGACTCGCCTTCAGCTCCTCACTACCCTTCCTTTTACTTTGGCCCACTACTGCTCTTGCCTTTCCTTTCCTTGCTGCTCAGGAACTGTTACTCAGCTGCTAATGTTCAGCCCCTCTAGCTCTCAATTAAGAGTGATTATGGGCCAAAATTGCAGCTATCAGTGAGATTTGTGTGTTAATGCTAGAGTCTCAATCTGGATTGACCAAAACCTGAAATCCTATGGGGATCTGAACAGGTTAGGCCCCAGATCTGTTAGAATTTTATTCGTGAAATGCAGGAATTCCCCTAAGTTCATCTGCACTACTATTGCCAAAAAATCAACTAAGCCACTTTTTTGTAGGATGTACAGTACAATGATGTGTTGTGCTTTGTGTGCTGGTTCAGTAGATGCTCATGAATGCAGCTCTCAGAGTTGAGATCATCTCCTGAAGAAAAAGTGGCTGTTAATTTGAAGTTTGTTTCAAACACTGACCACAGGGCAATAAGGGAGGCTGGGATAGGGCTGAGAAACATCATGCTCAGCAGCGTTGACCTGCCAGTAAGTGCAGAGTGTGGCTACAATTGCTGAGTGGGAGTGAAGTAGAGAGTACAGAGCTGCCTTTGGGATAAAGGACAAGGTGGAGCCTAGCAGCTAGTTAGACGGGAGAGGCCTATGTGAAGTCAGCCACATACTTAATGCATTGGGCGAAAGGGACCATGGACCTACTGAGCATACCTGAACCCCAGTTTTAATATATGGGCTGTTAATATTCTGGTCAGAAGTCTCTGTGGTGACTAGGAAGAGTGAGATTGTGGGTTATGTCTACACTGCAATTAGATACTTGTAGCTGGCACAGGCCAGCCACCTCAGGCTCATGGGGCTCAGGCTAAAGGAATGTTGAATTGTTTTGGAGATGTTTGGGCTCAAGGTAGGAGACCATCTCATAGTGTGGGGTCCTAGAGCCCAGGCTCTAGGCTGAGCCTGAACATCTACACCACAATTAAACAGCCCCTTAGCCTGCATCAGTTGGCATGTCAGCTGCAGGTTTTTAATTGCAGTATAGACCTACCCTGGATCTTATCTTTCCATCTGCAGTCAGGTGGCTCAAAGACAGTTGCCAGAAAGGCAAACAGTTTAATTTTTCTAACTAGGTGAAGGTGGCAGTGTAGCAACTTTTAGAGTTCTTTTAAGCCCTATGTTAAGGAAACTAGTATTCCTGTTAACTCTCTGATATTTTAAGTGAAAAATAGTGGTTATTTTTCTATTCCTTGAAAAATTTGTGATTCTCGTATTTCAATGTCTGTTCCTATTGCAGAGTTATTAAATTTGCCATAAAGATGAGAAAAATGCAATAAGATAAAGTTCCTCCTAGTCTTGGAATAGAATTAAATTAGAAGTGATGCAAGAACAGTGCTGAAAGTGTGTAGGTTGTAGTGAGGTCCTTAATTGACAAGCTCCTCATGCCTGCTCTCTGAGCAGTAAAGCTTCTTTACAGATTCCGTGTAAGGAAGCTGCATGCAATACAGTTAATCTTGTGGGTCTCTTTAGGACACAGGCGAGAACCAGTGTCTAGTTCAAATTAGTCATCTTTGCTTTCCACCTTCACTAGATCAGCAGTGAAGGAAGGTGACCTAAACATTATTACCTTTCCATTTCAAACGGTGGTTCATTAGATGTAGTCCTGGTATTCTAGCGTCTTCGGCTATCATCTTTATGCTTAATGTTCATTTCATGTTTTCCTTGAACTTGTCACACTAGCGTATCCTTTTTTTAGCTTCTTCAATGGATGTATAGTGCCCGAAGACAGAAGACCAAAATAATTTCCTTGGTTAGCCTCTTTGGATAAAGGAGAAGTCTTATTCTTCAGGTAGTAAAAAAAAAAAAAAATCCTGAGGCACTTAACCTGGATCCAAAGCTTCAAAGTTGGTAACTGCCCATATAAATTGAACAGATGTTTATTAGCTATATCTTGTCTGTCAGTTTAGGCAGTTATTTCATGTAATTTTCATTTGTCTAGGGTTTCTGTTACAGTATGAGCTGTAAGTGGCCTACTGTCTTCATTTAGATTATAATTTCTATACTTCTACAAACTTGGATTTGATTAACATTAGCACATCTTTTGCATGAAATATAAATCTGTGGCACCATAGGACTTCATGGTTACCACTATAGTCCATGTCAAGACTGGAATTTCAATGACAATCGGATAGAACTCAAGTCCTCATTTCAAGAATTAAGGTTCCTATAATATGAGAGGGAAAATTCCTTTCACTATTGTTAGTATAGTCTGTTTCTGAGAAACATTTGAGCAGCTCTGATTTTCATTTAGTAGAGGGCAGTTATAGGCACTTCACTTGTAATGTTTGTTCATTGTATGTGTATAATATCATATGAAAAATCTGTTCCACTTTAAAGGTTTCCTTGTCAAAACTGCAAACATCTAAAATTTGAAATACCAAATCTTAAATTTTACTTACTGGTGATGGAGAACCGAGCATTAGTGATAAACAGCTATTGACTCTTAAAGAAAGCAGGGAAAAGCTTTGGTTCAAAGTTTCCTAGCCCAAGCCATTAACAAAGGAAGTATTCCTTGTCAAAAGTGTCATTGGAAACTTAATATCATCATCTGTTACAGAAATGTACATTAATTATGAAGAATGCTGATACTTCTAAACATACTGAATGAAGTTAACCTTTGCATGAACATATGGTCATTAACTTGTGTAGGATGTGTGAATAGCAAGCCCTTTTATTAGGCACTTTGGTCGGTATTTCAAAAATGTTTAAGTTGAAGAACCAATTTTTTTCTTTTACTTAAACTTAAAAAAAAGTCGGAACAAGTAGAGCATGAGTGACAAACAATTTTTTTGATTCAAAATGACATTGTGTGAGACGGGGGAAATATGGTGTATAGTTGAACCCTGGATAGACCACTGGCAGTGGGAAAAGGGCTCACCATAACCTTGTTCTTTAATTAAAACTTTCCCTATACAGTTTATTATTTTGAAGACTTTTGCCTGAGAGTGAAGCATGAGGACACCTTTCCAACATACTCCCTCCTGAAGGAAATGAAGAGTCTGAGAGCTTGACTTGCTTTTATGACTCAAACATCTCAGGATAGATAAAAATCGGTAGTTTTCAAATATGGGTTTTTTATTTAAATCAAAAAACTCTAAGAACATTTTGTGTTTAAAAATCTATTTAAATTAAATTTGAAATAGGACAAATTATGTTGAAGCCTAAATTTACTATAATAACTTTTTTATTTAAATTAAATTTTAAGTGGCACATTTGCTGCCAAAGTATTTTTGAGTCAATCCACTGAACTGGTGGAAGACACTGGTGAAGCACTTGGGACCAGTTTAAAGTGCTACCATCTATTGACAGCAATAGCCTCTTCTGCAGATGCAGAGAGAATATTTCTTCATTTCATTCAGTTTAATGACTAGATCATTCAAAGTTGAGAAAAGGATTGGGAAAATAAACTATCTAAATCAAGATTTCTGACTTGATTTAAATTAAAATCTGATTTAAATTGCTTTTATTTAAATCATTCCATTCTGAAACAGCTTGTTTGGAGTCAAGTATTTGGTTAGTGTTTCATAGTGAGCCAGTACACCTTACTGACCTGTTTCAACAGATGTGTTCCTATCAGGTCAGTAAGGAATGGTTAATTTAACTGGTGGCACTTAAGATTAAAGTGAGTGTTCTTCCATTTAAGATATCAAGTGAACTATTTCAGTCTTACTAGACTTAAACCACCAGAAACCCCCCCCCAGCTCTCCAGTTCTACCTGTATCTGAGCTTTTTGATTGATTGTAGTGATGTTTACTCTTCGAAGTGGGATTCTTGTCTAATCTAGCATAAACAGAGGTAGATATCTTATGTATACATATGACATGCTTGTACTTGGTCTAAAAGTATTTTAGGTTTGAGTGTGTAAAGTTGCATTTTTTTTTTTTTGAGGTAATCATTTTGCATACTTGCAAGTACTGAAATTTCTAATAGATCTTTCATACAGGATTGTTAGTTACCTGTAGGTAGAGCCTCTGTTAAGAGGGACTGCCATTTAACCTATTTTCTCAAAGGGAGTACTATTGTGAAAAAGATTGCCAGAATATATTGATGTGTTCAGAAGTCACTGGTTGGTTTTCATTCTGTTTTTTGCTTGATACTGCAAGATCATGGCTCTTAAAAAGAGCAATAATTTCAATGATCACTAGATGGCAGCACATTTCTTAATTAACTATAGGAACAAAATTAACTTTAATAGGATTTTAAAATGGTTCTGTACTGTATTTACAGTGCTCTTGTAAAATACAAATTTTACTGATAATTGCACATATTTAAGACTAAAGTGCTGAAGTCTATAAGGTGTACTTTCTTTTGGATGCAAATTTATAGCTTCCCTTAAAGCACATCAAGAGTGAAAATGCACCTAAAAACAAATTGCAGTATTTCCACAAGGGGAAACTTTAGAGACTATTTCAAGGTGCAGTATGACTAGTAAACTGTGAATCTGTTACTTTAGGTTCTAATTTTAATCCTGTTGATCTTTATTTTGCTTAAGCATTTCCAGTTTAAGCTATGCTTTCTTTGTATTACAAATAAGATTAAAAACCCATTTTTCGAATGGAAAACAAGCAATAAACATGCATACCATTTCACATAAGGTATTACAAATGGGAGTGTACATTTACTATAAAGTAGTTGGCAGCATTCCTTTAAGGTGTATAATTGCAGATAAAACGTTCTCAACACTAAGTTTTGTTGCTACAAAAATATTTTCTTCATTGAGAAATCATGTTTACTATCAGTTTTTTGTAAGACTTCAGTACATATAGTTTGTGACAGACATTTCTTAAACAAATCCTAAAAAGAAAAATGTGAAGTATTTTAATTTTAGATGCTGACTTGAATAGACTGCTGGATTTCTGTAGTATTTCCTCCACTGCATTTGTCAATTGTGGAAAAAGGCAAATGTTAGTCTGTCTTCTGTTTTGAATTCTACTAAATGAGCTTTTCAGATTGGGTAATGTAAAATCAAAGTGGAGTTCACTGTCTGAATTTGTTTGAGTCTAATTAACTTCAACGTTTGGGTAATATTTTTAAAATGTAGCTGCATACCAGAAGACCTGTTTACAGAATGGAGAAAAAGAAATGTTCAGGCAAAGAGTGTATTCATTTGTCCCATAAGATACTTCATTAAATTAGTCTAGTAATAGGGTCCGTTCTCAAGGAAGGCCATCTACTGAGGATTTCCAAAAAGGGGAGAAAGTACTTAGAGTTAGTTGTCTTACCAACAAAAGTTAAATGGATTTTAACCCTTCAGAGTGCCTCACTGCCTCCAGCTGGCATTACAGCAGTATGTATTAACGGGTTTTGGGATTCTGCATAAAATGGGAGAGAAGGAAATGTATACCCTCCCCTGTATTGTACATACTCTTCCACTACTTATGACAGTTGCAGTAAATAGTTATAACCCATTTAAATCGTCACTATGCAGAAATTTAAAAATAAATTTCAAGATTTCAAAAGTGCTGACTCACTATTTCCAAAACATTGGTGCTAGTAATGAGGTGCCATTTTACAGATGCTTCCAAACAAGGAATTTCTTTTGGTAGGATTAGACCTAGGAATTTCAGCTCAGTATTTGGATGCATGCCTCAGGAAAATTCAGTTGTTCTAAATTCTGTTGCTTTACACTGTGGTTTCTTTTTAAATATACAACTTATATTAAAACTTTGAAGTTGTCTGCTTTTATCATTTATTCAAGGGTCACACTTAATTTTGTGGGCCTCAATCTCATCAGATTTTTAAAACAGTGGCTTTATTCATTTTTAAAAAATAATTTTTTTAGCAACTTGTGGTTAAATTGGTAATTAGCTACTTGTAAGAGTACATATTTTTCTTGCTAATGGAAAACGTAAGAAATTTGCATACTGCATCTAAATACATATACCACCTTATATTCAGTGATTGTTCTAGTTAATCCTTTTTTACTATATTGGCATAGTAATTTTGGTCTTCTGTTTGTAATATTTTGTGAAAACAGGCAGTGGTATAATGCTTTTTTTTCATTAGCGCAGGAATGGCTCATAACTCAAGGGGCAGATCTTTGAGTGAGTCATTTAGGTCATTCCCATTTGTGTGGAAAATTATTACATCATTGCCCTGTACTCAGTGTTCTATTTATACCATGCCAATACTTTTAAGTACATTTTGCTTTTTTTAGATGCAGTAAACAGTATTTGGGGAGGTTGTCTTGAAGTGAAGTTATTACTAGGCCATAGAAGGAGCACTACTTAAATATTTACAGAGTTCAGGAGCCAGAGGAGCATGCTGTCTGCTAATTTGAGTTGGGAAGATGTGAGTAGTGGAAAGGATGGATATCTGCTTTCCTTGCACCATACATGCTATATTTTCTTAATCTTCTACCACTATACTTTTAAATGCAGTTCTGGTTCATGCTGATGCTTTTTATATTCTTTGGTTTGTGTCAAAGTAATTAAGCATCCAGGGTGGATTTGATTTAAATCACTAGTCAGGAAGACTCGATTTAATCATGGATTTCTTCATAAAAGTGCATTCTTATAGATTGTTATAACCTTAATACATATTCTTCACAACTCAGATGTAGGTTTCATTTTTAGAAGGTATACACTATACATTTTTAAAGTGATTTATTTTGAAAACTTTTCAGATTAATTTTGCAGCTACACCTCTATCCCGATATAACAGGGTATAATCAGGTTTGTTTAAAATTGTTTAACTAAAATATTAAAAAAAAAAAAAAGTCAGCCAGGTCAACGTGAGAAACTAAAATATTGACTTCTGCAGCTAACTCAGTTGTCTTCAACTTCATTTTCCTGTTTGTTCATAATCTGGAAAAGAAAAACAAGCTTTTCTACTTTTTCAGGTCCCAAATTTCTCAATTTGGAATGAATTATTCCAAAGGAAGAAAAATATTCTTTCTACACCGGCTGAAGAAGCTACTGCTGTTAAAAGTGAGATTATCACTTCAACAGTCTCTGAATCCAGTTGTGTGAATTTCTTTAAAACATAATCAGCAAACTTATGTTTCTTGAATGGTTCTTATTCCCAACTGGGTCGCTTTTACGGCCTGCTGTCTTTATAGGCTTTCCTTTCTAGAGAGAGAATGGTATGGTAGATCTCAAATCAATGAGGGCTACGCTCAAAGACCTCAAGATTTCTGAAATATGCTGCTCAAAACAGTTTCGCTTTTGTTTCTGCCTGTCCCTCCCTTCTCACATTTTCTCCAGACTTCTTCTCCTTGTCCAGATCTACTCTGCCCCAACAATCTTCTATTCATTGAGCTTTTTGAAACTTCTCACTTTTAGAGAGGACAATAGGGTTGAGGTCTGTTATTTCTCACCCCTCTATATATTTAAAAACATTTTTGCTGTTAAGCATGTTCTCTGGAGACACAAACCCTCAATTGAGAACCTCAAAACTAAGCATCTCTGATGGTATTTTCTAGACTAGTCCCATTGGGTAGATAGAAAGATTAACCTAAATCTATACAGAAGCCCCTGGAACCTCATAAAATGGGGTCCCTAATTCATGAACTATTGGAACTCGTTTACAAAACTTTTCTTGAACATTACATGAATATATTGTCTCATACTATAAAATTAGAATTTGTAATCCCTATTCCATGATGAGATCTTTGAGCTATGATAGGTTTTTTCCTCACAGCATTTAATCAAAACTGATTTAAATCCATTTTTTATTTTTTTAAAAAATCGTTGATTTTTATCCACCCTGTAAGTGTCAAGGTGATGCATGGGTATGAATATAGTTAAGACAGACAGCTACCTATTGGGTTGAACAGCTAAATAGGCTTATGCTATGTTGGTAAGGGAGATATTTCACTAATAATTATTCAGTATTATCTAAAGATGTTTGTCTCAAGTTGATTAGCTTAATGAACTTCAGACATGCTCCTCATGATCTTCATGAAGACCATGTTCCCTTTACAAAAAACTTTCCTATGAATTTTTGCAGTTGGGCCTATGTCCATTATTCACACATTTCTTCCAAAAGGTCTTTCTGAGGGAAGTTTGCTTTATAACTTGGCAAACTATTACTACCTCATAGTACCAATGTCTGTCTTGCTATTAGTTGCTTATGGTTATCACCATTCTATTTGAATCCTTACCTAATGACACAATAATTACATTTCCTTATGCTAGTCTTGCTAACAAGCCTGCTTTTGAGGGTCTGAGCACTGTTCATCATGACTGATGATGAATCTAAAAATCAGACTCCAGTTTATACTAATCAGATTTCCATAATGGAAATGTATCATGCACTCTAATTTATATTCTAGATAATACTTAGCACTGCCTCTGTGCAGGGGACTGAACTAGATGACCTGTAGCGTTCCCTTCCATTCCTACAGTTTGATTCTATTCAGATTTTTGCAGACATTCCCTTGACTTGGACATGAAAATTCTCCAGAAGGACACTGTTCTAGAATCTTTCCTCAGATTTAGTTGCTTGCATCAGTGTTACTGCATTGTAGTTTTTTTCTAATTAAAAAAGAGAGAGAACTGAGCTACTTCCCAGGTCTTACTGGGTTATATCTATTGAATTTCTCCTTTTCTTATATGCTGGTGTTTTCAAATCTGGCTTGGTGATTAGTCCAGGAGGCGATTGGGACAGACAATGGAGTGGAGCAATAGGGATGGGAAAAGCTGTCAGGAAGGGACAACCACAATGTTCCTCATTACCATTTGTTCCCTAAACATGATGCGGGTATAGAAATCCAAAAGTGTATCTGAAGCAGACAGTCCAGTCACAGAACATGGGTTTAGCTCTTTCTTCTTAGTCTGAATTAACACTGATAACTTAAATCACATAAATAACATAAATATTCACGTACACACACACACACCCTGTGATGCTGCCAGATGTTAGATTAAGCAGGGTTAGACTGGGTCAGGATTTAGGTGGGAGAATACTAAGGAACATAATTGATGCTGCAAGAAGTGGTGGTGATGGTCTAGTTAGGTGACACACTTCCTTTCAAGTTAGTATTTAATCAATGCCTTAGAAAGCCCACAGGGAGCAATAGGCTTCTGTACAGCTGCCTTGAAATGAAGGTCTTAATTCCTTTTGGTCATTAAAGATCCCACGGCAGTCTGTAAGAGTAGGAAAGTTAACCCTGTGTATCCTAGTTAAATTCCTACATAGGTAATTATATTCTTCCTACTTAAATCCTTCCGGCAGTTTCAGTTGCACTTTTTTATTTCCTGCCCCTCTCGTGTTTTGCCGAGTTAAATAGCTACTGCACACTATCCCAGAAGTGACTGTTCCAGTGGTGGATGACGGGATCCCTAGTTATAGCTGATACCTTAGAGGGTTGCTGTCTGCATAGTGAGGCTTAATGTTTGCAAAATACTTTGAGGCAATGTGTTACAGTAATGCAAATTATTACTTTTTATGAATTCAGGTGACCGGGTCATAGATGTAGGGTCAGAGTGGAGAACTTTCAGCAATGATAAAGCAACAAAAGACCCATCTCGAGTTGGAGACACCCAGAATCCTCTCTTGAGTGATGGGGATTTGACTACAATGATTGGCAAGGTAACATTTTAAAATACAAATGTTTAACATGTTTAATAAAATTTTGTTAAGTACATATTTATATGGCAACAGGAAACCTATGCAGAGATTTGAATGCCATAAAAATAAAATGTTTGGTATGAACTGAATTCATCACAATAACTACTTGTTATGGTCCAGATTTGGCAGTCTCCCCATCTGTGTGTAGGGAGGGGGTAGTAGGAAGGAATACTTGACTAATCGAACCTTCTAGATGAGAAGTAAATCTCCTTGATAGTGTTGCAGGACTACTTGCATTGCTTTTCCATTGCTGCTGCTGAGGAAAATGCAGTTACACAGCAGTCCTTTTTCTATCCCTAAGGAATCATACGTAGATTTGGAATTGCAGAATTTTTCACAGTTGGAATATACCAGAAAAGCCTGAAAATACTTTGAGGCATCAGTTAAAATTCTGTATTCAAAATAGGCTGTTTCATGAGAAATTTTGTATCAAATATAATATTCAAGATGAGAGAGAGCATTCCTGATGGACCATACATGCAGTTATAGCTAACTGTTCTTTTGGTATAACAGTATTAAAAATACAAATTTGGAATTCTTTCCTAGTTCCTGAATGTTCCAACAGTGTTTATTTGTAGTGTACATTATTTCTGACTGGCTTAATGTACCGTTATCCTGCTGCATTGTACATGTGTAGGATTGTAAAACTGGTCAGATGGCAATTTAGTACCAGTTTTAGAAAGAAGTGTGACCCATGTAAAAGTTTGCTACTTGTTTTGATACTGTAAACAGTTTTCCATACTTCATGCCCTGATGTGCATTTTGCATTGTGAAATCCCATTTTATTCAGTGAAAAGTTTCCCACATAGATAGTGCTGGTTGACCTTCTGACTAAAATCTGCGATCCATCTTCCTCCAGCACACTTAATACATTTCATGAGCTCCTAACTAGAACAATGAAAAAGTTTCAGTTCAAGATTGGTTTTTTTTTTTTTTAAATAAAACTTAACGATGTGATAGGTGAGCCTGTTGTCTTAGGAAAGGTGTTCCATACTAGGTTTAATTTAATTGACAGGCAATTGTAATTATCACTACCAAAGGAAATCTAACTTGCAATGATACAGTGAAAACTAAGAACTTCTGTAACTAAAGCTTGGTATTCCTTCTTTAGAGACTACAAAATCTGAGTCCAGTAGAGAGAGTTAATTATGGGCGCTTGTCACAGGAGAGGTGTCTTACAATGGTCAGATCAATGTTATAGAATCAAGAGCACCTGGGATGAGGGGTGGTTGGTCCACCTCTTTCTCCTGTGTGGCTCAAAATAGAAAATAATCGTGCACTGAGTCTGAAGTTTCCTCAGATGTTTGAGTTGCAGCGGTTTCTCAAGTTCCCCAAAAGCCTGAAACCAGGAGGTAATCAAGTTTCTTCTTGCACATGAAGATAAATTTCTATTTTTATGATTATTTCTACCTTGTTGTGGATAGAGAACACTTGTATTCTCTCTGGAATGATGAGTTCTGCCTAAGCACCCAAAAATGTCTGAGCAAGTTAAGTTGTGTGCTACCCACAATGAATTATTTGAAGGTGTTAGCAAGGGAAGATTGCTGATCATTCAGAAAAATCTGAATTTGTCCATAATTTAAAGAATTGTTCTTTACTTTGGGAGCAATCTCATTTCAGTATGAAAGGAGTTAATAGTGAAGGGGACTCATCACACAGACATACAGAGTCAAAAATTAATTGAATGGCCTGCAATAAAGTTTACTACAACAGCTGGTTTTCAGGCATTTGAAGGCAAGAAGAGGCAATAGGTGCAATGTTTTGGATTTGTGTAACTAAATCACTGTTCTTCCCTGACATTCTGTAGTATATGTGCACGTTGCAATATATCACTCCCATCGAAGGTGGAAAATTGATTGCTTCTTGAAATGTTCCAAATAAGTATTCTCCTGTTATGCATCCAGGCACAACTCTAATAAAGAGCAAGGTGCTTCCAAGAGAGCCATCTGACATAAGCTGTGTGGCACCAGAGATATTGGTTAATTCAAGACTAATTACAGTGTAATCATTTTTCCTGCCTTTAGAAGGCAGTTGTTCTTGGGCATCTTCAGCCATGTTGTTAATCAGACATGCATTGTTTGACAAAGGTGCTGTTTTCAATTTGGTGTTCCCTTCAAGTCCTTTAACTTTTGAAACCATCTGTATTGGGCAGGAATGATAAGATTTTTCACAATGGCAAGCACCTTATGCTTATGTAAATTGTAGAGACCTGGGGGCGGAAATGCATACAGGGAGTATGCATTGACATTGCCAAGTTGAGTAATTTTTTTTCTTAAATTTTTCTCAGTTTTTCTTGGAGTGAGGGTGGGAATCCTTAGTGTGTTGTTTGTTTTCGTTGCAGGCATAGATGTTTGGTTTCTGAATATGGCAACAACATAAAATACTTCATGTTCTAAGCAAGCAGCATACCACAAATTGGTTTTGGATCAATCATTATGAATTGATTCAGCATTTGACTTTGGATTGCCACCTTTTCATGTGAGCCATCGTTGGAACAACTTGTCACCGTCCTAATCCTAAAACTTCATCTTTCCAATCTACCATTCAGCCAAAAATGAGCTGCAGCACAGACAGAGTGACACTCAAGCATTAGTTGTGTGAGGATTAGCACTGCCCTTGGGCTTTAGCAATTGTAATGGGTGCATCCAGTGTTCCAGTTAAGCAATATGGCTTGTGCTCATTACACAAAACCTCCATTATACTATTGTGTACAAGGTATCTAGGCATGCTTACAAAGGCCTAGGTTTAATAATGCTTTATTAGCAGAAGCGCTAGCAAATTGTGCTAGTCTACAATGAACCAGTGGGGATGTCGAACTTCAACAGTAAGGTTGTTTAAAGGGACAAATTACCTGTTATGTATCCGTATTTTCTTTTAGATTGAAATTTTTTTGCAAGGTCTCCTGATAACCCTTCTCCCAAATCTTCTGATTTTCCTAGGAATTGAGATTCATGGTAGTATAGTTATTACCCGTGCAGTTTGGAAGGCTGTTTGATTTTGAGATTTTCACTTGTGTATTTTATGTAATTGTTCTAACTAAAAGTCTTGAAATAAAATTTTATAAACCTGGAAAATTACTTCTTGAAATATTAAGTATGGAATCAAATTCAAGGTTTTTTAACAATAAAATTATACTTTTTCAGGGCACAGGTGCAGCAAGTTTTGATGAATTTGGAAATTCAAAGTACCAGAATCGCAGGACTATGAGCAGCTCTGATCGAGCAATGATGAATGCTTTTAGAGAAATTACTAACATGGCAGACAGAATCAACCTTCCCAGAAATATAGTTGTAAGTTCATGTCTACCTTCCTTAAATTGTTCTGGCATTGACTTAGTTAGCATAATATAATGAGCACATGAATTTTTGATATTGCTGCTAATTAAATGGCCTAGAGTTAATTAAATTTAGTCTTCTTGCTTTAAAGGATCGAACAAATAATTTATTCAAGCAAGTGTATGAGCAGAAGAGCCTGAAGGGGAGAAGTAATGATGCCATTGCTTCTGCTTGTCTCTATATAGCCTGTAGACAAGAAGGTGTTCCTAGAACATTTAAAGGTAAGTTTTCAGTTGTACAGATTAGATATTTATTTTTTATTTGATAAGTTTAGCTAGTATTATAGCAGTATGTTGGTAGTATCCAGAAATGGGGCTAATGTTAATTTCAGTAATAGGCTACATTTGATTTTGATTATTTTAATTACTTGAATAGTACTACTAATTAGGATTTTCCTATATGCAGCCCATTACTTCAAATGGACTATTGGGTTTAGCTATCTTGGAAGTTAACTGTATTAAGGATATTTCTGAGTTACTATTTCAGATTATTCAGAATATGACATTTGAATACCAATAGTGGTATCTAAAAGGTGTTGCCTGACGGGCATTGCAGGGACTCTTCCATCTAAATTTGAACCAACAGCACCATGACTGAATGGAACACATTTTTTGTGCATCACATTATCCTCTTATAAGATAGTCAGACTCAATGGGCATTTGCAGAACTGTTAGCAGTGGATTTGCATGATTTGAAAATTGCCTAATTTAACACTAATACTTCTACCACATTGTAAAATTATTAACTGTTTATGGTGGTGGCTTTCTGCTTTCTGTGACAATTCTTTTATAGAGAGGGGCTGAAAAATACAACATATGGAGACATTTACTTGCTTAAATTGTAAAACAGACATAGCTAAGCCTACATTTTAATTCTTTCTTTGTTTAGAAATATGTGCAGTGTCCAGGATTTCAAAAAAAGAAATAGGTCGGTGTTTTAAGCTTATTTTGAAGGCTCTGGAAACCAGTGTGGATTTGATCACAACTGGTGATTTCATGTCAAGATTTTGTTCAAATCTGGGTCTTCCTAAACAAGTACAGATGGCAGCGACACACATAGCACGTAAAGCTGTGGAATTAGACTTGGTTCCTGGGAGGAGTCCGATCTCTGTAGCAGCTGCAGCTATTTATATGGCGTCACAAGCCTCAGCAGAGAAAAGGACCCAGAAAGGTAAACCTTCACAATACATCTTTCCTACATATTTCCTGTTGCAATAATGGATTAGTTTAAGGCAAAAAAGAAAATCTGTTTCACTGAAGTCTACAAGAGCTTCATAAGCCACCAGTTCATGGGTGGACAGTGAGACCACAACAACTGGCATTTTTCTCATGAAGCTTGAAATATAAAAGAAAGTTAAGCACCATTTAGCTGTTTAGTTCCACAAATTGACTTCCAGTTTGGAATGTTTAAATTATGCTAGTTTGAGTGTACAGCCACTGTTTGCCCAACCAAGCATTTGTCCACTTACAGCCTGCTTTTCTGAAATATTCAGAATGTAAACGTGGTGGTGGTTATATCCCTATTGTAATTATAAACTATTCTGGCAGCTGGGGTGGGCTGGAGATTGCATCTTGGCTATGCCATTTTCCTCCCACCCCAAATCATCTGTGTTCAGAACTGCAAGGGAGGATGGCTCTAGGCTAAAATGGTTTTGCACAAAGTCTAAAAGTAGCCTTAGTGGAACCAGAATCTGGTCTTTGGTATTCACTGTTACCTGTGAACAGGGCACAGTGAAGCTGTAAGAAAGGACAGCTGCTTTGAGATTGGGAATATTCATAAATCAAAAACATTTCACAATTTATAATTAACCTGATAAAACTGGAGTTGGGAGTGCTAATGGGTTGTGGAATCTTCTAATTCAGAACTATGAAGAACTGACAGTTGTCAAAATTGAAATGAGGAGTTGGTCTGAGGCTAGTTCCTAGTGGACAAGAGCTTCTCTTGGGTAAAGAAATCTCAATCTCTCTGACCTTCTGTTGGCCTCCAACAGCTGTAACCTTGGCTTTGTCCTTTCTCCAGAACTATTCATCCCACCCCTCATGTCTGCAAATCTTTCATCAGCTCTGCAATATTTCCTGTATCTACCACTGCCTACACTTCAGCTCTGTGCTATGCCTTTGTCTCTCACAACTCTTGTGTGGTCTTCAGACTCTAGAATGCAGCTTGCCTATCTTTCACATACACAAGTAGAAATGACATTCCTCTGCACTCCCCCATATCTTCAAACAATTCCACAGGCCTTCATTTACTTCATGATTAAGTTCAAAATTACCATCCTTATTTAATTCATACATGAACTAGTTCCTGCATACCTCAAACTGTTTCCTTCCCTTACTTCCTCTGCTTGTCCTAACACTAGCTGCTTCTATAATTTCCTCTGTTGTGGAGTGATTTCTCCCATCTCTTCATTTAGATTCATTGCAGATCTTAGCCCAAAAAAAAGTATTTTCTTCCTTACCTTTACCTCTAGTTGCTTCTGGTATTTTTAACTCTAGTAGTGGTTCTGATCAAATGCAGAACTCAGGAACTTGATAAGGAAATGGCTTATAAAATGGTGTTTGAGTAAACAAAGCAAGAGAAAATGGTTAATCATGCTTAATTTGCTTCTATTCCTTTCCCTAGAAATAGGAGATATTGCTGGTGTTGCTGATGTTACAATCCGACAATCTTATAGACTTATCTATCCACGAGCTCCTGATCTCTTCCCAGTAGACTTCAAATTTGACACCCCTGTGGACAAACTACCGCAGCTGTAAAATTGCTAAGTTACATTTAATTTCTAAAGAACATTTGATTTTTGCCTATAAAAGGATGTGTATATATATAGTGTTGCTACTGAGCCTTCATATTGTGGAACTGGAGGAGGATATGAAAATCAAACTGCTGGAACACAGCACACATTCCAAGGGTAAACAAAATAATTGTGTGGCATTTTGTATGTATATATTAGTGGAAGTAAATATTTAATGACTGTTGGAACAAGTTAAATTTCATATTATACTTTAGATTTCTTTTGTAGGGAATCTAGTAAAATGTATTTTGGAAAACAATTGAAATTATGTAATTCCCAAATAAACTTTTCCAAAACATTTACTGGCTTGCATATTTCAGTAGAATGTGATGTAGTTGGAGTAGTATAAGATTAAACATAATCTGGCAGATCTTAATACTAAGATGGGTCCTATCAAGGATACTTTCACACTCACTTTCTTGGCAATTTTTAATCTCTAGTGTAGTTTTAATATTTGTAGTTAGCTGCAATTTACAGTATGGTAGATTAATCCACAGTGCAAACAGTTGCCCAAAAGCAGCTTGAATATTTGCACAACTGCTGCTGAAGGTTTCTGAACTTGTTATGAAAAGATTAGTCATTGTTGGCACAGCCTCCTTGATTCTCATTGAGGTCTCACCCTGTTTCTGTGAATTTCACTTAACTCTGAAGCAACTAAAACCACAAAGACTGACTTATTTGAATTTTTGGGAACTTTGACATCTGGTATTCTACAAAAGATGATCAAGTATGTCAAATACTGATACTGTCCTGTCACTTTAATCTATATTAATAGCTAAGCTTCTAGCACTGATGCATTCTAAATTGGCACTTAGTATTTGAAATGATAGTCCAGGTGCTGAGGAGTTAAGTCAGAAGTTGTCTCCCCTCCCCCAAACTAATTGCTTCCAAAACTGGCTGCCTCTTGACAGTGTCCCTTTGTGTTCAAAGCAACAAATGTACTTCTGGTTTCTGAACAAAATTTGCATCACAGGTGCAAGACTTATTTAATCAAAATGAACAGCTGAGGGGGTCAGGCTGCTACACATCTGGTCCTAATCCATCCAAGGAAGGGCTTTGTGCCCAGTGCTAACATTACTAATTGTCAATAGTGCTGACTGTTTTCTTGCTGCTTTGGGTTTAATCTCTCTCACTGAAGACTATTGAAATATGGCAACTCTAAGTTGTTTGTTTTTTAGGCCATTGAAGTCCTAACTACATGTGATCATTAAAGTTCCCATTACATAGGATTAAAAGGTGGTATCCCTCATTGCCACCCACTTACTCCAGATAAGTTGTATTCAAGCTTCATAATTTTCCCTTGATTGTCAATAGGCTATGCTATTCTTGCCCTAGACTACTGGTGTGTGCTGTTAGTTCCATTGCCTGGGAGGTAGAAGACGGGCTTTCCATGTACTGAATAGTTACGGTTCTTAACAGGTTGACTTGTGTTGTGCACTGTGTGCTAAGGTAACCTTAACATGTATTGTGCTTGAGCTGAAATAGATGTACACTCATTTTAAGTTGATTTTTAAAAACTTTGCAGGGACATACATTTTCAAGTGGAAAGTACTATAAGGCCTGGTCCACACTAACC
This sequence comes from Malaclemys terrapin pileata, assembly GCF_027887155.1. Lineage (NCBI taxonomy): Eukaryota > Metazoa > Chordata > Testudines > Emydidae > Malaclemys > Malaclemys terrapin. The sequence goes on from NC_071512.1 coordinate 79,158,047, forward strand.
CCCCACTTCAGACTAAGGTACGCAAATTCAGCTATGAATTCAGCTACGTTAACAACAAAGTACCTTAGTCCAAACTTACCGTGGGTCCAGATGCTGCAGGCAGGACCCCCTGTCAATGCTGCGTACTCCTGTTGCTGAGCTGGAGTACTGATGCCGACGGCGAGCACTTCCGGGATCAATCTGGGATCGATTTTTCACGTCTAGACAAGATGTGATAAATCAATCCCAGAAGATCGGTTGCTTACATCCAGACCAGGAAGTAAGTATAGATGTACCTTAAGGTAGGTCACCTTCATAGGTAATCCAGAGAACTTTTTAGCTTTAGACCTAAAGAAGCATTTTACATAAAATTTGGGAATGAGGGAGATGTCATCCTGCCTGCCCCTCCAGCACAGACAGAATGTGGTAAACTGTTGAAGACCAGAGAGAAGAAAAGTAGGAGCCTGCTTTGAGGATTGCTGTAGTGGCAGTGAGGCAACCCTCTAGCCACTTCAAGGCACACAAATCCTAGAACTAGAGAGCAGTTTGAAGGGGACTGAGGTAAGGTAGAAGTATGGGAGGCTTGTAGTAAAGTGTATTATTCCTCATCTCTCCAAGGCAGAATTGATCTGAAAGCTTAATATGAATGTTGCTCTTGAATAAATATACCTGAAGCAAAGTGGTTCAGTTAACATAAAAAGCAACAGTACAAAGTTAACATTGTGTGTTCCCATTTAGCTAAAAAGCTAGTGCCAAGATGTAAAACTTAGCCTTTCCATACCCAGCAAAAGCCTTTTACTAGTCTGAAACAGAGTAAAGGTAATGCTTAGGCCTTCATTTCCTCAATGTTTAATGATTTTTCTAGCCTGCCAGAGGCTAGAATAGAGGTGCTATAGAAGATTTTTCTGAAAGTAAAAGGTACTTAACATACAGAAGAGAGCAACACTGGTAACTGGATGGAAAGTTTGATAGGTTTCTTAGAGGCAAGGTGTTGCCTTTAGAAGAGCTGTCCAGGAGAACCCCTTTGGGAGAAAGATCATGCAAGGGTCTAACAATTCTTACAAACCATTCAAGGTTGAAGCTAGTCCATTACTGAAGGAGAGGAAGCAGATAAAGGCTGCGAGGCCTAGAAAAAAACTTCCTTTGGATACCTCAGTCCTACTTCAGGAGTAAATAGGGGTTAAGTGTAGAATATTTTCATCCCACTTTTTGCCCTGGTGGTGCTTTATAAGCATCTTTTTAAAAACAAGATCCTAGGTTAAAACTGCTAGTTATATACAATTTGGAGCTTAACTCACCTAGATACTCTTGAAAGTTTCTTAACCATGAGTTCTTCCATGCATGTCACATTGAGAACCACGGGTCTAAACAGCAACACAAACTTCCCACCCCATGGACCACTTAATGAACATCCCAAACATTTGTATCATTATTGTAAAGCACTAAGTTTTTTTTATATAGTGCTTTTAATCTCAGTAGTCACCTTTCTAATGTAATGGATATGCCTTCTTTCCCAATCTCATCTGTAGCTGTGGTGGTGGGGGAGAGGGCCATCTTCGCCCCCACCTCCTATTTTCCCCAATGCCACCACCTCACTTCTCTTCTCCAGGGTCCAGGCATCTGATTAGTGGAGCTGTGCAGGTGGGGCTCCACTAATTAGGTGGGTGGCCCTTCCTTCTCATGCTGCCACCCTGACAGAACTATACACAGCCCACCCATGATCTGCAGACTAAGGACCTCTGGTTTATTTAAAAAAACCCTTGGCCTAAAAGCTTAGCCTCTTCTGAATGGTGGTACCCTAATAATTCAGAATACATGCTTTTGCTGGTCAGTGTACATGTAGTTACAATTACACCACTTTTTCTATACCAGTTGTAGGAAATCTATTGGTGGAGAGCACCACAAGGCTTCTGGAACATTAACCTTACACTTCTACAAGAAAGTATAAGAGATGCTACACTGAAATCAACTGTCATGACTGACTAAAGAATGGTCCTGATGTTTTATGGGGGGTGGTGGTGGTAGTTTTTTTTTTTTTTTTAAATATGTAAAGGAACATGAAATCTCCTACTCTGGTCCCCTTGGGCTGCTCTCTGGAAAGGAGAGTGGCTTTTTAGATTCAGAATACTCATGGTCCAGCTTATCAAGGCACCTATTTAGGAAAGAATGAAAGAGCATGCATCATGTGCTGTACTATATCAGCCCAATTAGTGAAGGGGCAGAGTTCCTGTACCACACCACCAATGACCTGGACATTTAGATTTAAAGTAGCTTATAGACACCTATAGCCGCACATGAGCAATGCCTACTGTCTTCATACTAATTAAAATGAACAATGGTAAAGTTTGGTTTTGCTTAGTCAGGAATCAACCATGTTCCTCTTAATTTAAAAACAATCTTTAAATACCATTGTCCCTGTTAACATTAAGCTATTATAAAGGGTGCTCTTCCACAGATGGTCTCATTAACCTCCCTAGGACTGCATACCACTGTAAAGTAAGCGGCACTTAGTAACAAAAGTTAAATATTCAGAAAGATATCTGTGGGGGGAAAAAAGTGAAATATGTAAGTCACTACTCAATCAACCAGTAAAATGTTTGGGACACAAGTTACAAACTATTTAAACTTTAATTTGTGATATTAATGACTGCAAACACGTAGAATGACATTGGTAAAGGCACATTTCATTTTAATGCATAGTGTACCATTCTAAAATATCCTAATTTCCTTACAAAGTGCTTGAGCAGCCACATACAGAAAGTATAGCAAAATATATTTACAATCTAGTTTAAAATCTTAATCTGCCTAAAAATAATTTTAAAAAACTACAGAGATAAAATTAGTGCTTTCTTTCAGCTTAACTGTGTGAACATACCCTGCCCTAACTTTTTTTTTTTTAGTGATTTACTTAGATGAAAAATAATTCTGTACAAGATGTAGTTACAAAAAGGTATTTCCCGGGGTGCTTTTTAAAAATCTAAGCATCCTCTTTTAGATACTTTCTATATATATATTTGGGAGCCCAAAAGGGTAAACAGACTGTACCTCAAAAGTGTTTAGTGTTAAATTTAAGTTTTCTTTCTCACCTCAAAGATAATCAGCATCTTGAAACAAGTTAAATTATATTGTTCCCACTTTAAGACCTTTATTTAATAAACCAAACACAATTTCTATATTCTGTCCTGTTGCCATTCTTCCTTTTGGCCTAAAAGGCAGTTGTCTTGTACATTATTCAAGTTTATCAACCCACTTTCTCCCACAGGCCTCTTGGTTCAGGACTTCTGATCAGTAGTGTTCTAACCAACAGTCATTTACTTACAAAAGGTTCACTTTTCAAAAGTAACACCTTGGAGTTTCACTACTCCATTCTTTGAAGATCAACATGGTTTGAGTTTTATATATTTTATTTGGAATATTTAATTCCACAATCTGCACTCATTTGACTTTGGATTCTTAGTGTCTTTGCTAACCATTTGCTCTCCAGAGACCAGGATGAACCTACAAGAAGCGAGCACAGGATCAAATATAAATGTTATTAGTGAGTTAAGGAAAACACTGGAAACTTGTTTTCCAAGAGTGGCTGTTTACCTACAGAACACTGACAGCCAAAAATAGGTCTCTGACAGAGTTTAAAAGCACATACAGTATCTGGTCTAAACTGACTTTTGAGGTACAGTTTTTAGTGTTGAGGTTTATAAAATATACACTTATCAAAAATATTTATACATTCTGTTATAACATATTGCTTTTACCCTCAGTAATTGCCAATCTAAGTTCTGGAATTCAGTGGCCCAAAATGTATACAAATGTTAGTCTATTAAATCAGAGTTCTATGATGTGTTCACATGGCCACTGTGCAAAATTCATGAAGTGGTACAATTAAATTACATGCCTGCAATTAAGAATGCATTACAACTTCCAAATATACATGTTCACACCATGTATACATTGAAAATCTGTTTTTTAAAGATATGATATATAGTAGACAAGATGAACTAGATAGCCAAGTATGGTATGATTAACTTAAGATTTGTCCAATTAGTGGAAAAAGGCTTGGATTTCAAGAGTACAGAAGTAGATGGACTTGGGAACACGTACACTATTGATAAGACTGAACAGACATTCTTCATATCTGCTGAGTCTTTTTCCCCCCTTCCTTTTTAAAGCCATGCTTAAAGGCAAAAACTGTTTGGCAAGTGGCTTTGGTAAACTTTCAGAACCTGTCTGTTTTGTTTTTATGGAAGCACTTTTACTGTTCACAAAGGCAAGGCATTTAACACTTTTTTCTAATAAATACCATAGAAAATTTACAAAACAAGGCATCAGTTCTTAATTTCCATTATTTTAAAACTCAAGCTGAAAGTGTGCATAAGTCTAAAATTAAACATTTTTGGACATTACAGTAATTTTAAAAAAACTGACCATTTGCCTTCTCCAGATAAAATCATATTCTCATGAATGTCAATAGCACCCCAATTTCTATTTTAACATGTCTGAATAAAGTTAAATGGTTATCAATCTAGCTCAAAATCTGTTTCCCCCCACTTAAGGCATGTATTTTACAATGTTATCTGCTGTAAAAAAGTAAAAATTACAGTACAGATCCAAGTGTGTCCATGTGAGAGCTTAATGTGGCCTGTATTCACCAACTCAGCTTAACAACTCTATAGAACTGCTTTCCAGTGCTCAGATAAAAGTATGACAAGGAGGCCACTCTTCACAAGAGTATTAAAAACAGTACATTAAAGAATCTTCATGTGAATAAAAATCAGAAGCTACAGGTGGCACAGAGAGCAACTGAAGGGCCGGTATTCTTCTGAGAGGCATTCTTGTGAGCCAGTTAGCTATGATTTCACAGTGTCTAGAAATTAACACCAATCAGCAATGTAATCAAAATCTCTGAACGTTTCCTGCTCTTCTTCTGAAAGTATCCTTGGTTCCCGGGGTGGAGTGAGAATAGGTGCTTCTGAGGTAAATTCATCGTCAAAATTACTAACATCTTCTCTTCCTCTAATGGTGGGTACAAAAGGGGGCTTCACTTTCTTAGCCAGCAAAGCATTCCAATCTATTAGCTGTAAAACAATCAATTGTTGGTTAGTTTCCTGCTTTGCTGAGAATTAATGTTTTACAAACTACACTAGCTTTTACATACCCGGAAGAAGTGATGCTTTTTCACATCCTCAGCATCTTTCTCACCAGCTCCAAGACGCCGCTCTGGATTTCTTCGTAGCAGCTAACAAAACATTTTGAAGATCTTAGCACTCAAAATTGGGGAAAAAATATATACTAGGTAGCTGATAGTACAGACTAAAGGAGCAAGGAGGTTAGATTTACTGGAAAAGAGTACTCACAGAAGAGGCAGAGAAACTCTAAAACTGCTTAATTTCTTTACAAATTGTAAAATTTACATCAGCTTGTCATCTTTTTCCTCATTTAACCTGGGAGAGAGTGGATCCTTACAACATCCATATTTCCCCATACCCCATTTCACAGAGTTCAGTTTTGTCAGAAAAGGCTGAAAACTGCTTCATGCTATGCTGCAGAAAAAGGACATTAGAGGGAAATGTGAGATACTTCCAGTCACTGCAAACCCTAGAAACTAAATTCTCATCTCTATGTAGAAGCACGTTATTCTATAGATGAGCCCATAAGCCAACAACTCAATTCTATGCGTGTGTTAAGGTTCTAATAAAACAAAACCGAAGAACAGACATTTAAAGTGTCACATACCACACTCATCCATGGCCTGAACAGAACGAGTTAAAACTAAGAGGATAACGAATATCTGCTATATCTTTAACAGGCAAGTCCTAACACAGGTCCTGGATGATCACATGGGAAAATGCTGCTCTTGCCAATAAGTGTCTTCCCTAAGTGTCCAATTTGGAGTGACTATTCTGTAAGGCCCATCTCTTTCATTGGGCTAAGGACAGATCAGCAGCATAAGAAAAGTTTCAATGGTCAGCAATGGCTTAGATAACCCACCATCTAAAAGCAGTATTAGCCACTGAGGTGAAGGAGTGCAGAGGTACTACTATTTCTGTATAATTTCATAGGATAACCAATATCTTTTTGCCCATGAAGTCACCATAGCATGAATGAAATGAATGCTAATGGAAAGTTGCAAAGGAAGTCATAAAAGTGACCATAATAAGTAATTTCATCCACCTTGGACTGGACTTGCAAGGCTTCTGTTCCCTTCCATACAACCTGTGTATTGAACAAAAAGGAAGTCCCATTTCCTGGCATGTATTAATGAAGCTAAATGCAAAGTAAGATCACATTTACAAGATGTGAGGGGACTATATCCTAGAAAGAACTGACTTTGAAAAGGACTTAGGGGATCATAGTGGATAACCAACTGAATGTGCGCTCTCAAATGGGATACTGCGACTAAGAAAAGTAATGCAACTCTTGGAGGTAGAATTGGAATATAGAATAATAGTAAGGTGGTGCTATTATCTTTGTATACAGCATTAATGAGACTATTACTGGAATTCTGTGTCTAAGATCTAGTGTTCAGACTTCAGGAAGGATATTGAAAAATTGGGAAAGGTTCAGTAAAGAGCAATAAAAATGATCAGTCTGATAAACCAACCTTACAGTCAGAGTCTAAAGAACCACCATCTTTTTCTCTTATCAAAGAGATGGTTAAGACATGACTTGATCACTGTCGGTAAGTACCTGGGGATTTCTGATAGACAGCAGACAAAGGCAAAGTGATCTATCTTGTTGAACTGAAGCTACACAAACTTGAAATAAGGAACAACTATTTTTAAGCAGCGAAAATAATTGGCCATTTGAACAATTTACGAAGGAAAAAGTGTTAGATTCTCCATCACTTCTGAAAAGACATCTAATGTTGATTTAAAGACCAGAAGATATGCGGTAGTTCAACCAGAAGTTATTGAGCTTGACACAGGAATTCTTAGGTGAAATTCTATGGCTTATGTGTTATTCAGGAGGTCAGACTATATTATCACACTGGTCCTTCCTGGCTTTAAAATCTATGAAGAAGGGCTGTGAAGCAATTAAAAAAATTAATTGCGATTAATCATGCAATTACAAAAATATTTATGGATGTTTTCTACATTTTCAAATATATTCATTACAATTACAATACAGAATACAAAGTGTACAGTGCTCACTTTATAATTTTTGATTACAGGTATTTGCATGGTAAAAAAAAATAGTATTTTTCAGTTCGCCTAATACAAGTACTGTAGTGCAATCTTTTTATCATGAAAGTTGAACTTACAAATGTAGAATTATGTACAAAAAAATGCATTCAAAAATAAAACAATGTAAAATTTTAGAGCCTACAAGTCCACTCAGTCCTACTTCTTGTTCAGCCAATTGCTTAAACAAGTTTGTTTACATTTGCAGGAGATGCTGCCTGCTTCTTGTTTACAATATCACTTGAAAGTGAGAAAGGCGTCGCAAGATATTTACGCGCCAGATGCGCTAACGAATCATATGTCCCTTCATGCTTCAACCACCATTCCAGGTGACATGCGTCCATGCTGATGACGGGTTCTGCTTGATAACAGTCCAAAGCAGTGTGGACTGACGCATGTTCATTTTCATTATTTAAGTCAGATGCCACCAGCAAAAGGTGGATTTTCTTTTTTGGTGGTTCGTGTTCTATAGTTTCTGCATCGGAGTGTTGCTCTTTTAAGACTTCTGAAAGCATGTTCCACATCTTGTCCCTCTCAGAATTTGGAAGTCGCTTCAGATTGTTAAACCTTGGGTCAAGTGCTGTAGCTATCTTTAGAAATCTCCATTGGTACCTTTGCATTTTGTCAAATCTGCAGTGAAAGTGTTCTTACAATAAATAACGTGCTGGATCATCATCCGAGACTGCTATAACATGAAATATATGGCAGAATGCGGGCAAAACAGAACAGGGGTCATACAATTCTCTGCCAAGGAGTTCAGTCAAACTTTAATTAATGCTTTTTTTTTTTTTTTTAAATGAGCATCGTCAGCATGGAAATAGGTCCTCTGGAATGGTGGCCAAAGTATGAAGGGGCATACGAATGTTTAGCATATCTGACAGGTAAAGACCTTGCAATACCAGTCAGAAAAGTGCCATGCAAATGCCTGTTCTCACTTTAAGGAGATATTGTAAACAAGAAGCAGGCAGCATTATCTCTTGCAAATGTAAACAAGCTTGTTTGTCTGAGTGATTGGCTGAACAAGAAGTAGGACTGAGTGGACTTGTAGGCTCTGAAGTTTTACAGAGTTTTGTTTTTGAGTGCAGTTATGTAACAAAAAAAATCTACATTTGTAAGTTGCACTTTCACAGCAAAGAGATTGCACTACAGTACTTGTTACAATGCAAATATTTATAATAAAAATATATACTTTGAGTTCAATACAATATATATGAAAATGTAGAAAACCATCCAAAATATTTAATAAATTTCAATTGGTATTATATTGTTTTACAGTGCGATTAAAACTGTGATTAATCTTTTTAATCACGATTAATTTTTTTTTAAGTTAATTGCATGACTTAACTGCGATTAATTGACAGCCCTACTATGAAGGATTGGGAACTGCTTGGATGTATTTTATTGCCCGAATACTGTAGGAGAATAGCTAAGCCTCCTGGGGATGCAACTATCTGGTATAGACAGAAGGGATGAAGTGAAGTGCCCAGTTTCAGACTGAAAGATCCTGTAACGCAATCTTAAATAGTGCAGTCTTCCTTTACTGGTGTATTAGACTGGAGTTCTCTTCCTCTTAATAAGAGATTATCTACATGGGGTCAGTTTAAATCTAGTGCATATGGAAAAGATTTAAATATAGATGTCAATAGTTTTAGGTTGAGTCCTATGACTCTGTACAGTATGCTTTATCCAGCAATTTAAACATTTTAAGTGTAAAAAGCAACAGAGGGTCCTGTGGCACCTTTGAGACTAACAGAAGTAGCTTACTTCTGTTAGTCTCAAAGGTGCCACAGGACCCTCTGTTGCTTTTTACAGATTCAGACTAACACGGCTACCCCTCTGATACTTGATTTTAAGTGTAAGATTTAAAGGAACAAAGCTCTGTAATCATTTCAAGAGAGAACTGACAGGGGCTTTTTAATCTGCTGTATATAATTTCTTTCCTTCAATTTTAAGGTTAAATATTTGTTAGCAAAATTATCTTCTGTCCCTCCTAAACAGTGAAATAATTTAGCATCTCAGAAGGCAGATAAATGAAATAACCCAATTCACCAGAGGGGGTGATCTAATGACCCAAGCATTCTGTTTGAAACACAAAACTGCATGCAGTGTCTACTCAGGTATTGTACTGGAATCGGTTTTCTGAGGTTAATTTGAGCAAAATAAAGTTCATTTTGCACATTTTCTGGATGAAAAGTAATGGTCCTGTCTGTTCTTTATGGACATTGCCAATGCAATGCCTTTTTCTTAAGGGTTTGCCCTGGTGTGTCTGGCCAAAATTCTTATACTATTGGAAAAACACACTGTATATTAGTTGAGCATATGGCTGCACCCTTTAGCCTAAGGTATTTCACTTATGCTGTGTCTACACAATTGTGCACCTTCTCCCATTCTTATGAGAAGAGTCTTTAGATGTAGTGTGTGTGGTATTTCCAACCCCTGACAGAATGAAATGTGAAAATCCCAGTCTTTTCTTAGCATAGAATACTCATGAAGTACTGAGCTACCGTGTGAGTAACTGGGAAGGTGTTCTGTTACAAAAGGAACCAGAAGAATTTCCTAGCTAAATGTGGATGGGAAAGAAAGGGTCTAGAAGAAATTGGGTCAGTGTTAAGGGATTAACAAAAGGTTTAAATAATTACAAAAATGTGATGCAAGAAGTTTTAATGAATGAAAATGAATTTTTTTTTTTACACTAACTAGAGAATGTAAATAAATAGTCAAACACTTAAGTTTCACGTTAGACCAAAATGGTGAGGCTGATTTTAAAAAGTAACATTAGTGAAGCAGTACTGAAACCAACCTGACGAAAACAATGTCAAATGTAATGCAGGAACTTAAATTCCCCTCTTCAAGGAAAACAATAATAAGACAACAAAAAAATGAAAATATTTCACTGTTTCCTATAATCTTACCCTTCTCATTATAGAGATGGCTTCTGTAGAAAGGAACCGTGGATATCTTACTTCATCATTTACAATACTGTCAAAAACCTCTTCTTCATCATCTCCAGGGAAGGGTGACTATGATAAAGTAGTTTAAAAAAAAAACAATCTCATTTTTGGAAGCTAAATTTTAACCTATTGTTTCTAAATAAACTAAAGCAATTTGTTGCTGCTGCCGTATTTAAGATATAGCAAAAAGGAGCACAATTGCCTTATTTCACATTCAGCTGCCAGTTTAGAGTTAGATGTCTCAGTGTGTCAAATTATTTCCCCTCTCCCTGTAATAGATAATGTAGCTTTCTATAGGGGAAAATGCGATAGTAATACTTTTTATAGACAGACAAGGCAGGCCACAAAATATTGTTCCTTAATTTTTTTTTTTTTTTTGGATGTTTGTTTTTTTAAAACACACTTATAAAATAGTTTTCCTGTGCACTGAGGCATAAATAATAAACTATCTAATGTGGTAAAGCATTTATTAGTACTTGTTTCGGGTGGCTGCCACTCCAAGGTAATGTGGTCATCCCAAATTCGTTTGGATAAAACATTTACCACATCATACCACCCAGCAGTTTTAAACTGTGGTTTATGGACCATTTGTAGGTCATATGGTGTTGGCACGCTTCATTTCCATTTGAAGAAACAGACTAGTTTGGGGTGAAGATGAAAAAGGACAGAAGTAGGTTGTGTGATTAACTTTTTTTCTAAAAGGACAAAATGCGCATGGCATTAAAGACAGTTATTATTAATAAATACTTCTCTATTACTGTTTTTCAACTTTAGCAGTTGTATCACCTTTAAGGAGTTTTTGCAATTAGGGCAGGAGGGGAGGTAATAATCATTTATATATGCTAACGTCTGTGGTGCAGAATTTCTAGGTTACTACAAAGAAAACAAATTAGATAGGACATTCACAAAAAGTGTGAAGAGCAAAATGGTGTTGTTGTAACCATGTTATGAGCTTTGAGGATATAAAAAGAGAGAAGGTAGGTGAATCTTTTATTGCACCAACTTCTGTTGGGGGAAGGAACAAGCCATCAACAGAAATTGGTCCCAATAAGAGAGATTACCACAACTACCTTGTCTCTCAAGAGAAAAACAGTAAGTCAAATGCTAAATAAATGTGTCTCGCATCATGACCTGCAGGTTGCTGCGAGAGCATATTACAGTTTAAGGCTGAATTCCAACTTCCATTGTAACTTTTCCCCTTCTTCAGAATTTCATGATTTTCTCCCCAAAACTGTTAAGTTGAAATTTTCCATGCTTGCATTCAGGCCAAAGTTGTGGTATATTGTTTTTTTGTTTATCTAATTTTGCTTAAAAATAAACAAAACAATTTGGTTTACAATCTTTGATCTTTAAAAAAAAGAATCCAATACTTTTTCCATAGGTTCTGATCTGAAATTGCATGCATGCTCCAGTGTTAAAAATGGCTGATGCTAGAACTTCAACCTTGTTTTGGTAAATCTCCCTCATACTCAGTCTAATCTGAAGATAACTGGTTAAGTGGCTTGAAAGTTATGAATGAGTAAGTATGGTATTCAAACTGTATAGTGCCACTGTCGTCAATGAGCTACAATGATTTATACCTGCTGAAGATCTGGCCTATAGCCTATGGTGTTTTCTATTCCTCTATTTTTAACAACAACAAAAAGCTACACCTTCAAGTTCTCATTACACCATAAAAATCCATACACAATACAGGATATGGAACCAGGCCTATATGATACAATAGCTGTAAGCTTAAAAAGGTAGGACATTCTAGAATTCGACTCCATAAGACTTGGATGTGCGTATCACATTTTTTTTTGCTACAACAGTGCTTACCTCCCCAACCAGCATCTCATAGATGAGTACACCAAGACCCCACCAGTCCACAGCTCTTGTGTAGGATGTTTCTGTTAACACTTCTGGTGCAAGAAATTCTGGAGTGCCACAGAAGGTGCTTGTTCTATCTCCAAATCCCATTCCTGAAAAAATTACGATTTTCATAAGAAACAAGCCGTATTCTTACTACTCCCCTTCCAAGTAAACAACTGCTTCAGTCAATAAGATTTATTCTTCAAAGCAACTACGTAAAGAAGAAGAAGAAAAAGAAAAAAAGATTGTTTGGCTCCATGTTTGTGCTGATGACTTCAACAAATGAGCTCAGTTTACAAATCTTTCCCCCATTTGCCAGCCATGCAAACACCATCTTGGCCCTGTGCATTAAGCTGGATTCTCTGTTTGTACATGACTACCAGTAATGATGATTCTGCAAGCCAAATTAGCCCCTCAGTTACACCTTGGTCATCACATTGAAGACAATGCCCTTGGAGAGATGCAACAAAGTGGAACTTTGTAAACAATTCTGGTGGCACACAAGAGGAAATAGAACACATTTGTCATTTGCAGCACTGCAACCAGAGCAGGTAACAGAAGTAAAAAGTAGCACACACTTACTTTTGACACTCAAATAAGCAAAAAAGATTAATATGCACAGTGAGTGAATCTGCTGAATAAGGTTTCATTTTACATAATCGTTTTTCACAGCAGAACTATACTTTAAATTATTAGGGTTTCTTTTACCAGATTCTAGCATATCAAAGTCCGAGAAAGTCTTGCACAGAATTTAGCTGAAGGTATACACAGTATATAAATGAGGCAATATAGCAAATCTTGGTTAAAGTTGCAATGATTATTATTTGTATTACCCCGGTGCCTAGGGGCCCTAGTTATAAACCAGGCCCCTATTGGGATAGGTGCTGTATGTTGCACCAGTGCTGACTAATGGTATTACTGTAGACATCACTATGTATATATGTGAGCCATGATACTAATACTCAAGGGCATCAAGATGGTTGGGACTGTGAAAGTGTATGGGGAAAAGTGTACTACCTCTTTAAGGGACAGGCTGGAGCCAACAGCCTAGGGATAATCAAGTAGGCCCTGTCTCTTCCTGGGGCTGGGCTATTTAAACACACAGAAGTTGAGGGGAGTAGAAGCCAAGCTGGCTGCTGTGAGTGGTGCTTTCTCTCTCTCAGGCGCCTATAGATAAGCCTAAGCTGACAAAGACTTTGGTGTGAACTGTAAATTTGGAAGCCCTGAATAATAGTCCTGATGAACTGTTCGTTGAAATGATTCCTGTCCAGAAACCTGCTTAAAAAGTGACATGGCATTTGGTTAACTTACGGTGGCTTCTCCGTGCCTTGGGCTGTTAAAGTGAATCTACTGCTGCTCTGCTTGGGGAAATTAAGGTGCAGCTCATCTGCAACACCGTATCAGACCACAAGGAAGCATGCATGGACTGCTCACACCTTCAGAGTGACGTACAACATTCCGTCTCCCAAAACATGCTTCTGAACAATTATACAGTACTAGTGCAGTCTTCATGCTTTTTTACCCCATGCCCCCAAATATTACATCTGCAGAAAATGTAGGATTAGCATTATGGCAATGGCACCAAGGACTGTTGTGGTATTAGGAGGTTGTGGGTACAAACTCTGTGCCAAACTTTAAAGGTGAACTGCAAAGAAAAAGAATGATTCTCAGTGTCCTATAGAGCTTGACTTTACTGAAAAATGAGGAAATCTGTCTCTCATTGATCTTTTACATTTATAACATGACCCTTTGTCAATTTCTAGGAAGTTTTTGTTTATAGTGGAATAGTCGCATAACTAGTATCAAAGATATGCAAATAATTCAACTGTAATCTTTGACCTACTGCCCTCAATTTACTAAATTCCATTTCCCACAGTGCTGGGACCTGGAAAGTTGTCGGACAAGTAAAGCAAGCTGGAAAAGAAGGAAACAAATCCAGTTAGATTCCTCCTGTTGATGGCCATTCCCTCTCCCCCACTGAGTTGTTGGAAAAGGGGACACATTTCCCAGTGTAGGCAGAGAATCTGAATTATGGCTGCTAGATCTGTTTTATGTCTCATTTGCAAGAAAGCACCTCCAGCAGCTAGATGCCAGAAACTGACTATTACAATGAGCGTCCTTTTGAAGATATTTCCCTATTTTGAGCGGTGCTCTATTTAGGGAGCTACTTCACTGCACTTAGTGGTGTGAGATATTTGAAAGTTGTTGAAAGTGGACAATGAATTAGTGAGAAGGGAACAGTGACTTGGTGTAGATGGGAAGAAAATGAATGCTTCTAGATATTATTGGATGATGCTTGTAACAGGACGAAGTACTGTTTAGCAAAATGTGATAGGACTTATTGTTAACAAGCAGATATGACAAAGTAATATCCCTCTTCCGTAGTCATTCTGACAGAAAGAAGAGGGGAGCCATCATAGCGGACACTCAGGTGATCTCCCCACTGAGGGTCTTTTGCTTTCACTGTTCTCCAGCTGAGAAGATCCCAGAGATATTTTTCTACAGTGATATATAGACAGAGTAAATATGCTAGGTGCTCCTACCTCTAGGACTGCTTATCTGCTAACCATCAAGTGTAATCCTATTGAAAAATCATTTAAAAGAAAAGCAGTTACCTTCTTTGCAAAGGCCAAAGTCGGCTATTTTCACAAATCCTTCTGTATCCAGCAATAAGTTATCCAACTTCAAATCTCTAAAAAATGATATTTGAAAGTAAAATGGAATTACTGATATGCCTATAGTGGTACTCAATACTAATAATTCATTCTAAAGTAAAAAAATTATTTAAAAATAAAAGAGTAGTGCAATGCCCCTCTTAAATTTTAGTTACCCCTTTCCTGATTTAAGACTTTCATCAGTAACTTATGGTTTACACTCATAAGTAAGTATGTCAGAACAAACTTCTTCTGCTAGCATAGAAATGTAAGAAATAAAAAGATAATGCTTTGGGTAAGCAAATCAAGGAAGAGATGAAGAAAAACAGTGTTAAGAAAAGGAGAAATTGTTAAAATTCCAGTCTTGAGAAAGTATTGATTACTTACCTATAAACTATTTTGTGCTCATGTAAATACTGGAGTCCAAGAACCACACATGCAGCATAAAACCTGTTTGAATAATTAAATAAAGCTAGAATTTCAGTCTTAATTAATAAAAATACAGATTGATTAATTAAGCACTTTCAGAAGAGTGCAGATAATCTGCATACAGAAACTTTTCAGAGGATTTTTTAATTCGTGATACATGTAGAATTTTATACAATTCTAAGTCAAAGCTTTAAATTTTATCAGGCAAAAGTTTAGACAAAAGTGGCCCAACCTGTAACATGTTTTGTCTGTCTATACTCAGGGCTGGCGCTTCCATTTAGGTAACCTAGGCAGTTGCCTAGGGCACCAGGATTTGGGGGGGGCGGCATTTTGGCGGCGGGGGGTCCTTCTGCGCTCCAGGTCGTCGTCGGCAATTCTGCGGCGGGTCCTTCACTCGCTCCGGGACCCGCCGCCGAAGTGCCCCGAAGACCGGGAGCGTGGAAGGACCCTCCCGCTGCAGAATTGCCGACGATGACCGGGAGCACGGAAGGACCCCCTGCCTAGGGCGCCAAAAACCCTGGCGCTGCTCCTGCCTATACTGTAGTCTTCTATGGCACCCACTGCCGGAGTATCCAACACTTCCCACTGAAGCTGGAGCATTTATATAATCTTTTAATTTCAGCTAACATTTTAAACAGACTACTAATCCTTCAAAACAACATTTACAAATATTACATATTTACATTTTAAGGCAATTTAGATTTAAGCATATTGGCATATAAGCTTGCATTCTGACAGCCTACAAAATGTTTTGACCATTCTAACCAAAACAGAAAAATATTTTTTTTTTTCTAACCAAACTGGGTTGAATGTATTTTAACAAGGCTTTAATCTTTAGTCCATTTAAGATTATTACAGTACTCAGTGAAGTGATCCAATACACAAGCATGCAAAGGCAAGCAAAGTTGAATGTATGTGTTTGTTTTTCAGCCCACTAAAGACAGAACAATTTATATCAAAGCTTTTAAATATTTAATGGTATTAACTATGTGAACACTTACACTGCTCTTGGTTCAGAAAAGACATCAGTATGAATGTGCATCATCAGGTCTCCACCAGCAGCATATTCCATTACGAAGCAAACATGATCTTTGGTTTGGAAACAAGCAAAAAGGTTCACCAAAAAGGGATGCCGTACACTATTCACAGTTTCAAAAATTCGCTTTTCACACATAAGGCTGCAAACAGAAAATATTTTAATAGCAAAATTTAACACTGATTGTTATATTACAAATTTCAACACGCAGAACAATTGACAAGACCTCCCTCATTCTTCCGCCCCCCCCCCAAAAGCTTTCTTAATACCTGAATCTTTTTCTGATTTGATATGATATGCAAACACTAAAATTTCAAAGTGCAATGCAGGATTTTAACAGTACAACTTGACTGACTTTGAAGGGAGACATATGGCTAACATCTCATGAAACTCTTTGAAAATATACCTGTTAGAATTTCTCAATATGCCCACAAATTTAAACAAAATATAATATTTAAGATCAACTGATACAAATTGTATTTTGCACGTAATATTCAAAAAGTGGGAAAACAATCCCATTGCATATTTTGGGCACAGACAGCCAAAGTATTACTCCTGGTGTTTGTTATGAAAACCATTCCATGAATGTAGAGTCTTGTAATTTAGTTGTCTTTCTTTCTGCATGTCATGACTATATATGCACACACACATATATTCTTTCATAGTGCAAAGCACCATAGAGTCAAATCACAATGAACAGTAAATAATACGAGTCACTGGCCAGCAATCTTCCTCCATATTTTGCAGTCTTCACATAGCCTTGAGAAGCACACCATACTGTATCCCATCCAGTCAGCCGCATAGTTGAAAAACACCACGGGCACCCTTTGCCCCTGGCACCAATCCCTGCAAAATTTTCTTCAGCAATCTTCCTCCACTCATCCAACCCACATGTCCTGCAAACTCAAGTTTTTTTTGTCTCATCGTCTTGATGATATCTGTCATCAGTTATGTTGTAAATTTGGGCGATTGTCTCCTGGCTAGTAACAAGTGAAGTATAGATAATGTGCACCAGTCCCCTATAACATTGCAATTCAAAGGCAAAAAGCTTCTTAATGTCCTGTTTCCTTAAAGTCCATGTCTCCCATACACATAAGATGCTGAAGGCAAGAGATTGCAGTAATTTCATTTTACACTTCACAGTAATATCTTCACTTCTCCGAATGTGGCTGAGTGTTGCTGCAGCAGTAGTCATAAGTTCAATTCTATGTCTGATCGCTACATGATTTTTAACATCCCTTGCAGTCACACACTACACAGACATTTGAAGTGCTCAACACAGTCCAATGTCCTCAGATTTGCATAGAAATATTTTCACCTTTTCAAACAGATGTCACCATATATCTTTAGATCTATCTTGTCTGCTTCCATTGCTACTCTTTCTAGCAACTTTTGCACCTCTTCTTGTGACAATCCAATCAGGTCAATATCACTGGTGAAACACAGATGACTAATTTTTTATCCACTAATAGACATCTCCTGTAAGTTTCCATCAGAGACTCTTCTTAATATTTCTTCAAGGTAACAGGTTCAAGAGGGTTCATGGATAGCAAGCACCTGGCTGGCACCTATCCTCAAGTCCCACAAACACGAAAGACATCATGCTTCCATAGAGGTTTACCTTCATCTTTATTACATTTTCACCAACTCCGATCAGCCATAGGATTTCCCAAAGAGGTTTGTCCAATATGCTGTCAGACGCCTTAGCAAAATCCACAAAAATTTCCATTGTTCTCCAGTACTCTCTCACATAGCACATGCAAGTTTAACACTTGCTCCACTGTACCCCTTCTGGGTCTAAAACCTCTTGTTCTTCAGTCAGAAAGTTCTCTATCTTGGCTGCAATTCTCTTCAGGATGATATGCAGCAGTATTTTGCTAGGATGGATCAATGACATTTCCACAAAACAGCTGGGTCTCCCCTTTTATGACAGGAACTGTCAGGGACTGTGTCCAAGTCTTCCAGACTCCCAAATTACAGTGACAAGCTTACGGTATATGCCTGGATGAGTGCTTCTCCACCACTGTTAATTCTGCTTGTATTTGTATGTTCGAGGGGCTTTACTGCTTTTCAATGTCTACACCACATCCTCAGCTTTTTCAACTGTAGTTGATCGGGATAAATCAAGCTCTCTTGTATAGATCTCCTCTGCCTTTTTCACTTCCAACTTAGAATTTGTTTCACTCATATTACAGAGTTCTTGGGTGAAAGGGTATTTTTCCTGCCAAGAATCCTTTCAGAAAAAGAGTTCTGATGATTTGATAGGCCTTCCTAGTGGCATTTGCCACAAAAGGATTTTGTATGTTGATGCACTGTTCTTCAAGCCAAGCTTCTTTTGCCACTTTAATCACAATATGGGAATATTGCTCTCTCTTTTGCTTTCATCAGTCTTCCTTTTTGCTCTTAGTTTCCTTCAATGATCACACGATCCAGCTTTCTTCTTTAGGATCTGAACTCCTGGGGAAACATCCACGTTCTCTAATGAAGCAGGAAATGTTGTATTCTATCTGATGTATGCTACCAGTGCAGAGGTCAGCAGCTTTTGTTCAGTTATCTTCCTGAATTCCACTTGTTTCATGGACTTTCAGTTTGTCAGGGTTATACACTCTGAAGGTACTTGCTTCAGGCAGACCTGAAGAAGAGCTCTGTGTGGCTCTAAAGCTTGTCTCTTTAACCAACAGAAGTTGGTCCAATAAAACGTATTATCTTACTTCTATGAATACACAGATCAGTTTTGGTAGAGAACTGCAAACATAATGCTCTAATTGGTTTAACATCCTAGAACCTCAACACATATCTGTCTGTGTAATGTAGTTATTTCCCCACTTTTTGTATATTATTACACAAGATGGACTTTTAAAACTCTACTGCCTTGGCCACATGGTTTGGAGAGTTCAATTAGCTACTGAACTACGCATTGAAATTGGGCAGAATCCCCCAGTTTGTTTCTCTCTTTTGCTTGAAAAAAGAAGAGTGTCATCAAGTATGTTCCCAGTTTTCCCAAACAGATCTTTGATAAAAGTTTTAGAGGATATTATGCTGCATGTGCAAACGTCTCCTTTTGGACAAAAATGAGAGGACACCCTGTTGGCTTATAACCAAATGTTATCAAATTTCTTAGAGCTACATACAAATAGTTAAGACAAACTGATTGTCACTCCACACAAGCTCAACTCAGTGCTTCAAGAATTGATAGAAGTTCCCTCTGAGGCCCTTCATTCTGCTCTCATATTTCCTCTCTAAATGGAGTAGTAGTAATTTGTTGGAAGAGGATGCTGGAAATTTTGTCCATCCAAGAAGTTTCACTGAGAGTAAGTGGTTTGTAAAAAAAAAAAAAATACAACCCCTCCAGGACAATTTTCCAAGTAACTCTTGAATTAATATTTTAGTGTAGAGATGATTTTCACATTCTGTTGTAAACCTCAAATTGCTATAGAATGAGATCTCAACATTTATTCTGAAAGAGCTGCAGATCCAGTAAAGATGTGGTTTACTTTGGACTGCTAAGAAAGGAATAAGTTTCTAAAGTCAATGAGTTTCTTCATTAGATCGCCTGTATTAGAGAAACAGCTGACCATTAGTTTTAGCTATATTTCTCCTCCTTCTTGATTTTATTCTTCTCAAGGTCATGTTTGTTTCCTGGGCTCTGAAATTATAGGATTTTTTAAACATAAGAATAGGGACCTGAAATTCAGGAGGGTTTTTTAACCTCATCATTTCGATGTTTGGGCAATGACTGCTGAGGTAACATTCCTCAATATGGTAAGCTCAGACCATTCCATAATGGCCCCTCCCAGTGGTAGGGTAATTTGTGTTCTCTCCCAAATAAAAAAAGGAGACTAGTTACACTCAGAAGATCAACAAACTAAGATGAAAGCCTCTAGTAACACCAATACCTGTGTGTTAGGTTTCCCTTTACCTGCCAATATAAATATGAACTTAACAGTTCTTGACTGATACAAAACTCATGAAAATCAAATTTGCAGCTACAATGGGAAATTTCTCTTTCTACTGTAGCCACTTCAGAATATTTCATATGTATAACCACAATACTACTGTTTAATTAAACACAACTGGACTGAGAAACAAATACCTTACATGAGAATTCCTCTGCTAAATACAATCTGAACTCTGGGCTCAGTAACATTACTCTGTTAAAATCTATGATCATTTACAACCCAGTCACTATTTCCTGCAGAGGAAAAATATACATCATCATGTATTAGTTACTTTCTTGAAACTGACCTGTCTACTTCATCACGAGCAACAATGTCTCCTTTCTTTAATGCTTTAATAGCAAACATCTCATTTGTGTTTTTGTATTCAGCCAGCAGCACCTGAAAGAGTAGATAAGTGATTTATTCAAACAGGTGAGTTTTTCTTTTTTGAATACACTTATAGTCATCAAAAAATTTACCTTTCCAAAATGACCTCTACCCAGTACAGCACAACACCTAAAATCTTGCAGACTAAATTGAAATCTTTGTGTTCTGTAAAACAGCAATGAATGTAATAAGTTACAGAAAACTTCAAGTTAGGGTTAACAACAAAACATAGTCAAAAAAACAAAAAACCTAGTGTGTTTTTTACCTTCTATCTTCAGGCTCTCGTATGTTGGTACTCTTTATGTCTGTGTGTGGAATTTCAGGGTCACAAATTATTTCAGGTTGGAGTTTTGAAACACTACTCTCTCTCTCATTTTCAAAATCAAAAGTAGTTTCTGCATCCTGTGAAATATATAGAAGAAACAGAAATCTGAAGATCTAGAAAATGAGACTGCTGAAGAATGAAGAAATGTACTATATTTAAGGAAAGAGAAGTAAAAAATACTGCAAAACTTCAACTGTGTGAAATTCAAAATATCAATGAGCCTAAAATGCTATATTTACTGACAGGCTTCTGTTAAATCCTATTCTTCTAAAGTCATTCTACTCTTTGTGAATACTAACACACTTCTCTATAAATTGCATGAATTGGGTTTTGGGCCTATAAAGCTACCAGTAGGGAAACAGTGTGACATAAACACTTAAAAACCATGGAAAAAAGCCAATCTCTATAGCCATGTATTAGTCTCTGTATTAAAACATGCCATGTGCAATTATGTACAATTTGTTAAAATTTCATACATACAAGTTGTAGCGTTCTCTATTTAAAACAGAAGGAAATAAATGCATTGTAACTACAAAATGTTGTAACACAAATATTAAATACTTGATTAAAAATGTGACATGCTATGCAACATTTTATGACTAGTTTAAATGTCCTGCCTGAATGGGTGTATCCGGTCCCTTTTTCTCAGATGAAGAGTCACATATTTCTCCAAGGGACGATGCACGGGGTGGAACAGGCGGAGGTTCAGGTTCAAGTTCAAAGTCCAGTTTGGCTACAGGCGAGTCACTTACAAAAAAAATAAACACACTCAGAGTACAATGGAGACTGTTTTACTAGTATTAAAAAACCTGTTTTAATGTGTTTTTAGAAAATCTTACTTTTTCCTTTTTTAAATAAATACAACAAATGGATGTTCAACTAGAAAATGTCAAGGTTTACATTTTGTAGAATAAATAAGGAAGATTTTTCATTTACATGAGTAAATAAGAATTACACCATTACTTTTGTATGTAAATCTGGCTTCAAAATCTTAGACATTTACCTAGCTGACCGTGCTAGTTCAGGAATGCATGTATCAACCACTGGCACAGTAGCAGGCCCAGAAGCTTGAGGGCTGAAGGTACCAGAATGATTTACTGTAGGAATAGCTCTTCTCACCAGCCTTCCCCAAGTGGCAATATTAATATTCATTTGAGGAGCTCTGAGAAATGTTTTGCCTGTAGATATTGTGAATAAAGAAAATAGAGCACAAGTAATTTCTTTACATATCACCAAAAGCTATAATTAAAATTCATCAGTTTATAATTTATGGAGAACAAACTGAATTTGTCATGTTCCTTAGCAATTTTCAACAATTTACCATTAAATGCTACTGTATAATTCTAAACAAACATTTTTGAATGTAATATTAAAGATTTAACTATCACCAACTTTATTTGCAATTATATTTTAGGACTGTGCATAAAAACATGCAAATCTGTAGTACATTTTTAGTTTTATAATTTAATTTTAATTCCTAATAAATTGTTACCTTGTTGTTTTGAAAAAATTTTCTTTTGTCTCTGGAGTTTTGGTCTTCTTTCAATAACTGGATTAAAAAATGTAACCTGCAGTTCAGATAATTTGTATATTACAATTCCACTTCCAGAATATAATGCATTCTTAAGAGATTATTAAAAGCCATTTAAAATATTCTGCAATTTAATTATTTCAAATGTGGTTGAGTTTTTGCATTAAGTGCTCTTACCTCTGCAAATAGAGTACCCTGTGGTTCAAGATAGAGACACATGCCATGTCGCTGGTTGTCTAAGAAATCTTCTAATCTCAGAAACTTCACTGCGCACAGAGACCTCCAATCACGCCAATAAACTGAAATTTCTAGTTCACGTGACTACAACAGTAAACAAACAAAAAGAAGTGTTACTTACTAGTTGCCTCTGTGCAGTCATACTTCCAGGGTCTAGCTCCTCTCGTTTTGAGGTGTACAGCTGTATACAAAAGCTGGGGATGCAGGAGCACTCTCACATTAGGATGATGTAATTGGCTCAGTCTACATAAAGGAGTGCACCCTCCCTTCCTCTCTAGCTAATAGCACATTGCTCTTTTTATGTGTTAAAGGGTACAAGTGGGACTCGCTTTGGTGAACATGGGATTAGGGTAAGAAAACAAGGAGGACGACATAAAATGACAGATGGAAATCTAGGAGTCCCATAGTGTAGTTATATCTAGACATGACATCTTGGTAATTTGCCATTTGTAAACCCAAAAAGGTGGAATAATTGGCTTTCCTCCCAACAGCATTCAGTCTATGCTCCTCTCCGTCCAAGGGTTCAGACAGGGACCCCTTGTTACTTTTAGATAACGCTTGAGCTGCATATTCCAGAATGGAACCTACAGAAGGATATTGTAACAAAACTGGTGTCCCTTGAGGGCACAAAACATACAAGATTAGCTCTTTTTGAAACTGTGAATGAGGGCAGAGAGCCAAATGTCCTTTGCTTGATTGAGTAGTCATGGAAAAATAGGAAATGCGACATTGTCTTTTGTCTGCCATTCCATGACGTCAAAAGAGAATTAGATTAGTCTGGGGCTGAAACCTGTCTGAAACTAAGGAGTGTCAGCCATTCTCCCTATCAGCTCTTGAAACCACTTCAGTCCATCTCTATTCCTGATGAACCAAGTCCTAATTTATCCATCAGGGGTTGCACTGTTGGTATAGTCCCTTATGGGGGACTCCTCCATTTTCCCTGAAGGAGCTTCCTCCCAGTCATCAGAAGCATGCCTCTCTTCGTGAGGCAGCAAAGATGCTGGTGCTGACAGTTGCTGGTCACAGCTATTCCAACTCAGACATGGCTGTCCTCAAAGGCAGCAGTGCCAGAAATGAGGTTAAGCCTGGGAAAGCTGTCTGCTCCAATGGAGCGGTCTCCTTTGACAGGAAAGGTATCGGTGTCAATGTAATTGCCAGTGCCAAAGTGGGTGCCATGCTGGTTTTGGTGGCATCAAGCAAAATTGTCACTGATGCCTGAACGTAGGGCCATACCAACAGTTGAAGGGAGCCCTTGTATAAAGTCTTTCCAAGAAGATAGGGCTTTTGGTCAAGGTGAAGGTGGAGGTGAAGAAGAAAGTTCTCCACTGTTACAAAGGCTACTTGTTAGGAGTAATTCACAGAGCAAGAGTCAATCATGTGTAAAAATAGTTTGTTTTATATATATGTATGCTATTTGTGGGACAGTTTAAAACACTTCAATACTCTGTATAAATTATAATTTCAGAAAAAAAATTAGATACTAACTGTCACCCACAAATACTCAGTATATTACATCTCAGTCACAAGGTGGCCTGTGGTCATTTGAGCAATTCTGCATAGTAACTCTAGAACCAGATATGCGTTTGCAGAGCATTTTGTGGCTCACATGGGGTAAATTCTAAGTTTTTCAACTAACTGGAACTGTTGATACATCTTGCTCTGTAAAACCCCAATCTCAGTAATTCTTTCAATCCTATATGCTTGTTATGAAAGATGCTACCAAAAATAAAGAGCAATACTTCACAAAACAATGACCACACTTTATGGAATTAATTATAGCAATAGACAGCAGGACAAACTGAAATAAACAATGGTAGCTATGTTTTAAAAGCAACAATGGAAGAGGGTAAATATAAGGGGATGATGTTTAGTGGTGTTTATTCTGAAGGCTAAATCTGATGCTTGGTAACCAAGACCACAGGGCCCCACATATATCCCATACTACTTCTGTTTTCAGAGTATGCAGTCTGGATTGTCCCAATAGGGGCAAATCTGCTTGTTTCCTAATAGGAAGGAATTCGCTTTTAGCTTCAGAGAGGGGGAACCACAAATCAGCAAAACTGGGGTCCCCCTTTGGAATACATCTCAGAGGGAACATTTGAGGCAAATCAATCTGAAAATTAACCCCAATTTATTTCGGAGCCTAACTTTAGAATTTTTTTTGTTTTTGTTTTTTTTAAGTCTTGGTATATATACACAAAACCACACAGATTCAAGTACAAAGTAAAGTTTAATTAGGCCTCAACAACATTAAATGGACAAAAAGAAAGGGTAAAGAAATGTGAAGCGTGCAATCCTGTTCTATACTTGTTTCCTAAGAATTACATGTAGGAGATAAACTTGTTCTGAAACTTTACAAGTGCTTCCACCAATTTGTGTGAATTCTGATTATATTCATGAAGATATGGAATTACCAGCTCTCTCTACTTTTAGACAGTACATGGACAAACATTGTGCAAGTTTCCACATCTGAACTGTATTCTATAACACCTGCATTACGGCCCCAGACATGTCGAACAAAATTATCAGTCTTGTTCAGTTTTTCCAAATTGTGTAAGATCTAAGCAAAACATCCATCATTTTGGGATAGAATGAAGCTAAATATTTTTTTATCTGAGACCACAACTAGATTTGAGCTAGATCATCAGAGTTGAGATTGCTAGAACATTAACCCTTTGTAAAATTACTCACCTTTTCATAACTGTTGTTTCTTGAGATGTGTTTCTCATATCCATTCCAATTAAGTGTGCGCGCGCTGCATATACAGTTCACCAGAAGGTTTTTCTATTAGTGGCACCTGTCGGGTTGGCTCTAGAGCTCCCTGGAGTTGCACCTTCATGACGCTGCATATAGGGTCCTGCCGACCCGCTGCCTCCAGTTCCTTCTTGCTGGATACTCCGACAGAGGGGAAGGCGGGTGGGTTTGGAATGGATATGAGCAACACATCTCGAAGACCAAGAAGGTGAGTAACCATTTTTTCTTCTTCGAGTGCTTGCTAAATCGATTCCAATTAGGTGACACCCAAGCCTTACCTAGGAGGTGGGGTTGGGAGTTTATGGAATCACTGATTGAAGCACACAGCCACCTGCTGAACACTGCATCATCCCTGGCATGCTGGGTGATGGTGTAATGTGAAGTGAAGGTGTGGACCGAAGACCACGTAACTGCTCTGCATATTGCCTGGATTGATACCCGGGCCAGGAAGGCCGCCGAAGACGCCTGAGCTATGGTGGAGTGTGCAGTCAGAGTGGGGGCAGGGATCTTAGCGAGGTCATAACACACCCGGATACAGGATGTGATCCACAACAGTATCCTCTGCGTGGACACTGGGAAGCCTTTCATCCTGTCTGCCACAGCAACAAACAGCTGGTTCAACTTACAGAATGGCTTAGTTTGTTCAGTATAAAAAGCCAATTCACGCTGTACATCCAGGGAATGGAGCCTCTGCTTGCGGCTATTGGCATAGGGTTTGGGGAAAAAGACTGGAAGGAATATGTCTTGATTGGTGTGGAAACTCCAGACCACCTTTGGGAAGAACGCCTGGTGGGGTCGCAGTTGCACCTTATCTTTGTAGAAAATGGTATACGGAGGGTCGGTTGTGAGATCCTTGAGCTCAGACACCCTTCTGGCTGATGTTATTGCAACCAAAAAGTCCACCTTGTAGGAAAGGTAGAGGAGTGAGCACATAGCTAGGGGCTTGAACAGGGGCCCCATCCGCCCTGAGAGTACCAAGTTATTGTCCCAAGCAGGGGTGGACTAGCAAATATGAGGATATAATCTGTCTAACCTCTTGAGGAACGGCCGCACCATTTCGCTAGTGAAGATGGTGCGTCCACGCGCTCCTGGGTGAAAAACTGAGATGGCAGCCAGGTGAACCTTTAACAAGGAGTGAGACAAGCCCTGCTGTTCCAACTTTAGAAGATAGTCTAAGATAAAGGGGACCGACGATTGTGTTGGAGGGATACAACTCCAAAAGCACCAAATTGCGAATCTCTTCCACTTGGCTAGGTAAGTTGCTCTGGTTGAAGGCTTCCTGCTACCCAGAAGAACCTCCCTAACAGGGTCTGAGCATATAAGCTCTAGCGGGTTCAACCATGCAGCTTCGAAGCCGAGAGATGGAGAGACTCAAGATTGGGGGTGTTGAAGCCTTTCGTGATATTGAGTGACCAAGTCCGGAACTAGCGGTAGAGGAACTGGAGTGTCCACCGATAGCTGCAGTAACTTGGTATACCAATGCTGACGTGGCCAGGCCAGTGCCACCAGGATCACTGAGGTTCCGTCGCTCCGGACTTTGAGGAGGACCTTGTGAATCAGTGGTATGGAAGGGAATGCGTAGAATAGGCAGTCCTTCCATGGAAGGAGAAATGCATCTGCCAACAAATCCGGGCTGTGGTTTAGGAAGGAGCAGAACTGTAGGCACTTCCTATTGGCCCTTGTGTCGAACAGCTCAATCTGGGGAACTCCCCACCTCTGGAAAATATTATTTACCACATCCAGGCGGATAGACCACTCATGGTTGTGGAAAGACCTGCTGAGGTGGTCTGCTTGAGGGCTTCCTCACACAGGGGAGAGGAGCGTGCACCCCAGTCTGTTGATATAAAACATCGCTGTTGTATTGTCTGTCAGGACCGATATGCACTTTCCCTCCTCAGGAGAGGCCTGATATGCCAGCTGGACCACCCTGAGCTCCCTTATATTGATGTGAAGCATCAGTTCCTCTTGAGACCAGAGGCCCTGAGTTCTGTGCTCCCCAAGGTGTGCCCCCCACCCCATGGCTGAGGCACCGGTCATCGGGTTTGGAAAACGCAACCCCTGCACACGCAAAGTGTGGGTTGAGCCGCTAGTGAAGAGACTTGAGAGCGTCTAGTGGAAGGGTAACCACCATGTCTAGACTGTGCCTGCTTGGTCAATACAGTGATGCCAGCCAAGCTTGGAGAGGTCTGAGTCTGAGCCTCACATGTTGCACTACATACGTGCAAGATGCCATGTGACCTAGGATTTTTAAGCAACTCCTTACTGTGGTTATAGGGAATTGTTTGAGAGCCTGTATTATGTGAATGTCCTGGAAGCGGGATTGGGGCAGGAACACTCTGGCCTGTGCGGAGTCTAGCACTGCTCCTATGAACTCTATTCTCTGAGTAGGGGTAAGCGTTGACGTTTGAGTGTTTAGGAGGAGACCCATTGCGTTGAAGGTGGATCTTATGAGGGAAACATGTTGATCCACTTGTGTTCTGGACCGGCCCTTGACTAGCCAGTCATCTAGGTAAGGAAATACCTGAACCTACCTTTTCCCCAGAAATGTGGCCATGACTGACATACATCTGGTAAACACCTGAAGTGCTGACGATAGGCCGAACGGTAGCGCTGTGAATTGGTAGTGGGAACTCCCAACTGTAAGCCTTAAGAAGCACCTATAGGGCAGAATTATGGAAATGTGTGTCCTTCAAGTCGAGGGCGGCATACCAATCTCCTGGATCCAGGGATGGGATAATAGTGGCCTAAGAGACCATTAGAAACTTTAGTTTCTTCATGAACCTGTTGAGACTGTGCAGGTCCAAGAAGGGTCTAAGGCCCCCTTTTACTTTCAGTATTAGGAAATACCAGGAGTAAAACTCCTTTCCCCTAGCTCCAGTGGAACCTCACAGCTCCCGCTGATAGGAGGGTTTGTACCTCCTGGACGAGAAGTTACTCGTGAGAGGGGTCCGTGAAGAGGGACGGGAAAGAGGGGCGAGGAAAATTGGAGAGAATATCCCATCTCTACCGTACGGAGGACCCAATGGTCTGAGGTGATTTGGGACCACGCTTGGTAGAAATGGGATAGATGTTCCGAAAACGGGAAAGAAGGATCCAGTTGAAAGGTTGGTACAACACCGTCAGGCACATCCTCAAAAAGTCTGCCTACGGCCTAGTGACTGCCTGGACGACCCAGACCCCCTGTTATTCAGGGGTTGGGTGATGGCGGTTCTGGGCCTGCCTAAACTGCCCCTGGTATGGTTGTGTTGCAGGTTGAGGCATAAATTGTCTATGCTGGGTGGCAGAAGTGTGCACACCCAGCGATCTTAGAGTGGCTCGGGAGTCTTTCAGACTTTGGAGTCTCAAGTCTGTTTTCTCTGAAAATAATGTGGCCCTCTCAAATGGTAGGTCCTGAATTGTCTGTGGGACCTCCCCAGGGAGGCCCGAGGCCTGCAGCCATGAACAACGGTGCATTGTGATGCCCGAAGATATCATCCACATTGCAGAGTCCACTGAGTCTAATGCCGCTTTCAGCAACGTCCTGGCACATCTTCGTCCAGGAGAGCAGAGAATTCCAGCTTAGAATCCGGTGGGACAAAGTCCGAGAATTTGGACATTGCGTCCCAAGACTTGAAGTTATATCAGCTAAGGATCGCCTGCTGGTTTGCAATCCAAAGCTGAAGCCTCCCAGTGGAGTATATCCTCCTCCCAAAGAGGTCCAGCTTCTTTGCGTCCTTAGCTCGAGGGGTAGGTCCTTGTTGCTCTTGCCTTTCCCTCGCGTTAACAGCCGCCATTACCAATGAGTCCGGCGGGGGGTGGGTAAACAAGTATTCATAGCCCTTGGAGGGCACAAAGTACTTTCTCTCGACTCCCTTACCTGTAGGAGCCAGAGAGGATGGTATTTGCCACAGGGGTTTTGTGTTCTCCTGAATGGTCTTTATCGGGGAAGGGCCACCCTGGTGGGTCCTGCCAGGGATAAAATGTCTAACACTGGGTCTGACACCTCAGTAACCTCCTCCATTTGTACATCGAAGTTCTGAGCAACCCGCCTCAGAAGTTCAAGGTGGGCTCTGCTGTCAAGAAGAGGGGCCCCAAAGATATCCCTGCCACCGCCTCATCTGGAGACGATGATGAGGAGTCCAGAATATGAGAGGGGCCCTCCTGCCCATCCAGCTCTTCAAAACGCTGTGGCTCCACCCCCAAGTCAGAGTCCGCTTCGGTGCTGGCTCTGGTCGTGATACCGTCCGTGATACTAGTATAGCCATGGTGCCGGGTCTGTTGTCGGTGCAGGGCATGGTACCAATTGTGGCACTGGCAGTGGTAGCGGTGGCTAATGCCCGGGAGAAATCCCTGCCCCTAGACGCAGTCC